>NC_052169.1:10292447-10607759 GCF_902713615.1 Scyliorhinus canicula | reverse complement strand
CCGTACCGGCCTCCCCGAACAGGTGCCGGAATGTGGCGACTAGGGGCTTTTCACAGTAACTTCATTGAAGCCTCCTTGTGACAATAAGTGATTATTATTATTATGTTTATTTGCATCAAAACAGTGACTTTGTTTCCATTGGATCCTTTAGATCGAAAAGACTTTGAGATGTACCGGGGAGATAATGACCTTTTAAAGGGATCACCTCAATCACAGAAATGTTCACTCCTTTATGAGAATTAATGAATTGGTCGTAATCGCATTGAGACTTGTGGAGTCATGTTCATGTTGGTGTGTTGCAGGTATCAGGGAGTTCGCCTGACCCACAACTTTAATAGATTTTGGTTACGGGGAGCACAAGGGCCCACTTTACAGGTGTGATGCAACAGAGATCTAAAGTATTTTAAAACAAAAACAATGTTTATTCTATGAATCCACTTAACATTTTATAAACACACATTAAACATCTTATCAACTACCAACACTGATACCCCCCAAATATACAGTACTCTATAAGTAACCCTTAGTAACTTTCCTAACAACATCCATAAGTCAAAGACAATTTTTAACAACGACAGTAGGTTTGCATTCCTTACAGAAACAGGCATTACTTTGAAATCATCAAGTGATCTGGAGACATTCTTTAGCATGCGGAGCGAAAGACCAAAATACACCGCCTTGGTTTGAATGCAGCTTTCCAACTGAAAATGAAACTAAAACTCAGAGCTAAAAACAGCTTCCAGCTCAAAACAAAAGTAAAAAGCAGAGCCAGGGCCCAGCTCCACCCACACACTGACATCACTGCAGCCACTTGAGAAGACAACTGTTTCTCAAAGTGACATTCCCATGACACAGGGCAATGACTTTGTATGATGTCACTTTGACTGCCACGGTGCAGCATTTGCTAAAAGGCTCATTTGTTCTGAATTCTCAGTCAGATTTGGCCGCAGCCATCAATATTTCTTCATGTGTGATGCTGCTGTTCATCAAACACCTGTCTCTTGAACAGGCCAAGTGTAAATTCAACAAAGACGAACATACATTATGACACATGAGTTTGTTAGTGCAAGTTTTATAAGGTCCGGAGGGAAGTCCGCATCGAGCTGAATAGGTTGAGTCAAAGGAAACAGGTTCAATGCGACAGATCACGAGTACAGAGCAGTTACTGTACCACAGAAGCCAGTTCACAGTTCAGTGCCCTCCCGTTTTATACAGGATGTAGAAGGGGCGCCCCGCCCACTCAGTGGGGGAGTGCGTATTCCCCATCGTCCTTTGGGAATATCAATCCCCCATTCTCATAAGTGTTCCATGACCTGCTTCACCACAGGTTATCATAGAATCATAGAATTTACAGTGTAGAAGGAGGCCATTCGGCCTATCAAGCATGCACCGGCCCTTGGAAAGAGCAACCCACTGAAGCTCACACCTCCACCCGATCCCCGTAACCCAGAAACCCCACCTAACCTTTTTTTTTGGGTCACTGAGGGGCAATTTTAAAATGGACGATCTACCTAACCCGCACATCTTTAGACTGTGGGAAGAAACCGGAGCATCCGGAGGAAACCCACGCAGACACATTTGGAGCACATGCAGACTCCGCACAGACAGTAGTAACCCAAGCCGGGAATCGAAACTGGGACCCTGGAGGTGCGAAGCAATAGTGCTAACCACTGTGCCACCACGCCGGCAATAAGGGCCCATCGAGGTGGGGGTAGGATGGGGGAAGTGACATCTGCAAGGCAAGATGAGCCTGAATGGCTTAACCTTCACCGACCCTTTCGCTCAATAGCGGGTGAACTCAGGCCGAATTCTTGTGACCTTTGTGTCAGGAATGCGCTGAATTGGCTGAACTTGTGACAAAAGGCAGCAAAGTAGAGCATGCGGTGAATCAAATAGACCTTGTCTCAATCGCTAGATCGGTGGCGATGGCCGTTTGGGAGATCTATTTATAGATATAGTCGGGGCATCCGGATCAACAGCCAATGTTGCAGCAGCTTGTTCACGGAACATCCAAGTTGTTTTTTTTCCAAATCTCGAAACACGGTCAGCGCTCAAAAAGGTTACAGTAATCTGTATGATTGCAATCTCCAGTATGTAGTCATGACTTTTGAGTGGATTTCTTTTCCCAGCGCCACAGTAGGAGATGTGACATTCAGTCTCCTCAGAAAATGCCTGTTGTTCACATCATTGAATGTCAAAACATCACAAAAGGAATTTTAGAAAATAGACCTTGAATAGGACATTGCTCGCAGACTAAATTGAACAATAAATACTTTCCGTGCAATTGGGTTTTGCTGTCCTTCGTGACTTTCCTCCTGTTTTCTGATTTATTTCTATTTTATTCACCACTTTATCAGTCGCCAATTTTTTCCCTCTCTCGTTCAGGATCGAGTGCACCGTATGTTTTCAACTCTCTCTCACTTGCAGTCAGCCACTTGTCCAATGTCTCCTTCGGTGTTTCCCAGAGTAGAGTTGGGAGGGGGGTGGGGGTCGGTAAATAAAGAACTGGGACAATTCAGCTGGGTAGGAAGGGAATCGCGATAGACACAACAGCCTTGCATTTATTTTTTGTGTGATTTATTTATTCACGTGTACCGAGGTACAGTGACAAATATTGTTCTGTGTACAGTCCAGGCAGATCACTCCATACATGGAAACATAGGACATACGATAAATACACAATGTAAATACATAAACATAAGATATCGGGTGCAGCGTACGGAATATAGTGCTACAACTGTGAAGAAGAAGTGTAGATATATCAGTTCAGTTCACAAGAGGGTCATTCAGGAGTCTGGTAAGAGTGGGGAAGAAGCAAGGCCAGCACGGCGGCACAGCGGTTAGCACAGCTGCCTCACAGCTCCGAGGTCCCAGGTTCGATCCCGGCTCTGGATCACTGTCCGTGTGGAGTTTTCACATTCTCCCCGTGTTTGCGTGGGTTTCGCCCCCACAACCCAAAGGTGTGCAGGGTGGGCGGATTGGCCACGCTAAATTGGAAAAAAAAATGAATTGGGCACTCTACATTTATATTTTAAAAAACTGTGGGGAGGAAGTTGTTTTTGAATCTGTTCGTGCGTGTTCTCAGACTTTTGTACCTCCTGATGGAAGAAGTTGGAAGAGTGAGTAAGCCGGGTGGGAGGCTCTTTGACTACGCTGCCACTCCAGGAGCTTTCATTCTTGGCACGTGGCCATCGCTGGCTGGGCCTGCATTTGTTGCCCATCCCCAATTGCCCTTGAACTGGGTGGCTCGCTCGGCCATTTCGGTGGGGGGGCAGTTAAGAGTCAACCCCATCACTGTGTGGGTCTGGAGTCACACGCAGGCCAGACCGGGTAAGGACGGCAGATTTCCTTCCTTCCCTGCAGGATATTAGTGAACTCGCTTGGGGTTTCACGACAGTTGGTAATGCTTTCATGGTCATCATTAGATTTTGCTTTTTAAATTCCAGATTTTTATTGAATTTAAATTTCACCATCTGCCGTGGTGGGATTTGAAATCGGGACCCCAGAGCAATATCCTGGGTCTCTGGATTACTAGTCCAGCGACAACACCGCTATGCTGCCACCTGCCCACATGTCTATTCCAATTCCAATTCTCTACCCTCACCTAGTGGTGAGGCAGACTTTTGTCTGTTTCCTTAGCTAGTAGTTCCCGAAACAGGTCGCTAGTCTGTCACCAAGGGTTATAGCTTGAGGGAGCGCCACTCCACATCAAACGTGGCTGACCAGGAGTCTCTCCCGCTCTTCCCACCAGCCATTGGCGTGTTTGGAAGAACTTTGCGGGTTGACACACTCAACCTGTTTGGCAACGTTATGTATACATCTTCATTGGCCGTCAAGTCCTGGGGTTGGACTTGAACCCAGAGTTTCTGTCTCAGAGTCAAAGATGCTACCCACTGGGCGACAAGACCTTACTGTATTTATGCAACACCTTTAATGTAGTAAAAGGTCCTCAACGCGCATGTCAAACACAATTCGGCATTGAGACACATGAGGAGATGATACGATCCAAGGCTTGGTCAAACAGTTAATTTTGAAGGAAAGTAAGAAAGAGGAGTCAGGGAGACAGAGAGGTTTAGGGAGGGAACCCCAGAATTTAGGGGGTGGGATTCTTCAAGCCTCTGCTCCGAAATTACGCTCGGCGCGGGGGTGGCGAATGGGGCGTCAGACCCACCATCGGGTCCGCAGACCAGAGAATCGCCACCAGCCGCGCGCACGCGATCGACGCGGCACCGGTCGGGGGCCCTTGAAAGAAGCCCCCGCGGTGATTCTCCGCCGACAACTGGCCGGGTTCCCGCCGGCGTGGTTCATTCATGGTTCCACCCGCCGGGCACTCGGAGTGGAAGCTGTGGACACAGTCCGCGGCCGCCCCGGTGGGGTGGGTGGGGGTATCCATCACCGGGAGGGCCTCCAGAACGGCCAAGCTCGCTATCGGGGGCCATCGATCGGTGGGCACGCACGAATTGGGGTGGGGGGGGGGGGGGAGTGCTATATTGTGGGGGCCGGCCCGCTGTCCATGCGCGGACCCGTGTCCGAAAGTACAGGGCCCCGTATCAGCAGCCGGAGCTGCGTGGATTACTCCGGGGCCCTGCTAGCCCCCTTCAAAATGGTGGGTTTCCTCCGGGTGCTCCGGTTTCCTCCCACAGTCCAAAGATGTGCGGGTTAGGTGGATTGGCCGTGCTAAATTGCCCGTAGTGTCCTAAAAGTAAGGTTAAGGGGGGGGGTTGTTGGGTTACGGGTATAGGGTGGATACGTGGGTTTGAGTGGGGTGATCATTGCTCGGCACAACATCGAGGGCCGAAGGGCCTGTTCTGTGCTGTTCTATGTGAAAACGGAGAATCACTCTGGAGTCCAGAGTGATTTGCACCCGTTTTCTCGTGAGCGTGGGGACATAGCCCCATTATCGGAGAATTCCGCCCAGGATCTAAGCAGCTAAAGGCACAGCCAACCAATGCTGGAGCAATTTAACACAGAGATGTGCAAGAGACTGGAATTGGAGGAGCGCACAGATCTCAAAGGATACAGAAGCAAGTAAGGTCATGGATGGAACAGAAAACAACAATGGGAATTTTCACAGGTTGCTATTACTCTGTATTGTATTCTGCATTCCTTTATTTAATTTATTTTCGCATGTTACTTCATTTTCTCATTTGCACGGATGTTCACCTCATTCACTAACATTAATGATCGAGTTGACTTGAGTCAGGGCGGCAGGGTGGCACAGTGGTTAGCACCGCTGCCTCACAACGCCAAGGACCCGGGTTCAGTTCCGGCCTTGGGTCACGGTCTCTGTGGAGTCTGCACTTTCTCCCCGCATCTGCCTGGGTTTCCTCCGGGTGCTCCGGTTTCCTCCCACACTCCAAAGATGTGCAGATTAGGTGGATTGGTCATGCTAAATTTCCCCTTAATATCCAAAGTTTCGGTGGATTTATGGGGATAGGGCGGGGGTGTGGGTCTTGGTTGGGTGCTCTTTCAGAGGGTCGGTGCAGACCTGATGGGCCGAATGGCCTCCTTCTGCACTGTAAATCTTCTGTGTTTATCATCCTTGGAGACCTGTTTGCAGGGAAGATGCAGATTTTGGATCTTTTATGCAGTTCATACAATGCGTAACTGATTTTACTGTTTATACTTAAGTCAAATAGGTTGGCTACAGGCATAAGGCTTAGGTGGCATTTTAAAGTTTCAGAGCAGATATGGACAGCACAGTAGCACAGTGGTTAGCACTGTTGCTTCACAGTGCCAGGGTCCCAGGTTCGATCCCCCGGCTTAGGTCACTGTCTGTGCGGAGTCTGCACGTTCTCCCTGCGGTCTGCAAGCATTTCCTCCGGGTGCTCCGGTTTCCTCCCACAAGTCCCGAAAGACGTGCTTGTTTGGTAATTTGGAAATTCTGAATTCTCCTTCAGTGTACCTGAAGAAGTGCGGAGTGTGGCGACTCGGGGAACTTCACAGTAACTTTCACTGCAGTGTTAACGTAAGCCTACTTGTGACAATAAAGATTATTATTATTCAAAAATAAACTAACAAGAGTGGGTAACAGTCCCTGGTGAGACGCTGTATCAAAATAAAAAGTGCAACATTTTGAAATGAACTTACAAAATCAAATCTAAATATCGTTCCCGGGGATGATGATGGGCTCCTACCTCCTAAACCCTATACCTCCATTGCACCTTCCTGCCCTCTCCACTTGGTGATCCTGTGCTGCAGTTCACTAAGGCAGTCTGAGTTGTCGTGGCAACATCACATTTACATGCATGTTGCAGTCTGGAGCTATAGATAGAGATGGCAGAGGCTCCACTTTTCCTTCCATTACATGGCTGACCAGCAATCTCTACCATTTGCCATTAGCCTGTGTTGGAAGGGATCTGCAGGTTGGTACTCCACCTCTTTGGCCATGTTATGAACGGGCCTTCCTTGACCACCACGTCCTGCAGTGGGACTCGAGGCCCGAGCTTCTGGCTCAGAGAGTGGGGTGCTACTGACTGTGCCACAAGACCTCCCATTTAGCCCCTTAGGACATCCCAAGGTCTGTTACCTCAATTGAGGGCCTTTTGAAGTATAATCGCTTCCAGGATACAGGAAATATAGCAGCCCATTTAGCGGTGGAATTCTCTGCTCCTGCCGGTGTCCGAAGCCCCCTACTCCACCGTGAACAGTCATTCAGCTTCACTTTTCCCAGAATTGCCCAATGAGGAGGCTGGGTTGTTTGCCCAACTAAGGATGGCGGGTGGACTCTCAAGGCTGGAGGGCCAACATCGACCCTCCAGCACCGAAGGAGTAGAGGGTGGGATCTCAACGTAAGTGAGGGAGAGGAAGCCCCAACGTGAAGATGAGGGCAGCACAAGTGATTAGCACGGTGGCTTCACAGCGCCAGGGTCCCAGGTTTTATTCCCGGCTTGGGTCACTGTCTGTGCGGAGTCTGCACGTTCTCCCCGTGTCTGCGTGGATTTCCTCCGGGTGCTCCGGTTTCCTCCCACAAGTCCCAAAAGATGTGCTGTTAGGTGGATTGGCAACGATAAATTGCCCTTAGTGGCCAAAAGGGTTAGATGGTGTTATTGGGTTACGGGGATAGGGTGAAAGTGAGGGCTTAAGTGGGTCGGTGCAGACTCGATGGGCCGAATGGCCTCCTTCTGCACTGTATGTTTTATGTCCTCTCCTGTCATATTCTGTCGATTGGACCATGTGAATGTTGAACTACAGAACATCTAGTTTAAATTGTGAAACAACAGCGTGATAAAAACCACTAGGATAAATAAAATAAACTACGACACTAACTAACTATTATTGAACTAATGCAAAATATGTTTATCCTCCACCATGACTTACACCCAACTCCCCATACACACGGTCACATGGTTTGTTTACACCGCCACCTAGTGGTCAGAGGTTGTGTGTAATATTAGATACCAAATTGCTTTTTTTTAAATAAATTTAGTGTACCCAATAATTTTTCCAATTAAGGGGCAATTTAGCGTGGCCAATCCACCTACCCTGCACGTTTTTGGGTTGTGGGGGCGAAACCCACGCAAACACAGGGAGAATGTGCAAACTCCACACGGACAGTGACCCAGAGCCGGGATCGAACCTGGGACCTCAGCGCCGTGAGGCCGCAGTGCTAACCCATTGCGCCACCGTGCTGCCCACCAAATTGCTTTATGCTTAATCATGCACCTCCCTCTGTTCAAGTTCAAATTGAAAACAGTGCTCAGCAACCAGGCCACCATTGTCGAAGGGTCTCGTTCCACAGGATGGCCTGCCATTGAAGCTGTAACCAATTAGGCAGCGTAGGCCCCTAAGCCTGCCTGCCTGGAGTGCTGGTCACCCTGTTGTTGGAAGGCTGCTTCCAGGAACATACGTTCTGCTCCAATGCCTATGGATGTCGACTGAAAAATTCAAATCAGTAGGCCACTTTGGCTCCGTCGCCTCTGAGTCATTCTGTTGCGTCCTCTGCCACCCTCCAGGAAAGTTGCCCAGGACTGGGATGGAGCTGAGGTGCTGGCATGCCAGTTGGCAGTGTGAATTTCTGCACCCTCCACCATCGATGCACAGTGGCAGCCGTATGTACCATCTACAAGATGCACTGCAGCAACTCGCCAAGGCTCCTTAGGCAGCACCTTCCAAACTCATGACCACCACCATCTAGAACAGGGGTGGGAAAACTACGGCCCGCGGGCCGCATGCGGCCCACCAAAGGTCTTTATGCGGCCCACCAAGTCATTTAAAAAAATTTTTTATTTTTTATTTTTAACATTTTTTTTTAAGGTTAATGGGGGGGGGGGGGGGGGGGGGGGGGGGGCTGTTGGGTTACTTACTGGTATAGGGTGGATACGTTGACTTGAGTAGGGTGATCATTGCTCGGCGCAACGTCGAGGGCCGAAGGGCCTGTTCTGTGCTGTACTGTTCTATGTCCTATATGAGGCGCCCAGAATCATAACCGGGTGAAGTAATTATTTTACATAATATACTATGCGGCCCTTTAAAATTGTGAATTTCTGAATGTGGCCCTTGCACGGAAACGTTTGCCCACCCCTGATCTAGAAGGACTAGAGCAGCAGATACCTGGGAACCCCACCACCTGAAAGGCTCCCCTCCAAGTCACTCACCACCCCGACTTGGGAATACACCGATCATTCCTTCACTGTCGCTGGGTCAAAATCCTGGAACTCCCTCCCTAACAGCGCTGTGGTTGCACCCTCGCCGCATGGACTGCAGCGGTTCAAGAAGGCAGCTCCCCACCACCTTCTGAAGGGCAACTGGGGATGGGCAATGAATGCCCATATCCTGTAAAATGAATTTTAAATAAAACCTCCCCACCTGCCTCATTGGGGGCCCTGGAATCTCCGCCTTACGTTTCACAATATGTACAGATTGTCTCCAAAAGAAACATTGATGGTGCATAAAGCCTGTGATAGTCAAACAAAGCTTTCCACTACGGGGTGGGGGAAGGACGTCAGAGGTGTGAAGCGTGAGTGTCTGCTTTCAGAAGGGGGGCTTACATCTCTCCCCCCCCCCCCCCCCCCCCCCCCCCCCCCCCCCCCCCCCCCCCCCCCGCCTCACCTGAGATGTAACTTTGCTGCATTTCGGGCTTCCCCAACCTTTGCGCGGCCTAAAAATGGATGGTGGCTGGGAGGTGGCTGTAAGTGGCCATTAATTGGTCACTTGAGGGGTTCAACCAGGGCAAGGGCTTGGATTCCCAACTGAGGCCTTGCCTGACCACGGGCAGGAATCCATCCCTTCAATAACCCACTATCGTCCCTCCGACGGGGGGAGCGTAAAGTTCTATCCCTTCTTGCTGATTAGCATTCAGAGCAGCAAAACGAAACATACCCATTCCAAGCGCGCAGAGCATCCCCCCCCCCCCTCTTAATTATGATTTTCAATCTCGTGCGTTTAATTTATCTCTGTGGCCATCCTGCCTCGCTCCTCAGAATATCTCAGCCCCGTGTCATCCATTAGTTAGCCCTCACAGGCTGACACTCCTTGAGTTTTGATTAATTTTTCTATTCCTGTCTGCTGCACCGCCTATAGTGCGGCATCTACTTCATGCGCAGATTGCCGGGCACTCGCAAAAGCACACTGGAGCATTCCTGGATGAGAGCGCCGCAGTTTTGGAGGAAAAAAAACCTCCAATCTTTTAATACCAGCGCGAGCCTGCCGTTCTTTAATTGTGTGCAGAGAAAAGCACGGCACATGGCTTTTAGTCAGTAATTTAATACCACCCGTGAGCTGCAACTCCGCAGCCATAAATATAAACCTTAGGAGATCGTGTTCAGTTGAGATCATCCGATTTGAATGCGATCTCAATGGAAGCTGCAACATGATCTGGGCCTTGGGAGTGCTGTCTGCTGTCTGTGTTATATCTTAAAGCAGAGATGGTGCAAGTAACTCTTTAAAATATAGTCACTCGGTACTGCAGAACGTGAGTACTGCTCAAAATAATACATACAGTGCACTCATCAGTACATGTAAAATAATACCAAATTATAAATAGAACAGTTAAATTGACGACCAAAGGGCACTTCTTAAAAATTCATTTCGAGGATGCAGGCTAGGCCAGCATTTATTGCCCATCTCTAATTGCCCTTGGGAAAGTGGTGTTGAACTGCCTTCTTGAACTCCCTCAGATCATTTCATTTCATTCATGTGAAAATCGCTTATTGTCACGAGTAGGCTTCAATGAAGTTACTGTGAAAAGCCCCTAGTCGCCACATTCCGGCGCATGTCCGGGGGAGGCTGGTACGGGAATCGAACCGTGCTGCTGGCCTGCTTGGTCTGCTTTAAAAGCCAGCGATTTAGCCCAGTGAGCTAAACCAGCCCCAATAATGTGGTGCCGGTACATCCAGTGTTGGAGAGGGAGCTCCGGGATTTGGACACAACGCCTGTGAAGGAACGGCCAACATATTTCCAAGTCAGGATGGAGAATGGCTTGGAGGGGAACCTCCGCGTGGTGGTGTTCGCACATGCCTGCTGCCCCTGTCCTTCCAGGTGGTAGCAGCCACTGATTTGGTTGGCAAGTGGGCTCAGATGGGTCGAGCTGTTGTCATGGAGAATGCATCAGGGAACAGTTATCCCCCAAACTTTTGTTAGAATTCTAAAAAGGGAAATGGGCACAGATTGTTATTCTTGTCATGATGAGTCCAGGATGAAAAGATTCGATGGCACGTCGCTTTTTTTCAGCAAATGCTTAAAACAAAAAGCTTGCGATTGGAAACTCTGAGCGCGATCCAATGTCCACGTTGCGCCCAAAAAGCAGCGCACGGCGGCGGACATGGCCGATATAGAACATAGAACATAGAACAGTACAGCACAGAACAGGCCCTTCGGCCCTCAATGTTGTGCCGAGCCATGATCACCCAACTCAAACCCACGTATCCACCCTATACCCGTAACTCAACAGCCCCCCCCTTAACCTTACTTTTTAGGACACTACGGGCAATTTAGCATGGCCAATCCACCTAACCCACACATCTTTGGACTGTGGGAGGAAACCGGAGCACCCAGAGGAAACCCACGCACACACGGGGAGAACGTGCAGACTCCGCACAGACAGTGACCCAGCCGGGAATCGAACCTGTGACCCTGGAGCTGTGAAGCATTTATGCTAACCACCATGCTACCGTGCTGCCCCCGTGCTGCCCCCGTGCTTCCCCCATGCTACCGTGCTGGGAGACCCCGCTCCCGGGGTCTACCCGGCTCGCAAAGCCTCGCGAGATCCAATGTGAACTCGTGAATCGTTGTGATGTAAATCCCGCCCATTGTGGGCGGGGTCACTTTTTCGTAAATCTGCATATTAGAGCGAGTCAGCTAGTCTCACTCAAATGTGAAGATCCCGAGGTACCTGAGGCGTTTGGATTGATCCTCTTTGCCTTGGAGACCCGGTTGAGCGCTGTTTGGTACTGGTCTCTACAAATGGGGACCAGATGGAGAGGCATTTGTGGAAGTCTCCCAGGGGATCGGAGGCCCCCAGCTGCATGCCCGCTGGCCAGGGTGGTGCCCTGGCACTGCTGGTGTTCCTAGGCACCTTGGCAGTGCCAGCCTGGCAGTCCAAGGTGTTGGGGAGGAACGGCCAGCTGGCATAAAGAAGAACAAAGAAAAAATAAAAACAAACAAAGAACAAACAAACAGGCCCTTCTGCCCTCCAAGCCTGCGCCGACCATGCTGCCTGTCTAAACTAAAATCTTCTGCACTTCTGGGTTCCGTATCCCTCTATTCCCATCCTATTCATGTATTTGTCAAGATGCCCCTTAAACGTCACTATCGTCCCTGCTACCACCACCTCCTCCGGCAGCGAGATCCAGGCAACCACTACCCTCTGTGTAAAAAATTTGCCTCGTCCATCTCCTCTAAACCTTGCCCCTCGCACCTTAAACCTATGCCCCCTAGTAACTGACCCCTCCACCCTGAGAAAACAGCATGGGCACTACCAGGGTGCCATTATTCAGAGATTCAGTCAGACGGCAACTCTTCGCACGAAGACTCGAGGAAATCTGGAACTCATAAAGAGCCATCGAGGCTGGGGGGGCAATTGAAAATGTCAAACCGAGAGTGATAGATTTTTGTTCATGAAGGACATGAAGTAAATTGGATAATTGGAGTTAAGATGCAGGTCGGCCATGATGGAATTGAATAGTGGAACTTGTGTGAGGGGCTGAATGGCCTCCTCACCTTCCTGTGTCCAGAATTCTCTGGCCGTTCAGACCAGGGCAATCCTTTCCCTCAGTGAAGCAGATGGGTTTTTACGACAATCGGCAATGATTTCACTGTCACCATTAGACGTTTAAAATCAGATTTCTATTTGAGTATAGCCATCTTCAGTGGTGGGATTCGAACCTGGTTTCCCCAGGGCATTACCCGGGGTTTCTGGGTGATTAGCCACTGCCTCCCCGTACCCTTGCAAGAGTGAGCGTCAGCAAGGAATCCAGTCCTGGCTGGAGAAGCATCTCTCGCAAAACAAATGTTGCCCTGTGTGGAAATTCCCGCAAATGTTTGGGCTGAAAGATACATTGCAATATGCCAGTCACGACATTAAAAGCCACTCCCATGTGATCTCCATTCCCAACGGGAGGCGATTGTAATTTTAAAAAATGATGCCCATTCTTGAGAAGTGGGTGTTGCGGGGAAAGCCGCTGTTTGTTGTTTACACCCAGTTACCCCAATTGTTCACAAAAGGTGCTGGGGATGAGGGGGGGGGGGGGGGGTGTTCTTGGCTTGCTAGGCCACGTCAGGGAGCAATTAATCGTCCATCGTACTGGTGTGGGGGTGGCTGTCACAAATAGGCCATATTGGGTGATGGAACCATCAATTCACGAGACATGTGCTTTAAGATATGAACAGTGGTTTTAATCCACTTACTACAGAGCCAGCCTGTTACCCGTTGAACTCTCGATGAACTGCAGGCTGGCTCTGGACAAGGGTATTTATTCAGTAGTCCAGGGGGAGGAGTCGTTGGCGGAGCCAAGGGTGGAGCCCTGTACAAACTCCTGAGCATTCCCAGAGCTACTCCCCCTCGTGGTCGGATAACGCTACTGCGCTTACAATGATATTGGTAAATACAGTGTGAATCACTAAGTTACATTCACCACATTGGGTAAAGACGTTCAAATTTCCTTCCCTAAAAGTCACTCGTGGATCTTTAGTGACAGTTCATGGTCACTTTTACTGACGCTATCTTTTCGTTTTAATCTTCACTTTTTCTATTCAACTGAGTTGAAATTCGCCAACCACCATTGGTGGAATGTCAAACTCAATTATTTGTCCAGCTCATGTCAGCTCTTGGCCAGGCTGGAGCGGTATAGTTTAGCAGAGGAGGCCTACAATTCCAACAATTCCCGATCCCAATTGAGAGAGTCATGAGTAAGATCCAGTGAGGAGTTCAAAAGAAAACTTCAAAATGGGTAACTCACGATGACAAGGAGTGGTTGAGATGAATGGTATCGATCTGTTAAAGGGAAGATGTGAGGCAGGAAGGGATAGAAATCGAGATTGTTGGGGTTAGATGAAGAGGGGTGAGAGAATAAACAGCAGCAGAGACCAGCTGGGCCGAATGGTCTATTTCCGTGCAGTCCATTCAATGGGCGGAATTCTCCTCTCCCCCAGCCGTGCGTTTCTCAGCGCTGTTCGTTGACACAGGGGGCGGGATTTTCTGATCCTGAGGCCAAGTGTTGACGCCGGCGTAAACGGCGTCGCATTTTACAACGGCGTCAACAGGCCCCCAGGAGCAGCGATCCTGTGCCCTACAGGGGGCCAGCACGGCACTGGAGCGACTCACGCTGCTCCAGCTGCCGATACCGGCATCAAATGGGCGCCGTGGATCCGCGCATGCATGCTGCGACTGCTGCGAACTTGCGCATGCGCACTTGTTGCCTTCTCCGCGCCGGCCCTGACGCAACATGGCGTAGAGCTACAGGGGCCCGGTGAGGAGTAAAAGAGGAGAAGCCGGCCTACCGATCGGTAGGCCCCGATCGCAGGCCAAGCCACAGTGGAGGCCTCCCCCGGGGTCGGATCCTCTCCCCCCCCCCCCCCCCCAGCAGGCCCCCCCCCCCCCCCCGCAGGATGGACGCCGAGGTCCCGCCTGGTAAGACTACATGTGAACAGCATCGGCGGGAATCAGGCTATCTCGGCGGCCATTCAGCCCATCCTGCGCAAAGAATCGCCGGGGGGGGGGGGCGTGTAGAGCGTCACCATGCCAACCGCGCGTCGTGTGAATCCCGCCCAGGGTTCTCTGCTCCCGTCGTTTGCCAATGCGATTTCCCATTGAAGCCACCCCAAGCTGCTGGGAAACCCGCGGGCGGGAGAGTGCGTTGCTGGCGGGAAAAGAGAATCCCGACGGTTGGAGAATTCCGGCCTACGTCATTTAGTCCACAATACACAGTTGATTCTAAGGTCTTAATTTTCGCTCCTGGGAGCGGAGCGCAGAGTTGTGACAATTCTAGGGGTCGTGACAACCCAAGCCGGGAGGAAGTGTCATGGGAATATGGATTTTCGGAACGGCGGGGGTGAGTGGAGTAGGGTGCAGGTTTTCTTGGAGTCGTGGTGGATTGCAGCCAGAAATCATTTGGATTGCTGTCTGCGGGGAAGGGGGTGGTGGAAAAATTGCCTCAGTGCACTAGCACCTCATTCGCCCTATGCTCCAACCCATGCCAGTCAATGACACCTCATCGCTGACCCATGCCCCCTTGGCCCCCATATCTTCTATGCCAACTGTGACCCTCTATCCTTTATAGACCCTATGCCAAATGACTGCCAATTGCTGTTGCCCAATGCCTCCCAACCACCACCCCTTGCCCTTATACCTACCATGCCAACTCATTCAGGATCCATCATGGGCACATGGTAGAATCCATGCTGAGGAGATAAAACAAAGTTATTAAATCTCCATTAAATAGTTCACTGTTTCAGTAAAACAACTTTCATTGATAAAAAATAATTAAATACATTTAACTTCAATGCTTCACAGAAACAAGAATTGTTATTCATTGTTCCACTTCAAATAGTCTAAAACCCAATTGGAAGCAACAATCAAACTGTGAACTAAAAGGCACCCTACTGTGATAATTAAAATCTGTGAAGTCAGTCATTCAGCTCAGCACTAATCCAGTAATGACAACCTTCAGGCTTATATCCGCAGACACAATGAAATAGAAAACACTTTTGGTTAACACTGTTTTTCAAATATTTAAAGGGCAAGAGATTTAAATGCCTTGGCTGCTCCAATGAGTTTTTGCACTTTTTAGATACAGTCATGTCTACTTTTAAAGGCCTAAGATTGTTGAGGAACCCCAGGCCGCAGGTGAGAGATGGCAGGATGGGGATTGTGGTGGTGAGGGGTGTCATTGGGATGGGGTAGGCTGCAAAGGCATTAGGTCGGCTCTCAGTGTCGCCTGTTCTTTCCTGATTCTGGGTCCCTTGATCGGGCGTCGAGTGCCTTTGAACAAGAGATAGCCTCCACAACACCCACCCCCCCTCCCCGTCTCCACCCCCCACCCCCAGCAAGAGCCTGAAAACAAATACAACATGGTTTGCTTTTTGGGCCTCCCAGAATCACAGAATTGTTACGCCGCAGGATGAGGCCATTTGGCCCAACGTGTCTGCACTAGCACACCAAACGAGCATCGTGACTTAGTGCCATTCTCCTGCCTTTTCCTCTGTACCCCATGCACATTGTTTCTATTTAAATAATCACCCAAGGCCTCTTGAATGCCTCCACCTCACTTTGAGGCTGTGCGTCCCAGACCTGAGCCTCTCGTTGCTTGGAGACGTTTTTTTCTCACATCACGTTTGCTGTGCCTTCTCGTTCTCGATCTTTTTACAAGCGGGATCAGTTTCTTTCGATCTACTCTGTCCAGCCCCCTCACGACTGTGAACATCTCTGCCAAATCTCTATTCTATGTGGCGACTGTCTACTTGCCGCTTGTCGAATGCCAGCAGTGGTGAAATTAGGTCACAAATGGAGGCAGGTCAGGAAAACTTTCCCTGGGCCCTGCCGCTCAGGGCTTAATTGGGGCAGATGTTTGATGGCAGCGGGATCTCCACCTGGCATTATATCACCTAATCAAATGCTCCCCACCTCCAAACCCGCCTTGGGGGGAGGGGGGAGGGAAGGGCATTAAATTCCTCCCACTGTATGTGCACCAGATCAAAGGTAGAAAGTAGAATGTGACTGCGAGGAAAATCAATTTTATTGTGGAAAATGCAAATCGCCTTATTGGCAGTCTTGAACTTGGGCAACAGCTTGAACTTATCTTTTCTGTGCCAGAATTGTGTGGATTGTGAAATATGGAGAGAAGTTAATTGATGGCAGTTTGGTCGCAGACGTACAAAAACCAGACTCCACGACACTCCTGGTCTCTTAATGCTTTGCACAAGCATTTCTGAGTTGAACAATATAAAGTTCTTCTCAACCTCTGTTCAATTCAGACCAGAACACTTTCAAACAATTTAGGATGAATAGGGTAGATCTGTCTTGTGCCAAGCAGCTCCGAGGGAATTTCATTTACACTCGGATAGATGCACTGCTATAGTTTCTTTAAAATATCATTAATTCCGCTACCCTTTACAGCTTCATTAGCTTCTGTTATTTGTTATAAAGTCCAGTGATGTATGTTGCTGGAACGGTGAGTTCACAATGAATGACTCCCAGTTCCTATTTGCTGAATAACTCAAAGCGTAGGTGCAGGCCTGCCAAGTGAAGCCAGTAACCTTAATGATTGTCATTATTCTAGCCAAGTGTCCATTCATCCATCCCTCATGATCTGCGTCGTATCCAGAACCGGCAACGTACCTATCCTCCCCATCAAACCTTCTTCGAGGCCTCACCTCTCCCTTTCTCTGTAACCTCTGCCAGACGTGTCAGTCTGTTGATGGTCATTAGTTACTGCTTAACACAACTGACAAGGACACTGTATCATCTTCACCGGGCCACAGCTTGTTTAAATCAAGCACAGTTACATCGATTAAAATGTACTGTTAGCACATTCAACATAATTCAACGGACAATGCCCCTTTGCCTCTCTAACCCTCTCTCTTCCTTGAAGACCTGTCCTAAAACCTCCTTATGTGGCTCAGTGTGGAATCTTGTCCATAACACTCCTGCAATATCACCTTTAGGGTGGTTGACTCCATTGAAACCGCTGTATCAGTGGTGTTGGATGACAAGGACGACTCAACTGTTGCAAGATGTCTGTTAATGCATTGGTAAACGGGATAGAACCCTTCTCTTTTCTGACTTTCACAATGCACCCATTTAGCAACACAATCCCCCCAACCCTGAATGTTCTTTTGTTTGTCAGTAGGAATGTTTGGTTTCGGAATATTTTGATTTATTTTTGAAACAGGAAGGCATTTTTTGTCCTGTCGGAGATATCCATTTATTAAAGATTAAATATTCAACAATTTCTCTGGTCAACAGGTCGTTGATATGTGTATATGGAACCTGATTTATAATGTGCAAAGTCATTGCCCGATACTAGTTTGTTTGGGAGCTGAACAGTTCAAGATGTCCATGGAGCCCCTCCAGGTGCCATTACGACTGGTCCAAGTTTAGTCATAGAATTTACAGCGCAGAAGGAGGCCATTTGGCCCATCGGGTCTGCACCGGCCCTTGGAAAGAGCACCTAAGCCCACACCTCCACCCTATCTCCGTAACCCAGTAAGCCCACCTAACCTTTTTGGACACTAAGGGAAATTTAGCATGGTCAATCTACCTAACCTGCACATCGATGGAATGTGGGAGGAAACTGGAGCGCCCGGAGGAAACCCACGCAGATTCGGGGGGGAATGTGCAAACTCCGCACAGACGGTGACCCAGCCGGGAATTCAACCTGGGACCCTGGAGCTGTGAAGCAACTGTGCTAACCACTGTGCTACCATGCCCCCTTTGCGGAAACCAGTACTAAACGGCGCCCTGGCAAGATCTCCCAGGTGTGGCCACTAGATCCCACGTGCCGGGAGAATCCCACCAGCATATATATAAATGAACACAATGGCTCATTTAAATATGCTGATCTGGATCATGCCCAGTGAGGGCGAGATCCAGGTTGTGACGTCTCGCGAGACGTCGCCAAATCTTGCGAGGGGTTTCTAAAGTCGCAAATCTCGCGAGAGGCTTCTTGCGAGATTAAAGGGCCTCATCCCGACACCAGGTCGGGCGGGACGAGGCCGTGAAATCGCGCCCTCTGCTTCTCTTGCCGTAGACGCAGCTAGACCTCCTGGGATTTCCCAGCATTTTCTTGTTTTTATTTCAGATTTCCAGCATCCGTTGTATTTAGCTCTTCTTTTCAGACTTGTGATTTGCTCAGGCTCTTGCGTAATTATCTGTACTTCGGCACAACATCGTGGGCCTGATCTGTGCTGTATTTTTCTACGTTCTATGTTTGAGCATATCGTCAGTGCGGTTATCAGAGAGTGCTGCATTGTCAAAGGTGCAAACAAAACATTTAATGATGTTGATTGCTGCCTGTCCTGAAAATGATGCTCAAGAAAACGATGATGTTATTCAAACCATCGTGAAGGACAAGGGCAGCGGATGCATGGAAAATCCATCACTTCCAAGTTCCTTTCCAAGCCAGTCACCATCCCAAATTCAAAGAATGTTGCCATTACCTCGCTATTGCTGGGTCACCCTACCTGGAAGCACTGTGGGTGAACCTACTCTGCTCTGGTCAGCAATGGCTCACCAAGAAAGACAACAGTTGATGAATACTGGCCTCGCTGGCGATGTCTATGTCCTGAGCATGGAGATGTTGGTCAGCCTTCTTCGGCAACATCGCCAAAAACACATTAGCTGGTTCACCATCTCATCGGCTGCGCACGATGATTGTTCAACGGCAGGCCAATATTGAACGCCTTTCAATAGGATGAGCTGCGGTTTAGTGAGGAGCACGTGTGCGAGGGCTGTAGGTTCACGTCCCAAGAGAGTTGAGGGCTTAACCTAGACTGAGCACTGAGGGGGTGCAGCACTGTCAGAAGTGTCACCTCATATGGACCTGAGGCCCTGTTTACACTCGGTGGATGTAAAACCTTGCATAGTGTTCCCGTGAAAGAGGACACAGGAATTCTGCTGGCATTATCTCTCAGGAAAACATCACAAAGCAAAACAGAATGCATGATAGTGATTTCATTACTGTTTGTGGTATCTTCCTCTGCACAAGTTGCCTGCTGAATTTCCTGACATTTTATTGCTACCTCACTGGTCTTTCCAGTCCTATTCATTCGAATGGAACACGTCGGATCTTGCTGTGGGCAAAGTGTTTGCCTCCAAAACAGCTCTCACTGAAGCCCTTCATAATATTAGTAATAATAATAACCTTTAGTAGTGTCACATTAACACTGCGATGAAGTTACTGTGAAAATCTCCTCGTCGCCACATTCTGGCGCCTGTTCGGGTACACTGAGGGAGAATTCAGAATTTCCAATTCACCTCACAAGCACGTCTTTCGGGACTTGTGGGAGCAAACCGGAGCACCCGGAGGAAACCCACGCAGACACGGGGAGAACGTGCAGACTCCGCACAGACAGTGACCCAAGCTGGGAATCAAACCCGGGTCCCTGGCGCTGTGAAGCAACTGTGCTAACCACTGTGCTCCCTTGAAGACAACTGGTGAATGGGAACCTTGCTGTGTGAATTGGAGTTCTTTAAGTTCATGCGTTTTATCGTGTAAAGCGTGCACCAACTCGGTGTGAAAAATGCCACTGGACGGCACATGGTATAGAAACTCATGGAAACTCGTAGAATCACGACAGTGCAGAAGGAGGCTATTCGGCCCATCGAGTCTGCACCCACTCTCTAATAGAGCACTCTACCCAGGCCCACTCCTACGCCTACCCCCGTAACCAGTGTTGAATGTGCTTCCTATACACTTTAATCTCTGTAAACGTGTTTGATTTTTAAAAAAACCTTGTAGCTCGATGCAGAAGATGGCTAAGTGTCCTTGCCATTTGCAAATACATGAGACGGTAGTTAGGTACCATCAAAGCTCCGTCAATCTCCACTGGGTGGGCCACGTCATTCTATTGCCTGGCACGAGACTCTCAAAACAGGTACGCCACCCAGAGCTTTGGCAGGGCAAGCGAGCCCCAGGAGGGCAGGGGGAAAGCTCCAAGGACACCCTCAAAGCCCCCGTGAAAAAGTACGGTAACCCCACCCTTCCCCTGGGTGGCGCACTCAACTCCTCAATCGCCCGAGGACTCATTTGTAGCGTGAAAACAAGTCACGCTCCACTCCGTGGGGACAATCTCAGAAGAAGACGGACAATGGAACATCTTAATTAGTATGTGGACAATATAGCAGCGTTGCATTTTAAGGATTAATCTTTTGATGCTAATTCTATGGGGAAACAATGTGGGTCATTTTTGCTGCCCTTTTCAAATCTCATTATGAAATCATTTTGGAACCCATTCAGTAGTTTGCTTGTACTCTGCACAAAAGCAGCTTAAATACTGTGGAAAACATTAGGAAGCGTCAGAAGAAAATGTAATATTTGAATTTAATTTCTCAGTATGTGAACGATTATGAAAGAGCAATTTGAGTACTTTTACTCCTCCATCTATGGCGATAATGAAGTTAGAATGAGAGAGGGAAGAGAACTCTAAAGAGGTCTGAAATGGAATTGAATGTGATTCTAATAATGATGCTTTACATTTAGAAAACAATCAAATTCTCTGATCCAACGCTGAGTGTGGAGGAAGTTGTTTAAACAGCTTTTCATTAAGGCGGCTTTTTTTCACCTCCGACCTCCCATCTCGCTCGCTGCTGTGCCTTTTCCATCGGTTCTACTGCAGCTGTTGCTCACCTCTTTCCTCTCCCTCTCTCAATGCACCGTCCAGTGCATTGTTCCTTCCCCCCCACCCTCACCATGTTGAAACCAAGGCTAATCGTACCATCCCCGCTACTCCAATAGGTCGAAATTGTCCAGCCTTTCCGCTGGCGGGATTTGCCGGTCCTGCCGACCACGACCCCCTTCCCCCACTTTGGGTTCCCTGGTGACAGAAGGGCGTGAATAATGGGAAAACCCATCGGGAGCGGCGGGACCGGCCAATAGCGGGCCGCCTCTGCCACCACAAGACACACAAGTTACATTCAGGCATGGAAAATCCCGCCCTCAAGCCTTTCGAACCCAAGGTCTCCAAGCTGCGGCATTCCTTATCGGTTTCAGCCTTCCCTTTCCCATTGTTAACCATCCAAAGTTGGCTTCGTTTAACCATGTCTTGATTCTTGACCCATATCCTCATATCTCGTCACCTTGCGCCACAGACGTTGCCTAAGGCCCTTCAACCACATTCCTCACCTTAAAGGAAATACGAGTTGCTCCCTTTCAATGTCAATGTATTGGTCCCAGAGACACTTGGCATTGAGAATCTCCTCCCAGCGGTTCATGTCACCGTTTTGGCACCTCAAGGTGCGGCCATCAGCAATGAAATCATTGTCATCTGCTCTTTTTTCTTAATATGATGTTGGCTGAGAGATAAACATTGGCCCGAATGCCAGCAGAATTCCACTGTCCTCCTTCAAAATAGCACCATGGGAGGTTTCCCGTACCAGCATCCTCGAACAGGCGCCGGAATGTGGTGACTAGGCGCTTTTCACCATAACTTCATTTGAAGCCTACTTGTGACAATAAGCAATTTTCATTTAATTTTTCATTTAATTTTTTCATTTTAATTATGTTGTTGAGATATACAGGTGAAGAGCACTGTTTAAGTGCTTAGAGTATTTATAAAGAGAGACTGCTGGGACACTGGGTTAGTAAGTAGGTGGCAAAGATATGTATAACTGTATTCTACAAATAAAGGAACTGTCAAGAATAGAACATAGAAAATATAGCGCAGAACAGGCCCTTCGGCCCACGATGTTGTGCCGAACCTTTGTCCTAGATTAAGAACAAATTAATCTACACCCCATCATTCTACCGTAATCCATGTACCTATCCAATAGTCGCTTGAAGGTCCCTAATGTTTCCGACTCAACTACTTCCACAGGCAGTGCATTCCATGCCCACACTACTCTCTGGGTAAAGATCCTACCTCTGATATCCCCCCTATATCTTCCACCATTCACCTTAAATCCTTGTAAACCCTTTGTAATGGTTTCTTCCACCCAGGGAAAAAAGTCTCTGACTGTCTGCTCTATCTATTCCCCTGATCATCTTATAAACCTCTATCAAGTCTCCCCTCATCCTTCTCCGTTCTAATGAGATTAGGATTTGCATCTACTGTCAAACTTTACCATCTGATTTAGGATATATTTTTTAGTTTATGCCCATATTCTAATGCATTTTTCTCCCCACATTCAGCAGCCATATCGTGAAGAACCAGCCCTCTCCCATACTCGATTGGCTGGACTTGACTTGTTGTTGGTGGACAGGTGCGCAGCTCCAATTGGCTAGCCTCTAGGCTCTGTGAAATGGAGATTATACGTTTGCAATCAGTTGGCAATGCCCGTGCCTCCAAGTCAGTAGGTTCAAGTCTCACTCCAGACATGTGACCACAACCCTGAGGTTGGCACTCCAGTACTCCCGGGAGTGCTGCACTGCCGTCTGTTGAATGAGACATTAAACTAAGGTCATCTGACCCCTCAAGCGGCCAAAACAGCATTGAATGGCACTACCCTGGCGAATAGCAGGGGAGTTCTCCCCTGTGACTTCCCAATATTTATCCCTCAACCGACATTGGCTTGTTGCTATGGGATCCTGCTGCACGTACACAGGTTGTCATGTTTCTTACAGTAACTTCACTTCAAGGGTACAACTTTGGCTGTGAGGGAGTGAAATGTAATCGATAATTTTAATTCACTTTTATTTCCAAATTATTGGTGGACTGCAGAAACATTCAAAGGAATGAGGTTGTGCTTGCCAAGTGTACTAATGCCCCAATTTAATACAAAGGAAAGGTAGAATGAGATACTTTCCTCATTGGTTGCCCTTATTTTACCTTCGGCCTCTACGAAGTGCCTTTATTGTTTTTATGCCAAAGATGGTATATGGGTGTGAGGTGTTAATGAAATAACATATATGCAAGCTGTAGCACTAACACCATTGGAGATCGCTGAGTTGTAAATCGATGATTGCGAATGAGGAAGACATGAATTAGGAGCAGGAGTAGGCCACTCGGCCCCTCCAGTCTGCCCTGCCATTCAATAAGATCATGGCTGATCTGATTGCAATTTCAGCCTCACGTTCATGTCTACCATTGATAACCTCCCCCCCCCCCCCCCCCCCCCCCCCTTGCTAATCAAGAGACTATCTGGCTCTGCCTTACAAATATTCAAAGATTCTGCATTCACTGCCTTTTGAGGAAGAGAGTTCCAGACTCACGCCCCTCTGAGAGAAAACAATTCTTCAAATCTCTGTCCAAAACGAGCATCACTATCTTAAATCAGCAACCCTGGGCGCAATTCTCCGCACTCCCGACGGTGCGGAGAATAGCGGGGGTCGTAAATTTTTACGGCCACGCTAGTCCGACGCCCTCCCGCTATTCTCCCCCCCCCCCCCACGCGCGACTCCCGACACGAATCGCTGCCGCCGTATTTTTACGGCGAGCAGCGATTCACAGCTGGCCGATGGGCCGAATTCCAAGCCCTTTCCGGCTGTTTTTACGAACGGCAAACACACCTGGTCTGGCCGTTCGTAAAAACGGCCGTAAAGTCCCGATCTTGGCAACCATGGCACCGATTGGCACGGCAGTACCACGGCCGTGCCAAGGGTGCCATGGGCCCGCGATCGGTGGGCACCGATCGCGGGCAGCGGGTCCGATTCCCACGCACTCTTTGTCCTTCCGCCGCCCCGCTGTATCACTTCGTGGGGCGGCTGAGGGGCATCCCGGCCCGCGCATGCGCGGGTTTCGCGCAAATGCGCAATGACGTCATCCGCGCATGCGCGGGTTGGAGTCTTCCAATCCGCGCATGCGCGGCTGACGTCATGTGACGCATCAGCCGTCGCAAACTCTGGCAAGCGGGCTTAACGAAATTCGTTAAGCCCGCGATGCCGGAGTTCACGGCCGCGGCATACTAGCCCCGACCGGGGACCAGAATCGGTTCCCGGTCGGGGAGGGGGAGGCTGGCGTCAAACCCGCCCGGTTTTGACGCCAGCCTTACGATTTCTCCCTGTCTGGGAGAATCGCGCCCCCTTTATTTTTAAATAATGACCCTAGCTGTAGATTCTCCAATGAGAGAATCAGCTCCACATCCACCCTGTCAATACCCCTCAGGATTATTATTAATTGTTATTATCTTAAATGTTTCGATCCAGTTGCCTCTTACTCTTCTAAACTCTAATGGATACAAACTTAACCTCTCCAACCTTTCCTCATAAGAAAAGCTGCCCATTCCTGGTATTAGTCGAGTAAACCATCTCTGAACTGCTGCTGCGCAGGCTTGCAGGGCCGAATGGCCTGTTCCTGTGCTGTACATTTCTTTGTTCAACACATTTCCTTAAATAATTGTGCACAATACTCCAAATGTGGACTCAACAGTGCCCTGCACAACATACACTGCTCATGCACATTTTTGGAGTATATCAACTGTGACTGAGAAACAAACTCCACCTCGAGGCTGAAAAAATGTGTGAACTATAGAAAACTAAAACTAAGCAACCCCACAGTACAGAACATGTATGAATGCATTATTAAGCCAACTTAATACAGCTACTAGTTATACTAACTGGATTTCATTCATGGTAACTTCTGGTGTCTTTTTCACAATGAAAAAGGGGGTGGTTTAGCACAGGGCTAAATCGCTGGCTTTGAAAGCAGACCAAGGCAGGCCAGCAGCACGGTTCAATTCCCGTACCAGCCTCCCCGAACAGGTGCCGGAATGTGGCGACTAGGGGCTTTTCACAGTAACTTCATTTGAAGCCTACTCGTGACAATAAGCGATTTTCATTTCATTTCATTTTAAATTGCTTTGCTTGATAATGTCATGCCAAGTACATTCTTAAATTGAGAGAAACAGGTGATCATAGAGTCCTGACAGTGCAGAAGGAGGCCATTCACCCCTTCAGGTCTGCACCGACCTTCTGAAAGGACATCCCACTGAGGCCCACTCCTCCAGCCTATCCCTCTAACCCCATAACCCCACCTGACCTACACATCTTTGGACACCGAAGGGCAATTCACCATGGCCAATCCACCGAACCTGCACATCTTTGGACTGTGGGAGGAAACCGGAGCACCCGGAGGAAACCCACGCAGACACGGGGAGAACGTGCAGACTCTGCACAGACAGTGACCCAAGGCCGGAATCGAACCTCGGTCCCCAGAGCTGTGAGATAGCAGTGATAAACACTGTGCCGCCCCGAGGCAGTGGATAACGTATTAGCATGGATCGAGGATTGGTTAGTTAGCAGGCAGAAAAGAGTAAGGATAAGTGGGTCTTTTCAGGTTGGCTAAGATGAGACGAGTAGAGTGCCACAGGGATTAGTGCTGGAACCTCATCTATTTCCAATTTCAATGATTTAAATAAAGGGGGTGAATGGATGGCTGCAACATTGACTGATGACACAAAGGTAGATAGAAAAGTAAGTTGTGAAGAGGGCACAAGAAGTCTGCAAAGGGGCATGGGTAGGTTAAGTGAGCGGGGAAAAAAAATTGACAGACGGAGTGTAATGTAGGAAAATGTGAACTTGTCCATTCTGGCAGGGTGAATAGAAAAGCAGCATATTCCTTGAATGGAGAGATTGCAGAACCCTGGAGGCACAGAAGGATCTGGCGTCCTGGTAAAGGAATCAGGAAAAGTTAGTATGCAGGCACAGCAAGTGATTCGGAAGCCATGGTTTTGTCTTTGAGCGCAAATAAATAGGGGACAGCTGGGTCACTGGGTTGACTGGGAGGAGAGCTGTGGGACTGAACAGGTCAATAAACTCTCAGTGAATAAAAGCTGTTTCCTGGTTTCAGCTTTACCAACTGGCTTCGACCCGATTAACCGTAACGTGGGATAGCTTACTTTAGGTTCCCTTTCTTCACACGTTTTTCAGCCTTGAGTTGGATCATAGATCATAGAATTTACAGTGCAGAAGGAGGCCATTCGGCCCATCGAGTCTGCACCGGCTCTTGGAAAGAGCACCCTACCCAAGGTCAACACCTCCACCCTATCCCAATAACCCAGTAACCCCACCCAACACTAAGGGCAATTTTGGACACTAAGGGCAATTTATCATGGCCAATCCACCTAACCTGCACATCTTTGGACTGTGGGAGGAAACCGGAGCACCCGGAGGAAACCCACGCACACACGGGGAGGATGTGCAGACTCCGTACAGACAGTGACCCAAGCCAGAATCGAACCTGGGACCCTGGAGCTGTGAAGCCATTGTGCTATCCACAATGCTACCGTGCTGCCGCAGCCACAGTCGGTGTTCTTCAAAAGTGTGTCTGCACAATAAATGTCCTGCATATTCACGTCGGATTGGCTTATCAGTCAAAGTCTTGCCACCAGAGTAGCGGGTTGTGGGTTTGAACCCGCTATCGGGAATGTAATGTTGTAATCAAAGCCAAATTTTCAGCGAAAGCATATGACTTTGTTACAGCCCCACACTTCGGATGATATATTAAACTGAGGATCCATTTCAGTAGCTTGGATGAAAGTTGAAGATCCCATAATGCTAGCTGAAGAAGAGCTGAAGATAATTGTCCTGTGCCGCAGCCAACATTTCTCCCTCAACCTGTAGCGTCAATGCCAAATTAGTTGGCCATTGACCTCTTTGTGGGACCCCGTTTGCACAAAGGTTGCTGTATTTTCTGACCTTTTAATTAGTAAGAAGGGTTTGAGATAACAGGCCTCACCGACTGGACTCCGAAACGAGCATTTTAGCCACGACTTGTCTTCAGCTATATATTAATTTTTAATGAACTTGTTAAACAAAAAGCAAGTCAGCCACTTCCTCATGCATTGCTGGTTCCTCGGTTAATAATTTAGGAGCAGTGGGTAGAACTGCGAGTTACGATTACCCTATGTTAACACAAAACTCTGCAAAGAAGGAGCCCAATCTGTGCATTTATATCATTGCTTATGAAACTTGACTTATTTATTTCATTTAATTAACCCTGCGAGGGTTAATGCAGAGCTTGCACAGCGAAGTAAAATCCTTTCATTCGGAGAGCACTCATTGGCATTCTGTTTCCGAATACTTCATCAAAAATAGACGTAGAAAAATCATTTCCACATCTGGCGTGGGACAGGAGCTGTGCGCTTATTTATGAATGATATGGTCATAATGTGGTGTGTTAGGAGCAATTGTAGACATTCCTTCCCTTCAGGACCAGTGTTTGCAGTTCATGGTCCCCCCCCCCCCACCCCTCCCCCACCATTGCCCTGAACTTGTGTCCAGAGGAAAGGTGTTGTATACATGAGCACAACTTGCCTTTCTAAAAACAATCTTCATGGGATGGGGGTGTCGCTGGCAAAGCCAGTATTTATTGCAAATTTAGAGCACCCAATTATTTATTTTCCAATTAAGGGGCGATTTAGCGTGGCCAGGTCACCTACTGTGCACATCTGTTTGGGTTGTGTGGGTGAGACGCGTGCAGACACGGGGGGCGAAATTCTCCGACCCCCACGACGGGTCGGAGAATAGTTGGAGGGCCTTCCCGACATTTTTCCCGCCCTCCCGCTATTCTCCCCCCCCCCCCCCGCCCAACTCCCAACACGAATCGCTGCCGCCGTTTTTTTACGGCCGGCAGCGATTCACAGCTGTTCGATGGGCCGAAGTCCCAGCCCTTTACGCTGTTTTTACGAACGGCAAACAGACCTGGTCTGGCCGTTCGTAAAAACGGCGGGAACAACTCGCTTTTTATAACCATGGCACCGATTGGCACGGCAGTACCACGGCCGTGCCAAGGGTGCCATGGGCCCGCGATCAGTGGGCACCGATCGCGGGCAGCGGGCCCGATGCCCGCGCACTATTTGTCCTTCCGCCGCCCCGCAGTATCCATTCGCGGGGCGGCTGACGGGCATCCCGGCCCGCGCATGCGCGGTTTTCGCGCAAACACGCGATGACGTCATCCGCGCATGCGCGGGTTGGAGTCTTCCAATCCGCGCATGCGCGGCTGACGTCATATGACGCGTCAGCCGGCGCTAACTCGGGCAAGCGGGCTTAACGAATTTCGTTAAGCCCGTGATGCCGGAGCTTGCGGCGTCGGGCTGCTAGCCCCGACCGGGGAACAGAATCGGTTCCCGGTCGGGAAGGGGCGCACTGGCGTCAAACCCGCCCGGGTTTGACGCCAGCCTTACGATTTCTCCCGTTTTGGGAGAATCGCGCCCGGGGAGAATGTGCAAACTCCACACGGATTGATTATTGATTGATGCCTCATCCGTAATAAGCCATTCAATGGATTGGCGTGACGGACCATTTGCTAATCACGAGGTCGTAATTCTCACTCTTTAACCATTCTTTAACACGCCTGTGTTCATGTTCGCAGTTACCGGAGAAAGCCCCGAAATCTGTTTTCTGACCATAGCGTTTGGCTAACTAAATGACGCCTGAGAAACAATTAGGAGAAAGAGGAGCTTTAAGGTGATGTGTAAATAAGCATGGATTAAATGTCAAGAGTTTAGAATCTGCAGGTTCTATTCACCACTATCCTCCTGAGCATTATACAGGAGGTTACCTACACAACTTTGACTTCTGCTTTACAAGCTGTGCTGATGAACGTCCCTCGAGGGAACAATTTTTCTTTAAATGCTCGTTACCTTTCTCCACATTATAGAAAAGTAGCCCTGATGCTTCATTACTCTGATAAACTAAGAGCCATTAACCGAAAAAAATCTTATTTTCACAGAGGCGTATGGAATTAGGAAATCATTCTAACGCAATAAAGAGCTTTCAATAAATAGCTGCGTCACCCATGATCAAATCCAGGCATTGGATTTCAGTCCTCAAGCCATCTATCCCTCACTTAAGTTGGCTGGTGCCGGACTGCTCGGAGGCGCAGTGGTTAGCACTGCTGCCTCGTGGCGCTGAGGGCCTGGGTTCTATCCCGGCCCCGGGTCACTGTCACATTCTCCCCGTGTCTGCATGGGTCTCATCCCCACAACCCCAATGATGTGCAGCGTAGGTGGATTGGCCACGCTAAATTGGCGTTAATTGGGGGAAAAAAGAATTGGATGCTCCAAATGAAAAGAAAAAGTCATCTGTTGCCTTTCAGCAGAATTTAATCACCGTCTGACCACATTACGGGACAGAATCCCCCGGGGGTTTGCGGTTAGGATCTGCAATAGGCGAGCTGGGTGTGTCACCAAGGCATACACAATGGGGTCTTGCAGAAAGAACATAGAACATAGAACATACAGTGCAGAAGGAAGCCATTCGGCCCATCGAGTCTGCACCGACCCTCTTAAGCCCTCACTTCTACTCTATCCCCATAACCCAATAACCCATCCTAACCTTTTTGGTCACTAGGGGCAATTTATCATGGCCAATCCACCTAACCTGCACGTCTTTGGACTGTGGGAGGAAACCGGAGCACCCGGAGGAAACCCACGCAGACACGGGGAGAACGTGCAGACTCCACACAGACAGTGACCCAGCGGGGAATCGAACCTGGGACCCTGCCGCTGTGAAGCCATAGTGCTAGCCGCTTAAGTTAGAGAGATATCTGAAGAGAAGAGATTGACAGGGTTAAGGGGGAAGGGCTGGAGAGTGGGACATCGGAACAACAGTCAGCCATTCAGCCCATCGATCCTGCTCCGCCATTCAATACGATCATGGCTGATTAGGACACTTCGATGCCTTTTGAACCCACTATCTCCGTAACCCTTTGCATTATTGCTGATCAGAAATCTATCAATCTCAATGACTGGGCTTTGCAGCCCTCTGGGACAGAGAATTCCAGAGATTCACAACTCACCGTGTAAAGAATTTTCTCCTTGTCACGGTCCTAAGTGACGCCGCCCTTAATTTGAAATAGTGGTAGCTGGCTCTCAACTCCCCAACCAAGGAGACCATCTTACCTGCATCTACCCTGTCCATTCCTTTACCTATTTTGTAGATTTCAAGAGACTGCCTCTCATTTTCGAAACTGTACAGAATACAGGTCCAGTTTGCCCAATCTCTCCGCCATCGCCGGAATGCTTCTGCGACAGGAGCTGAGTTGCTCTGGCAGAGAGCTAGCATGGACATGAGGGGCTGAATGACCACCAATCGACACCCAGCCCGGGGAGTCTCTCTAAGGGGAGTCCTAGTTGGAAAGTGTGAACAATGGACTTGTTCGAAGCACGCAGCAAGTGAAGCAACCTATAGTAACCTTTGTTACTGTCACAAGTGGGCTTACATTAACACTGCAATGAAGTTACTGTGAAAAGCCCCTAGTCGCCACACTCCGGCACCTGTTCGGGTACAAAGAGGGAGAATTCAGAATGTCCGATTCACCTAACAAGCACGTCTTTCGAGACTTGTGGGAGGAAACCGGAGCACCCGGAGGAAACCCACGCAGACACGGGGAGAACGTGCAGACGTCTGTGATAGTGGGGTTGACTGGTGGTTGGAGAGGAGCGAGGGGCAGTTGTCAGATCATTTACGCAGATTGCACCATTACAATATGGGACGAATGGCCCTTTACTTTGTTTCTGTCTCCAGCTGAGTTCAAATCCTGGGTGAGACAGAAGAAGAAAATCTCCAATCATTGCTGAACAACTTTCGTAGTTTTGCTGGGATTGTAGAATTGGAACCGTTCCTCTTGACCTCGACCTTGATAATAGGTTGTAATCATAGAATTTACAGAGCAGAAGGAGGCCATTCGGTCCATCGATCCCGCCCACAATACCGTGCCGGTATTGTTTAGCAATAACATAATAAACTTGCGTTTTGCATTTTGACTGCTCCAAAGGATTTCTGTGCATTAATTTGTCCCAATCTACAATCCAGGAGGTTATCCTTGTAATTCAAATATATTAAGTAGGGTGCTATTTCCAAGGGTCGGTGCAGACTCGAAGGTCGGAATGGCCTCCTTCTGCTCTGTAAATTCTATGATTCTATGATTTGAACACCAACTGCAAAGATGTACTCCCGGAGGCTTCTTTGGTTGGACAACCAAATTTTACTTACAGGGTCCAGGGTCCTAGGTTCGATTCCCGGCTTGGGTCACTGCCTGTGGCGGTGTCTGCACGTTCTCCCCATGTCTGCGTGGGTTTCTTCCGGGTGCTCCGGTTTCCTCACACACGTCCTGAAAGACATGCTTGTTCGGTGAATTCTCCCTCTGTGTACCCGAACAGGTACCGGAATGTGGTGACTAGGGGCTTTTTTACAGTAACTTCATTGCAGTGTTAATGTAAGCCTACTTGTGACAGTAACAAAGGTTACTATAAGTTGCTTCATTCGCTGCGTGCTTTGAGCAAGTCCATTGTTCACACTTTCCAACTAGGAAGAGACTCCCCTTCGAGAGACTCCCCGGGCTGGGTATTGAATGGTTCTTCGGAACACGTGGCCCTTACTAAGTAAGACTGGTCTTGAAGTAACAATCACCGCACCAACTTACTTTCATGTAGCGTCCTGGATGATGTGCCTTGCAGATGGTGTACAGGCTTTGGCGGGGTCAAGAGGTGAGTTACTCATAGTAGGATTCTGAGCCTTTGACCTGCCCTAGTAGCCACACTATTAATATGACTCGTCCAGTTCAATTTCTGATCAATGATAACTCCCAGGATATCGATTGTGGGGGATTCAGCGATGGTAATGTCATTGAATGTCAAGGGTTGATGGTTAAATCCTCTCTTGTAGGAGATGGTCATTGTCTGGCACTTGTGTGGCACAAATGTAACTTGCCACTAGTCAGGTCAAGCCTGGATATTGTCCAGGTCTTTCTGCATTTGCACATCTATGACCTGTGGGAGGAAACCGGAGCACTCGGAGGAAACACACATGCACACACAAACGCACACACACACACACACACGGAGGGAGAACATGCAAACTCCACACAGAGAGTTCCCAAGGTCGGAATCGAACCCGGGCTCCAGGCACTTTGAGGCAGCAGTGCTAACCACTGTGCCGATGGTGGAGTACTTCTCCCTTTTTCTCACCTCTTTGCTAACCATTATCAGATACCTCTTTCGGAATGAGTATTGTAACCACTTGAGTCCTGTGACTTCAAAGAACAAACCCAAAACAAGCGTTCTTCTAGGTTTAACTCAAAAGAAAAGATAAATGTTTATTTCTCCTGAGACCCGAGATGTAATTGCGACAAACACTCCCTCCTCACTCATGCTACATGCCCACAAGAGAAGATGATTTCTGAAGATGTAACATGCACCTAAATTGCTTAGTGGGCAAAAGAAACAGGTCACTTCCCTAATTGTTCTTAAGCTAGTGGTTGAAATATTTCCAGCTTCTTGGGTCACTGGGGACGGTGCAGGTTCAAGGTTTCTGGCTGCTTCAAACAAAATTGTGACTGGGCCCCTGAAGTAACAATTTGTAGTTCTGCACTTCAACTCCATCTCACTATCTGTTCTGGGTCCAACCTTGTGCTGAACGAGAGGTGGCTTCCCTCTGGTCTTTGCGTCCCAGACCGTGCCGGTATTGTTTAGCAAGAACATAATAAACTTGCATTTCGCATTTAAAATTTTTAAAAATACATTTAGTGTACCCAATTATTTTTTTCTCCAATTAAGGGACAATTTAGCGTGGCCAATCCACCTGACCTGCACATCTTTGCGGTGTGGGAGTGAAACCCACGCAGACATGGGGAGAATGTGCAAACACCACACGGACAGTGACCCAGAGCCGGGATTTGAACCCAGGTCCTCAGCGCCGCAGTCCCAGTGCTAACCACCGCATGCCGCCCTGCATTTTGCATTTTGACTGCTCCAAAGGATTTCTGTGCATTAAATTGTCCCAATCTACAATCCAGGAGGTTTCCCCTGCAAGTCAAATACGTTAAGTAGGGTGCTATTTCCAAGGACTGATCCACAAGGCAGCTCTTGGGGATTACTAAGATATTGGTTATCCCCGGCCAATTTCGGTTATGTGGCAGCAATATCGATCTGTTCCACTGTTCGCAAAATGGATGGATGACTGATGCAGTTGCCACGCAATGGAGGAATGAATCAACATTCCAGCCATGAATTTCTTTATTGTTAAACGAGAAAGAGTGCAGAAGAGATTTACGAGGATGCTACCAGGACTTGATGGTCTGAGTTTTAAGGAGAGGTTGGTTAGGCTGGGACTTTTTTCCCTGGAGCTAAGGAGGCTTAGGGGTGATCTTATAGAGGTCTATAAAATAATGAGGGGCATAGATAAGGTAGATAATCGACATCTTTTCCCAAAGATAGGGGAGTCTAAAACTAGAGTGTATAGGTTTAAGGTGAGGGATACTAAAGAGACCAGAGGGGAAATTTCTTCACACAGAGGGTGGTGAGCATCTGGAACGGGCTGCCAGAGGCAGTGGTAGAGACGGGTACAATTTTGTCTCTTAAAAAGCAGTTAGACAGTTACATGGGCAGGGTGGATATAGAGGGATATGGGCCAAATGCGGGTCTAGCTTTGTGATAGAAACTGGGCGGCAATGACAAGCTGGGCTGAAGGGCATGTTTCCAGGTTGTAAACATCTATGGCTCTGTGTGAAATCTCATCTTCATGGGCCCAGCATTCCAATGGCCATTGTTTACTTCAAGCCTCTTCAATTGAAATGAACACAGTAAGACGTCTCGCGTCCGCATAGTCTCACGAGACCATGCAGACGCTGCGACAATGGATGAACGGACATCGCGCGACAATCGGCAGGCAGGAATGTTCCCTTCCAGTTGGGGAACACTTCAGCAGTCAAGGGCATTCAGCCTCAGATCTCCGGGTAAGCGTTCTCCAAGGCGGCCTTCAGGACGCGCGACAACGCAGAATCGCCGAGCAGAAACCTATAGCCAAGCTCCGCACACATGAGTACGGACTCAACCGGGTCCTTGGATTCATGTCGCCCTATATTCACCCCCCCCATCATCTGGCCTGGGCTTGCGAAAACCTACCAACTGTCCTGGCTTGAGACAATTCACATCTCTTTGACCTGTGATTATCCCTCTCTCCAGTTGCTCCGTCTGGACCTGTAAAGACTTAATTACCTGCAACGACTCGCATTCAAAGTATGGTATTGCATCTTTGACTTTGTCTGTATATATATTTCTGGAACCCCACTTCTTCATTCACCTGAGGAAGGAGCTGCGCTTCGAAAGCTAGTGATTCGAAGCAAACCTGTTGGACTTTAACCTGGTGTTGTAAGACTTCTCACCCCAGTCCAATGCCGGCATCTCCACATGAATTGAAATGAAGACCTCAAAACCTAGGAAGGCTATTTACATTTTAATGGCATCGTGGAGACATGTTCAGACATGAAGTTAGTCCCCGTCGAAACTACAAAAGAAGTTACCTTTCCTCTCTGGAGTCCATCTTGTCAAGTCATCTGTACACTTGTAAAGTGTTCATCTTCCAGTAAGTTTGAGGGCATATGGTGCAACTGCGACATGCTAATCCTCGTGTTTCCAAGGGGTAAAGAGCAAAGAAGCAAGTGTTAATATTGGCCAAGAATATGCGCTTGACTGAAGAACACTTAAAAGGCTCAGCCAAAAACTTCAAATCGAAAATCGAAAGGAAGCAGACTGGCTGTGTCAGATTAGCTCCGGGGCAGAAGGAGCAAGCTCCATTTGTCAATAGTTGTTTTTTTTTTTCTCTCTCTCTCTCTCTCCCACGCAAAACTTTTGAATGAGGGGAATGGAAAAGAACACCATATGATGAAATGGGGTGATGTCCAACTAAATGCAGAAAAACAGAAACAAGTTTCTAAATTATTCCAGTGAGAGACAAGCGGAGATGCAAGCTGGAATAAGTCCCAGAAACCTCAGGGCAATTCAGCCTTGAGCCTCTGCGTTACTAAACCAACCAGGAGGAGACTGAGTGAACATCTATATGATCGATATCAGCTCTTGCCTCCTGTTATCCTCTTCGATATTGAGGCGTATCACTGGAACCGATGAGCTAACACGAAAGCAGAATCTGCAGGGAAGTCAAGCTCCGCAGCTGTTTTGAAGCTATGCTTCAGCAAGCCAACGTAATCACGAAGTCAAATATCCATTCGGCCTACAGATGGAAGGGAGGTGAGGTAGTGGGGAGATCTGTTTCAATCTCAACCAGCACACGTTACAGGACATAAGAAACTGATCATCATCAATGTTTCCAGCACAGTCAATGAGCAAGCGCTGTTGCATCCTTCCATGTAAAGGGTGTCCTTGCACATCTGGAATATGTCTCGTTGGAAAAGGGGTAGCAGATTGAAAGCAGAGATGAGAAGAAATTACTTCTCTCAAAGGGTCGTTAATCTGTGGGATTCAGTACCCCATAGTGCGTTGGATGCTGGGACTTTGAGTGAATTGAGGGAGGGGATTTTTAATTAGTGACGGGTTGAAGGGTTATGGAGAACGGGCAGGAAAGTGAAGTTGAGGCGGAGAGGAGATCAGCCATGATCGTATTGAATGGTGGAGCGGACTCGAGGGGCTGAATGGCCTACTTCTGCTCCAAGTTCTTACATTCTTATAACTTCTTTATTAATTCCACCCTGCTACAATCAAAAGGTTCCCAAAATCCAAGTTTGATATTTTCTTGTTTAACTCATCTTCCGACCTATTGTTTGAAACTTTTGGGGGCGTGCCCCGCATTTTTCCCTTTATAGAACATAGAACATACAGTGCAGAAGGAGGCCACTCGGCCCATCAAGTCTGCACCGACCCACTTAAGCCCTCACTTCCACCCTAACCATGTAACCCAATTACCCCTCCTTATCTTTATGGTCACTAAGGGCAATTTATCATGGCCAATCCACCTAACCTGCACGTCTTTGGACTGTGGGAGGAAACCGGAGCACCCGGCGGAAACCCACGCAGACACGGGGAGAACGTGCAGACTCCGCACAGACATCTCTATACCTTAGTTTTTAAAAAATGTATTTATGTGATGTGGGTGCTACGGCATTTATTGCCCATCACTAATTGCCCTTTAGCAGGTGGCGGTGGGCTGCCTTCTTGACCCGCTGCAGCCCCTGAGGTGTAGCTACACCCACTGTGCTGTTAGGGAGGGAGTTCCAGGATTTTGACCCAGCAACAGTGAAGGAGCGGTCGCTATATTTCAAAGTCAGGGTGGCGTGTGACAGGAAGGGGAACTTGCAGGTGGTGGTGTTCCCATGTGTCCGCCACCATTGTCCTTCTAGATGGTAGCAAGCGAGGGTTCGAAAGCCATAGCCTAACGAGTGAAGGATAAATAAGTAGGCTTTACTGGAAAACGAGCAGAAACAACGATTCACGGTGGTCAGAACAATTATTTTCTGTGACCTTACAGTCTTTGCAGGGGCGTTGCCAGCAAAAGAAGAACTCGCTCTTTCTCTTCAGGTACGTACCCAAACAGAGCATGTAAACTTTGATCTGGAGAGATGGATCATCTTTGATGGTCTTACGTTCGCCCAATTTTTGAAGCTCTTTGGAAAGACTGTTCTTTGTCCGCCGCAATCTCTTTTCCCATCAATCATTACCACCAGCACCAGACTTCCAAAATCATGATTCCTTATTACACGCCAAGGAAATTTTAATCGTCTCTTCTGTGGTGTTAGAACATAGAACATAGAACAGTACAGCACAGCACAGAACAGGCCCTTCGGCCCTCAATGTTGTGCCGAGCCATGATCACCCTACTCAAACCCACGTATCCACCCTATACCCGTAACCCAACAACCCCCCCTTAACCTTACTTTTATTAGGACACTACGGGCAATTTAGCATGGCCAATCCACCTAACCCGCACATCTTTGGACTGTGGGAGGAAACCGGAGCACCCGGAGGAAACCCACGCACACAGGGGGAGGACGTGCAGACTCCACACAGACAGTGACCCAGCTGGGAATCGAACCTGGGACCCTGGAGCTGTGAAGCATTTATGCTAACCACCATGCTACCCTGCTGTTCTTTGTGTTGCTTAATTCAGGATGGTTGGCGTAATGTTCACAAAGACCACAAAATAGCTTGAACTTAAACAAAGTTATAAATTTATTAACACTACTGATTTGGATTCGACACATACCCCTAAAGAATACACAGTTGATTATTAACATTTGAAACTCCACTCATCTACAGCTAATCTTAATACTGATATAAACTCTGATCTGCTCTCACTCACACTATTTGTACTTCTGACTCTCTCCAGCTAACTCTTGCACACACTCTCCCACAAGGCTTAGCATCACAGCCGTACGTACTTGTAACTGTAGCTCCCTCTAGTGGCTACTCTCGACATTTCATTAACCCTTGCAGTTCATACAGTTATGATAATACCACATCTTCCAGATCTGGGTCTCGGATTTTACGAGCATTGGCAGTGTGACTTGTCCCGGATATCTCCATTATTCACCTCAAAAACACCACTCTGCAGCTTCAATTCTTCCCCGCATTGCTTCATGGATGGAGGAGTTAACCATCCAGAACTATGATTCGCTACAGAGGAACAAAATACATTCACTATCTCTGGGTTATTCAAGCGTAGCCAACAGACTTTATTTGGCCTGCAAACTAGACTGCCTGGCTCGCCACCCTCCAATGCTTGCCTTTCTATTTGTGCCCATACTTCTGCCAGCAGCCTGTGGCGAAGGAACTCTTTAAATGCCACGATCTGTTAACATTGCAGCTCAGGATATCTGCGATGGAAGGTGTCCCTTCCACCATTTGATTAGATCCCAGCTCCATTTTCTTGCTCACGATTGGAACGCTGACGCCTGAATGGGTCGCAGGAATTCACTATTCTTTAATACCTGCCTTTTTGAGGCCAGAAGTTTGTGGTCCTTTCGAGAAGGAATTAGATAGAGCTCTTAGGGCTAAAGGGATCAAGGGATATGGGGGGGTGGAGGAAGATGGGATCAGGGTATTGAACCTGATGGTCAGACGTGATCATAAGGAATAGCGGAGCAGACTTGAAGGGCTGAATGGCCTCCTCCTGCTCCTCTTTTCTATGTTTCTATGTTTCCCTTTCATGAGAAAGCAGCGATAATTCATTGTCACCCATGAGGCAGCGTCTCAGGTTCGATTTGCAATTCCTAATTAACTGAGGGGCAAGATTTGACGCGCTATGAAAGGTATCGGCCATCTGGCGATGCTCATCCTGGTCCGACACGCGACGATTGCTGAAAAGAGGCATGCTGTCGAAGTCTCTCGACACGGGCTCATCTGGGAAAATGCCAGAATCCCAAATCCCAAACAACAATTTGTGCTGCAAGAGAAAATGGCACCAATTATTGAGGAGATTGACTCTGGTTGGAGGGGACAATGGGTTGCCTAAGCTCCCAAGTAATTAAAAAAAAAGGGCATTTTCCTTTTGTTTTCACAGACTGTATCCCTTGTATTAATGTATGTCTCTTCGAGCAAGTATTAATGAGCCACATTACAAACTTGACTAAGTATGCTAAATTGATGGTTTGTGTAGCTATGAGTGCACTCAGGATTGTTCTATACTGCTGTACCGGACAGATGTTCATTGCATTCACATTTACGCTAAGACCTTTAAATATGCAGTTCATTTTGCCCATTAACATTTGGTGTATCGGTGCCAGAGAATAGGATGCTCTCCATCTTGGATCTAAAATGACAAAACTTTCCATGAATATAACAGAAAACAGCAACAGACACTGGACAGATTGAGTGAAGGGGACGTTTGGAGTGGGAAAGTCATCCATTTTGGAGCTAGCGAAGATAGATCGGAGCATTTTCCAAATGGCGAGAAGTTGAGGAGCAGAGATTTAGGGATCCCTGTAGAAAAATGCTAAAAGCTAGTAAGAAGGCAGAGAAAATGATTTTAAAATGTAAATTAATCTCGAGGGGGCTGAAAGACAAAGAGGTATAAATCATTGGACAGTTCTGTTTGGTTCTGAACACAGTACGGCAGGAATGATAAAGCAAACTGTGCAGATTCACCAGGGTAATATTGGGCCCCAAAGGGTCAAATCGGCAGGACAGGTTGTACAAACCGACCAGGAATTCTTGGCCCTCAACACCGACAGCCAATAACGAGCCTCCTTTCCTGCCAGCAAATCCGCTGTGTGTGTGGGGGGTGGGGGGTTTGGTCAGAAAATCTCCACCTACGTATGCATGCTCAAATGTTAAGAATTATCATGTTGAAGTGTTAAAGATCATTGTAAGATTTGGGATGCAGCACGGTGGCATAGTTTTTAGCACTGCTGCCTCGCAGTGCCAAGAACCCGGGTTTGATCCCGGCCCCGGGTCACTATCCTTGTGGAGTTTGCACATTCTCCCCATGTCTGCGTGGGGCTCACGACCCAAAAGATATACAGGGTAGGTGGATTGGCCATTCTAAATTGCTCCTTCATAAAAAACAGATTTGATAGGGCAAATAGGGCGGCACTGTAGCATAGTGGTTAGCACTGTTGCTTCACAGCTCCAGGGTCCCAGGTTCGATTCCCGGCTTGGGTCACTGTCTGTGCGGAGTCCAGTGCCCTCCCACAAGACCCGAAAGACGTGCTGTTAGGTGACTTGGACTTTCTGAATTCTTCCTCGTGTACCCGAACAGGTGCTGGAGTGTGGTGACTAGTGGATTTCACAGTAACTTCATTGCAGTATTAATATAAGTCTACTTGTGACAATAATAATAATTATTATTAATAAAGATTATTATATATATTGTACTATGTGTCTGTTGTGTCATGTGAGAGTACCTTTAAGAAATGGGCGTTTATAAATGGGTGAGTATATAAGTATCTGTAGTGAGAGCACCTTTAAGAAATGAGTGTTTGTTACTGCAGTGATGCCAGAGAGTGGGTGGAGCTGGGCTGCCTATCAGCTTTTTACTTTCGTTTCAGGCTGTTTGCTGCAGGGTTTGTTTTAGTTTTGTTTTCAGAGCTGGATAGTTGCAGTCACAGTCAGGTGTATTAGAGTCTCTCTCTGTAACTTAAAGACTGTAAATCGATCCTGGTGATTTAAAACTAGTAACAGTAGCGACTTTAACCTGATGTGCTTCTGGTAAAAGGTGTTGTAATACTTATGGATGTTAAAAAGAAAGCTTAAAGGATTACTTAGTGTTGTATTCCTTGGGGATTGTTTTTGAATTAATGGTTGCTAAGTTGTTCACTGTATGTTTTAAAAAGGTTAACTTGAGTTCATAGAATAAACATTGTTTTGCTTTAAAAAATACTTTTCCATTTCTGCTCTACCACACCTGTAGAGTGGGCCGTGTGCTCCCCATACCACAATCTATTGAAAGTTGTGGGTCAGGTGAACTCCATGATACACTTTGGGGTTCTCTAAACCCTGGCCCATAACAGTTGCAGTCATTTTCTTAAAAGAACTTAGGCTAAGGTATCCAGATTACATGTTTGCTAAAGGTGTGATTTGGGGGTTAACAGCTGGAAAAGCTGTGATGTCACTCATGGGAGGGGCAGGGACAGTTTTAAGTTTTTTTTCAGCCCCGTCCTGTGTCTGCTTTCAGTTTCATTGTCCAGTTCTGCTCTGGATTGGGAGGAAAGGAATTGTGTTTCCCAGTCTGACTTCTGAAAGCTTCTCTCCAAGGGCATTGCGAATAAATCTGTCAGCCACGAAGTGCTAACTTTATTAACAAGTAGCATTTGACCTGTGTGTGAATCTTGATAAATCAAAATTTTAGGAGATGGGAAAATAAGCGCAAAAACCTATCTTTTTTTTAAAGAACTGTTCAGCTGATAATCAAGAAGCTGGTTTTTCCCTCGAATGTTAATGGTGTGAATTCTGGGTTAATAATAAGGTTTAGGTTTTTTTTGAAAATCCCTATTTGTCAGTGGAATCACTTCTGTGTGTGAAGAACCCTTTCTTCACAGTTTACAAATTCAAAAATTGTTGCTGTTTCTTGTCCGGTTTCCTAAAATAAATTGGGAGTCTGGACGGTACCTTAATATGCCCCCTGCCGGAATTATCACCGGTGCAACGGTCAATTTAGCAGACAGTTAAAAGGTCTGTTGACCACGGACAGGATATTCCAGTCCATAGGACAGGAAGGGCTGGACAGTCCTGCACTTTTTTTCTGAATCGCCTCATTCCAATTATACATTCTTGTCCCCTATCCTTGACGTCCCACACCAGAAGAGATGGGTTTCTGTGTTTATCCTATCTCATTGCTTTTAATATTTTAAGCATCTCAATCAGATCACCCCTCAATCTCCCATACTTTAGAATATAAAGCTAATCTATGCAATCTGTCCTCATAATTCAACCCTTTAAGCTCCTCTCCTGATTATACGAAGCTATTTAATCAAGTGTGATGTGTCTCCGCAATTTGGAAGCAGCATAAAGCTGACATAAAAAGACTCATAATAGCACAAAAGTGCTTCATTAAAATATGCTGCAATAATTAGAAGATCAAAGAAGTAACAAAAATAAGGCTGTAGTGGAATAAATGTATTTTCTTGAGGTTATCAAACATGTTTTCACAACCTTGGCTGACAGTCAACAGGAGCTCATTAGAAGCTCAAAAAGCTTGAATGAGTTAGTGGGAGAACGAAGTTGGCACAGAGATCTAATTTTCACGGTACACAGCCGCTCTCGATAAGCGAGGCTTGGTAAAGGTACAACCCTCCAAGTACTGCTTATCGGTGAATGTCATAACTGGCCTTACGCTTCTATCATTATTATTGGCCGCATCCATTCGATCAATCAGTTGAATCCTGGCACAATAGGTCCGACGGCCAAAAGATCTCTCATTGGTTGAATGCAGGAAGGGAAACAAGTTGCATTTTCTCCCCGCTCCCCGTCAACCTTTTTTTCAAATTGTTCTCCCCCCCACGTTTTCAAACAACCCTTTTGGGTTGCAATGTACGCCACATTTAATTTGCATGTTTAGCACATTGCACTTGACTGATTAGGCAGAAAATTAAGTAGCGCAATGAAATATTCACTTGAACGGCACATTGGAATGAATATATTCCAGGTTTTGTTGGTTTGGGCAAATTGAAAGGGTAATGTGAAGGGAGTTACTGTTACCGTCACCACTTGGGTTTTGGTTTATATTTAGAGACATATTGGTGGAGCTTTTTTAATATCTACACTCACAACCAATTTCTGATCATCAGTCAAGCTTGTGACTCATTTACACACGCTAGAAGTGACATAAATTGATAAGCAAGAACCCGTTCTATGAAAACAAAAGCAACATGTCCAAGTCTTGCAACTTTTTTGAATCACCAGGAGCTTGAGGAGCCTATTGTTCCCCTTGCTTTCTCCATGGCAAACCCTGGGCCAATCAGAGTTGATTTGCCGACTGATCTACACCCTTTCCTCCTGTGGTATAAATTGTTGTGAGGGCTTGAAATTTGCCATTCTTGTATTTGTCGTGATGAGTGCAAGGTGAAAAATTTTGGCAACACGTCTCACTTTTCAGCATTGTTACTGATGCCTGATTGAATTCAAACCCTCAAATTGCTAGGGTGAGAATTTAATTCACGTCCTCTGAATACCTAGTCCAGTAACATAACCATTACGCTGCCATATCCTACACTATGCGGTGCATCTGCATGGTATTATTTGCTTGTTATTTATGCAGTGCATATTCCATATTGTCACAGGCAATGCCAAGACAGATGAACCAGTTTCATTACTGATAACAATAATAATCACAATTAGACTTACATTGTAGGCCTACTTTACTTTAGGCAGCACGGTAGCATTGTGGATAGCACAATCGCTTCACAGCTCCAGGGTCCCAGGTTCGATTCCGGCTTGGGTCACTGTTTGTGCGGAGTCTGCACATCCTCCCCGTGTGTGCATGGGTTTCCTCCAGGTGCTCCAGTTTCCTCCCACAGTCCAAAGATGTGCAGGTTAGGTGGATTGGCCATGATAATCCAAAATTGCCCTTAGTGTTGGGTGGGGTTGCTGGGTTGTGGGGATGGGGTGGAGGTGTTAACCTTGGGTAGGGTGCTCTTTCCAGGAGCCGGTGCAGACTCGATGGGCCGAGTGGCCTCCTTCTGCACTGTAAATTCTATGTCTATGTCTATTAACACTGCAGTGAAGTTAGTGTGCAAATCCCCTAGTCGCCACACTCCGGCGCCTGTTCGGCTACACAGAGGGAGAATTCAGAATGTTCAAATTACCTAACAGCACGTCCTTTTTCCGGGACTTGTGGGAAGAAACCCGGAGTACCCGGAGGAAACCCACACAGACACGGGGGAGAACATCCAGACTCTGCACAGACAGTGACCCAAGCCGGGAATTTGACCGAAGATCCTGGTGCTGCGAAGCAACAGTGCTAACCACTGTGCGACCGAGCCGCCTAAGACTTTCACTTATTTCTGGTTGCAATCCCAAATTGGCAGGTAGGTAACACATCTTTAAAACTCTTTCCAGTGCCTCTTTCAAAATAAAACATATGAAAATGTCCTAAGCAGCATTTGAGCCAAGTGCATTAAGCAACGGTTAATAACTGTGCAAAAAAAGATTCTGCCTTCTGATTCAGAAGGCGCGAGCTTGATTTTCCCCGAGTTTTCATTTAAAAACTCATTTGGCTCGCGATCAGTCATTTATTCACTAATTGTCTTCCACCCTCTGTGAGAGGAATACCAATGCGTGACTGATTCAGCAGTTCTGCGGAGCTGCCTTTATCTTCACAAGGCATTGTTTGATTCCAGGATTTGAAATTATCAGGGCGGTTCACAGTTGTGCAATCAGACACCGATTGGGAATTGCACATCGACAATTGAATCTCCGGCTTTTCAAAGTTTATCCTCCTTTCTATCTGCCAAAATCAACAGGGGCAGAGGAACTCCCACCAGAAAGGTGCGTGGGGGGGGGGGGGGGGGGGGGGGGGGGGGAAACAATGCGACGCATCCTGCTGGGGAAGATAGTGCACGCACTTGAGAGGAAGAATTGCGTTTGTGTATCATCCTGTCTGTGAAAATCACCTCAATGCGCCTCACCTGTAATGAATTGTAAATCAGTCACGATCGCACTGAGTGGATATCAGCCAGAATCCACTGATTGGCAGGGCAGCCATGAAGATGTGAATGGCCCCCTCCTGTTCATGTCTAAGGGCAGCGACCTTTGTTATTTGGGAAGTAAGTAGAAAACGACAATGACATCAACCTGAACAGGGTGGCACAGTGGTTAACACTGCTGCCTCACATCTCCAGGGACCCAGGTTCAATTGCGGTTTCGGGTCACTGTGTGAAGTTTGCAATTTTGCCCCGTGTCTGCGTGGGTTTCCTCCGGGTGCTCCGGCTTCCTCCCACAGTCCAAAGATCTGCAGGTTAGGTGAATTGGTCACGCTAAATTGTCCCTTAGCGTCCAAAAGGTTAGGTGGGGTTATTGGGGATAGGGTGCAGAGTGGGCTTAAGTAGAGTGCTCTTTCCAAGGGCCGGTGCAGACTCGATGGGCCAAATGACCTCCTTCTGCATTGTAAATTCTATGATGGTTGAGGCATTGCCATGGAGAATGCACCAGTTGGTGGTGACAGTCAGTTAACTGCCAAGTATTATTTGAAAGTTAAACCTGCAGATTGACTCTGATGAGTCAAGGCATCACCCTGAATAATGAACCAGCGAATGGCTATCACTTATTTTGTTTATACAATGAAATGGTTGGACGCTATTAAAATTAATGTATTGCTTTTGCACAAGTAAAATCAAACCATCATATATTTTGAAAACAATGTCTGGGCAGTGATTAAGAGAAAGAAGGAACAGGAAAGGATAGGGAGCAGTGCGTTCTTTCTTTATGATGCATTTAGTGGTTCGAGTGCTGTGAGCCAGGAAGGAGGCTAGTGCCCTGCAGCCTCACGCGCCGAGGTCCCAGGTTCGATCCCGGCTCTGGGTCACTGTCTGTGTGGAGTTGGCACATTCTCCCCATGTTTGCGTGGGTTTCGCCCCCACAACCCAAAGATGTGCAGGGTAGTTGGATTGGTCACACTAAATTGCCCCTTAATTGGAAAAAATGAATTGGATACTCTAAATTTTTTTTTTTTTTAAAAGGAGGCTAGTCACAGATGAGGTGCTGAAAAACAGCAGCCAGAATCATACATCATAGAATTGACAGTACAGAAGGAGGGCATTCGGCCCATCGAGTCTGCACCAGCCCTTACAAAGATCACCCTATTCAAGCCCACATATCTACCCTGCCTCCGTAACCCCCACTTAACCTTTTTGGACACAAAGGGCAATTTAGCATGGCCAATCCGCCTAACCCGCACATCTTTGGACTGTGGGAGGAAACCGGAGAACCTAGAGGAAACCCACGCAGACACGGGGAGAATGTGCTGGTTTAGCTCAGTGGGCTAGACGGCTGGTTCGTGATGCAGAACAAGGCCAGCAGCGCGGGTTCAATTCCCGTACCAGCTTACTCGAACAGGCACCGGAATGTGGCGACGAGGGGCTTTTCACAGTAACTTCATATCAGTGACAATAAAAAGTTATTACTATTAACGTGCAGACTCCACAAAGACTGTGTCCCAGCCGGGAAACGAACCTGGAACCCTAGAGCTGTGAAGCAACTGTACGAACCACTATGCTACTGTGCTGAACGAGAGAGGATAGTCAACCTTCAGCAAACAGCTCAGCTGAAGATGATGTGCTGAAGGAAAAAGCTAGTTTATGCAAAAGATCATTTTCTTCTCTGAACTGAAGACAATTCTCAAGTTCTGGTCACTAAAGTTGTATGTGTGGTAGCCACTGAGCAATAGATATATGGTTGCGGTTTGCTCTGAGCAGAGTTTACGATTTTTGGGGAAATGGATGCTCTTGGGTTTCCAGTCTTTGAGGCACTAAGCGTTAATGTGCCGAAGTATAAAGATTGTTCTTTGCCGTGGTTCATTATCTTTCTTCCACATTAATAAAAACTTTTATAGTTGTTTAATGAAATGAAAAATAAAAATCGCTTATTGTCACGAGTAGGCTTCAATGAAGTTACTGTGAAAAGCCCCTAGTGGCCACATTCCGGCGCCTGTCCGGGGAGGCTGGTACGGGAATCGAACCGTGCTGCTGGCCTGCTTGGTCTGCTTTAAAAGCCAGAGATTTAGCTCAGTGAGCTAAACGAGCCCCTAAGTTTGCATTCTCACCGTTTCTGCAGATGTTTCTCACTGATATCCAACTGAAATGCACCACACAAAGCCAGTGTTTCAGATTGGAAGACTCTCACGCCTGACATCAGTGGGGTTTCATAACATTTAGCTGAAACAGATGCAATGTGTGTACCTGTTCTTTCTGAATGCAAAGAACAGGGTACTGTGTATTGATATACTGTAGCTTCGCCTCTACCAACTACTCTCTTCTCATCCGGTATGAAGGTATAAAGTTGTTGCTTCCCCTGACAATGGTGTTCTGGGGATTGCCCTGTTGAGTGCAAGAGACAAAGCTTCAACAAACTGTCTTTTTTCAGCAATACTCAAGTTCTATACTATCAAATGGCTAAAGTCACTATGCCCACGAGAGCGTGCATACTCCACACAGACAGTGACCCAAGCCGGGAATCGAACCTGGGACCCCGGCGCTGTGAAGCAACAGTGCTAACCACTGTGCTACCGTGCAATCCCCCGTGGAGCAGTGGGTAGCATCCCCACCTCTGAGCCAGACGCTCTGGGCTCGCGTCCCACCCCAGGACCTAACGGCCAAGGAAGGTGTGTTCATAACGCGGCCAAACTGATTGAATATCAACCTGAAAAGTCCTTCCGGCATACCGGAGACAGGTGGTAAGAGTGGGACAGACTCCTGGCCCACCATACTTGATGCAGAATGGTGCCACCCAAGTTATATGCCACTGCCGACAGACTAGTTCCAGGAAAAACTAGTTATGGAAACAGGTAAAAAGCTGCCTTATTCATCACTAAAAATAAAAATTAAAAATCGCTTATTGTCACAAGTAGGCTACAATGAAGCTACTGTGAAAAGCCCCAAGCCACTAGATGTGGGTGGAGAAAGAAGAAGCTCTAAACTCTTCTGGATTGTATGATAAGGAAATACTTTGGGGGTAAGGAGTTCCACCATTTGATACCTTTAGCTCAGTTCCACCGACATAATGTTAGCTGTGTGATATACCCGCCAACCAATGACAAATTAACTAATTTATCATGTTGCTGGGCTCCGTCTATGCCAAAAATGCCATGTTTCCTACATTACCATAGCAATTACATTTTAAAGTGACTTGAAGCGATTTGAAGTTTAGAAGGATGAGAGGGGATCTGATCGAGGTATATAAAATTCTGAAAGGGATTGACGAGGTAAACGTTCCCCCTTACGGGGCAATCTCGAACAAGAGGTTGAGTGGCGGTAGATTTAAAACTGAGATGAGGAGGAACTACTTCTCGCAGTGGGAGGTGAATTTGTGGAGCTCGCAGCCCCATAGTGCAGTGGAATCCGAGTCATTGAATGGTTTCAAGAAGGAGATAGATATATTTCTGATAAAAACAGAATCTGTGGATGAGGTATATTTAGACTTCCAGAAGGCATTTGACAAGTGGCCGTATAAAAGACTGATCCAGAAGGTGAGATCGCAGCGGATTGGGAATAAAATACTAGGTTGGATTGAAGATTGGCTGACTGACAGAAAGCAGATGGTCAGGATAAATGGGTCCTTCTCTGGCTGATGAACTGTAACTAGCTGGGACCTCAACTGTTTACAATCTATATAAGTGATCTGCAAGCAGGGACAGAGGGTAACATAGCAACATTTGTGGATGATACTAAAAGAGGTGGGAAAGCAGGCAGTGGCGAAGAGGTTTTACAGACGGATATAGAGAGGCTAGGAGATTGGGCCAATATTTGGCAGATGGAGTTTAATGTGGACAAGTGTGAGGTTATCCATTTTGGCCAAAATAATAGTCAGGCAAATTATTATCTAAATGCATATCCTGGTTTAGCTCACTGGACTAAATCGCTGGCTTTCAAAGCAGACCAAGCAGGCCAGCAGCGCGGTTCGATTCCCATACCAGCCAGAATGTGGCGACTAGGGGCTTTTCACAGTAACTTCATTGAAGCCTACTCGTGACAATAAGCGATTTTCATTTCATTTCATTTCATATTCATATAAATACATCCTGGCAGAGGGATCTGCATGTCTTTGTAGTGAATGTGTGGAACTTGCTGTCCTATAGTGCAGTGGAGTCTGAATCGTTAATTTATTTCAAGAGGGAGATAAATATATTTCTGACTTTTATAAAATGGGTAAAAGGGATATGGGCAACAGATAGGGAGGTGGTTTTGAGACCAGCAAGAGATCAGCCCTGATCTGATTGAATGGCGGAGCAGGATCGAGTGGCTGAATTGCCAACTTCACATCCTAATTCCAACATTCCGATGAAACATCCGGAATTTATAAAAGGTGCTCTTTAAAACGTGCGTCTTTTTTATTCCCTTTTTGTACTGCAGGTAAGGCTGTGGGTTCAAATATGGCTCGCGAACTTTCAGTCAATATTTCTGGCTGGCATTTTAAGATCTGACACATTTCTGGAGATAATACCCTTCAGCTGAGCAACAGGGCATGAAGTTCTTCCTGGTTCAAATAGGCGTCAGGTGGAGTGGCCATACTAAATTGCCCTTAGTGACCAAAATTGCCCTTAGTGTTGGGTGGGGTTACTGGGTCATGGGGATAGGGTGGCGGTGTGGGCTTGGGTAGGGTGCTATTTTCAATGGCCGGTGCAGACTTGACGGGCCGAATGGCCTCCTTCTGCACTGTAAATCTCTCTTCACATCTGAATAAGAATCATACAGACCGGAAACTTCAACTCTCCCCACAGATGCTGCCAGACCTGCTGAGTTTACCCTGCATGTTCTGGTTTTATCTCAGATTTGCAGCCTCTGCGGTATTTTGCTTTTATTTGAGGGGCTGTAATGTCCTGGGGACGAATATGTCAGAGTGGGATTGAAAGGCCTGAATAGCAGCATCTACGGCGATTCCTCCTCCTCCTCCCTCAACACCGAGCGTGACGGTAGCTGCAAGATACACCGGCAAAAATATTTCAGCGTATGTTTCTAAATTATTAATGATGCTTGTTTCCCTTGGAGCAAATATTGTTATTAAAACCCTTCAATAAATCGACAGCTTAAAAAATATAAAAAGAAGCGCAGTGGTACCTTAGCAAGAATCTTTGTCTTCAGAGAGCTTAAGCAATTATTTTAGCACTTAAGATGTTTTCAAATTGCTTTGTATTCCCAATGAAAACTGTTATTTTAACTTGACTTATGAGATGGCTGGCTGCCAGGAGTGCGCACTTTGATTTTTCATGTTGTCTCACCAGCCTGCAGAAAGCCTGCAAGGCTGTTGGGGTTCGCCGGCCTGTTCACTGAACCTCGATGGACAGGAAACCCAGGAAAAAAGGCACCAGCTCAATTGTTTTTGCCCATGACGCCCGAGGTCCTCCCATTGTTAGTTACAGCAGAGAAACAGGAGAACTTTCTTCACCGAGAAGACTTTGGCTGTTTGTGATTTGCGCACATTGGGACTACTCAGATGGACCAAAATAGTCTCCTCGCAGTCCTCCACTGGCCCATTCACCAAGTGTTGTTAAATTAATTAAAGTATTGAACACCCCCTCATTGCTATCACCCAACAAATAAAAGCTACTTTGATTGTGGAAGTAGCCAAATCTCTCTCCTGAGTTTGTAGCTCAGATACCATGGGCGAGATTCTCCATTCCCCGAAGCCGATTTTGTAATTGGCGATCGGGCGGAGAATCCTTGACGCAGGTTTTGCATCCTCCGCTTCCTCCGAAATGGCGTCATCGTGTCGCGCGCTGCACGCCGCTGGGATGGCGTTAGCGTGTCACCTGAAGGCCCTCCCCCGATGCTCCGCCCCCGATGGGACAAGTTCCCGACCGTGCAGTTTACATGTGGCCTCAGCCGTCTGTGTCCAGCGCTGTCGGGCGGGAGCTGTGCTGCTGGCTGGGGTGGGGGGGGGGGGGGTTCTTCTGTGAGTGCTGGGGGGGGGGGGGGTACTGGTGGGGGGTAGCTAGAGGGTGGCCAGGGGGAATGGCTCAGGTCTGCGCATGGGCAGCACCATGTTTTACTGCACGACCGCTGCAGGTCGTCGCTGTGCGCGAGCGCAGGCACAGACCTGGCCACTCTCTAGCCGCTTATTTTGTGGAGCCCAGAAGTTTTACGCTGGGTGACTGTGAGCATCGGTGAAGGGGTGGCACTGATTTTTTTCCACATAAAACGCCACAGCTCTCTCGAATAGGAGAATCTGGCCCCATATCTTCTTTATTATCCTCGATGCCAAACATCACTTTATTGTTAATGCCTTCCGACACCTAATGGGTCTGTCACTTTAATGGGAGGAGGCATAATCGGGGTGAAGTTGGACATGGGCAAGGATGTAAAGCAGGTACAAGCACATGTGGATTTTTCTTGTACACCATGACACACTTTCACTTCTGTTGACTCCCACAGAACTGAGAATCAGGTTTGACACACGGAGGGCGACAACATTTTTGAGGTTTTGTGTCCTAGCCTATGGCCAATTTCATTCCAAATGTTGTGGTAAAATGTGCTCGCAACTTTAAGGAGGCGCATCTTAAGCTGCTGTCAATGGCAACCCATCTCAAGACAAGATGCGGAGTCCACAATCTCTGAGACAGAACAGAGCACAGTCATAGAAGTCAGATATGTCTGCATAGCCTCCTGGTTGACTTCAAACAAAGGACCCATATTATTGTTTTGCCCATGTTATTGTTTGATGGGTGCATTTGTGATAAATAGAGGAGCTCATTGAGGGCAGCACGGTAGCATTGTGGATAGCACAAATGCTTCACAGCTCCAGGGTCCCAGGTTCGATTCCGGCTTGGGTCACTGTCTATGTGGAGTCTGCACATCCTTTCCGTGTGTGCGTGGGTTTCCTCCGGGTGCTCCGGTTTCCTCTCACAGTCCAAAGATGTGCAGGTTAGGTGGATTGGCCATGATAAATTGCCCTTCGCGTCCAAAATTGCCCTTAGTGTTGGGTGGGGTTACTGGGTTATGGGGATAGGGTGGAAGTGTTGACCTTAGGTAGGGTGCTCTTTCCAAGAGCCGGTGCAGACTCGATGGGCCGAATGGCCTCCATCTGCACTGTAAATTCTATGAATTCTATGAATTCTATGAATTCTATGAATTGATGTGCTGTTCTTTGTGTTGCTGAATTCAGGATGGTTGGCGTCGTGTTCACAAAGGACCACAAATTGCTTTAACTTGAGCAAAGCTATAAATTTATTAACGCTACTTAATTGGATTGAACACTTAATCCTATATAATACACAGTTGATAATTAACATATAATCTACACTCATCTCCCACTAATCTCTACACTATTATAAACAACGATCTGCTCTCACCCACACTATCTTTCTTAGAGTCTGTACTCTTGCTAACTCCTTCACTTCACTCCCCCACAAGGCTTAGCATCAATGTCTCATACACTTGTAACTCTAGCTCCCTCTAGTGGCTGATTTAGACATTTCATTAACCCTTGCAGTTGTTACATTTATGATAATGTCACAATCGACATCTAATATCTCTTTCCCCCATTAAAAAAATCAGATAAAAATACAACAAAACTAGTCCAGAGGTCAGTAGGTGTTTGCCCATGCAGAAAGAGTCAAGCCCAGGCCAGAGATTTGAACCTTTGTTCGCTTTTAGCTGCAGCACTTATGTTATCCAAAGGCAATAAAGCTCCTAATGGTGATGGGCACAGGGGTGTCAGCCACAGTGGTGGATGAAAACAAACAAGTATTAGAGGGCGGCACGGCGGCATAGTGGTGAGCCTCACAGCGCTATAAGCCGGGTTCAATTCCGGCCTTGGGTCACTGTCTGAGTGGAGTTTGTACATTCTCCCCGTGTCTTTTTTTTTTTTAAATTTAGATTACCCAATTATTTTTTCTATTAAGGGGCAATTTAGAGTGGCCAATCCACCTACTCTGCACATTTTTTGGGTTGTGGGGGCGAAACCCACGCAGACACGGGGAGAATGTGCAAACTCTACACGGACAGTGACCCAGAGCCGGGATCGAACCTGGGACCTCAGCGCCGTGAGGCGGTTGTGCTAACCACTAGGCCACCGTGCTGCCCCTATTCTCCCCGTGTCTGCCTGGGTTTCCTCCGGGCACTCCGGTTTCCTCCCACACTGACGGACACAGCAGTCTCGCTCGCTTCTGAAATAAGTGTTCCAACATTTCTCCATATTAAAGACATCCTTCCATCGTCGTCTTGAGTCCAAAGATGTACGGGGTAGGTGGACTGGCCATGTTGAACTGCCCCTTAGTGTCCAGGAATTTGAAGGTGAGGTTATGAATTTGCAGGAAAAGGGTGGGACATCGATTGGTGCAGGCCCGTTAGGCCGAATGGCCTCCTTCTTCACTGTCAGGATTCTATGAGCTATGAGTTGATGGAAACGCTGCAAACAATCCATGTCTTCAATCGATGAACCCTTAATGGTGGCTGTGAAGACCAACCCTCCAGAGACAGGTTCTGCCAGCAGCGCCACACATGAAGCTACCGAGTGACATTTTGTGGGTTGCTGCTTGCGCCGTTGGTAAGCTGCGGTAGTCAGCAGTGATCCTGATGGCGCATGCCAATCCTCTGGAGGTGTCGCCATTTTTTTCTTTCGCCAGTTAGTGACTCCCAGTGCGATAATCAACTCAAATGAGGGCCTTCATGCCACTCTTGCAAGAATCCCTGAAGTGAAATCTTGCGCGCCCCATTGGTCGTCGGGTTCCGGCTACCTCACCGTACAGTACGTCCCCTGGCTTGCGGCCACCTTTGAGGCCGCGGATATTGGTGCGCTACCATTGAACAATCGATAGCCAAACTTCGATATACTTTACCTCATCTATTGAAGCCCTGGAATTAGTTCATTACTCATCCTCGAAATGGTGGATCCTGGCCCTGCGGCTAAAATGGCAGCTCAGTGCAACGTAGCGAAACCACGACTGAATCTCAACACAGTGATGGAAAGGTGTCTTTAGCATGGAGGAATGTTGGGACACTGGTTTCAGACATACAAGGCGAGCGAGATTACTGCATCCATCACTGTCCCTGCGAGAGAGAAAGACTTACAATTACCGCCCCTAGCTGACAATGATGGATGGCAGAATCACCCCGAAAGGGAGAGAAAAGCAAACTTTTTACCTCAAGCAAGAAGCTTAGAACAACCTAGCAATCTGCAAAACATTCCGAAGTAAACAGGCCGGACCAATGGGAGGTGGCATTTGATGCCATTAAATGCCGCGCCGTGCACATTAGCAACAGATAGCATTGAGTTCTGTCATCAATTTCTCTAACAGGTTGATACACAACCATACCCGGGGATGCACCTGACAACAATCGTCAACGGGGAGCCCACATTCAGTGGAAAACATCCAAAGCAAACCCAGTTCTTGGACTTCTGGGAAGGAATCGTCTGCACTGCAACAAAGATATCAGAGGTACAGCTAACCAAACGTTTATTCGTCCAGAGCAACTTGCGTCCTGGGGTCAACATGCGGCCCCTCTGGACTCTGAGTCCAGCGACACAAGACATTTTGTTGACCGTTGGCCAGGCACGGCGTCGCCACATTCCGCTGATCCCCGTTGTTGTACCTTTAAAACCTCTGGTTCGTTCGACGTGTTTGTGGTAGTATGACTAGGGGTACTACGATACCTGGGAGTGTGAGCTGCCATTGGTGTAGAAAGCTCGCTGCCCATTGCGCAAGTGTTGTCTTCTCATTGGTCAAGAGGAAGGTAGCTCCACCCACGAGGCGGAGTATAAGAACCTGTGTTTCCCAGCAGCCATCATCATTTCTGTACTCCTGCTGCTGGGCACACTTCTTGTAGATTAAAGCCTTCGATTCGGACTACTCCTTCGTTTCTATGTTCATTGATCGCACATCAGAGTTTACTTACTCGAAAGTCCTACCCAGGTGCCCTTATTTACAAAGATGAGCAAAGGAAAAAACAGGTTCACAGTTTAACTCACAATTCTAATACTCAAGAAAATATGACTCAGACTAACAGCTGAGCTTTGGGTTTTACCCGCACTTAGTAAATGAGGCTGGCGAGGCTACGATCATTCGATGTGGATGTCTTCTGTGGGTTCGAAACCCAGGGTCCTTTCTTCTTACGATGGTTGTGCCTGGGCAACTCCAAGCTTCTCTCTCAAGATCTGTTCAATGTTCCCTTTCTTTATACCGGGAAGGTTGGATTGAGTATACGCCCACCACTGACCATTGTCCTGGCCAGACCCCAACTGGTTAAGGGGAAATACAGGATACTCCTGTTTATCGCTGGTAATTCAATCAAGACCCATTGGCCTCTGAAACTCCTCTTGTCTGACCAGCCAGCAGCTCTTTAAGGAGCCGGATGGCTTCTTTTGTCTGTTCTTTATCCTGCTGCAAAGTTGATCACCTGTGTCTGTGATGTACCATCAATTGGACTCGAGTCGTGAAGAAGTTCCATATATCAGGCTTTAATCAACTAGTTGTGTGCCCGGCAGTCGAGAAAGGCCGGCTGCCGGGTCCTACGGGTTCTTATACCCCGCCTCGTAGGCGGGACTACTTGCCTCTCGGCCAATGGGTGAGCAGTCACATGCCTAGCCTCAACCAATCAGCAGAGAGGCACATGACCGACCTGAGCCAATGGGCAGCGAGTGCTCTGCACCAATGGCAACTAGGTACCGTAAACCTCCTAGTTATACCACCACAGTCTGGGAGTTTGTTACATATTCATCGACGTGGAGTGGGTAACCAAAGTCTATATCGCACTAACACGTTTATGCTTTGACTTGAGTGCTTTTGCAGACAGCCAGTATCGGTTCCAGCCAGGGTTTCATGAGGCAGTTTCTGTCCCAGGCCTCTGTGTATCTTCTCAACCTGTTTTCAGTACCACACTGTCCTTGAGTTATTTTTCCTACCAGTATGACTGAAGTGATTCGCACGTAGAGCGAGGACGGGTGAAGTGAGGAGCGTGCTGATTGCTCAGAACATTGACTGTCAGAGTCGTGCCCTCCCTCCGCATCCAGAGTGCAAATATTTATTTTATTTTTACCATTTGAGGTTGATGACAGTTCTATTAGTAAGGATAAATCAGTAAGGATAGGCAGCAACACCTCCTCCATGATCATCCTCAACACCGGTGCCCCACAAGGCTGTGTGTTCAGCCCCCTACTATACTCCTTGTACACCTATGACTGTGTGGCCAAATTCCCCTCCAACTCGATTTTCAAATTTACTGATGACCCCACCGTGGCGGGTCGGATTTCAAACAATGACGAGACAGAGTATAGGAATGAGATAGAGAATCTGGTGAACTGGTGCGCCGACAATAATCTCTCCCTCAATGTCAACAAAACGAAGGAGATTTTCAGCGACTTCAGGAAGCGTAGTGGAGAACATGCCCCTGTCTACATCAATGGGAACGATGTAGAAAGGGTCGAGAGCGTCAAGTTTTTAGGTGTCCAGATCACCAACAGCCTGTCCTGGTCTCCCCATGCCGTCACTGTAGTTAAGAAAGCCCACCACCGACTCTACTTTCTCAGAAAACTAAGGAAATTTGGCATGTCAGCTATGACTTTCAACAACTTCTACAGATGCACCATAGAAAGCATTCTTTCTGGTTGTATCACAGCTTGGTATGGAGCCTGCTCTGCCCAAGACCGCAGGAAACTACAAAAGCTCGTGAATGTACCCCATTCTATCACGCAAACCAGCCTCCCATCCATTGACTCTGTCTACAATTCCCGCTGCCTCAGAAAGGCAGCCGGCATGATTAAGGACCCCGCGCACCCCGGACATACTCTCTTCCACCTTCTTCCGTCAGGAAAAAGATACCAAAGTTTGATGTCATGTACCAACCGACTCAAGAACATCTTCTTCCCTGCTGCCATCAGACTTTTGAATGGACCTACCTCGCATTAAGTTGATCTTTTCTCAACACCTTGCTATAACTGTAACATTACATTCTGCAGTCTTGCCTTCCTTCCCTATGTACGGTATGCATTGTTTGTACAGCATGCAAGAAACAATGGGCGAGATTCTCCGCAAATGCGGAGAATCGTAAAGGCTGCCGTGGGACAGGCCGTGACCCATGGCAGCCTTCACGCCCACTTCCAGGGCCGATTCTCCCCCCGGGGCGGGGCTAGGAGCGCGGCCCCGTGCGTCACGGCGGCTGACGCGGCCGATGACGTCAGCCGCGCATGCGCAGGTTGGACAACGTCAACCCGCGCATGCACAGTTGCCGTCTGTCTCCTCAGCCACCCGGCAAGACATGGCGGCTTGATCTTGCCAGGCGGCGGAGGGGAAAGAGTGTGTCTGTTTTGGACGCTGGCCCGACGATCGGTGGGCACCGATCGCGGGCCTGTCCCCTCCCGAGCACAGTCGTGGTGCTCCGGTGCCAATCGGACCTCTAGATGCCCCAAACGGGCATCTGCCGCCCGTTTCACGACGGCAGCGAGCAGGTGTGTTTGCTGCCGTGTTGAAACGGGCGTGAAGGCCCGGCCGCTCGGCCCATCGGCCTCGAAGAATCGCCGCTCACCGTAAAAAACGACGAGCAGCGATTCGTGGCGTGGTTCTGGCGTGGGGGGCAGAGAATAGCGGGAGGGCGTGAAAAATGTCGGGAGGCCATCCCGCTATTCTCCCACCCAGTGTGGGGGGGCGGAGAATCGTGCCCAATACTTTTCACTGTATACTAATACATGTGACAATAATAAATCACATTTTTTAAAAATCACAAATATTAAAATATGAACGATTCAGCATTTTCTATAACTCGTTATGAAATATTCAGCATATATTCAGCACGGTAGCACAGTGGTTAGCACTGTTGTTTCACAGCGTCAGCGTCCCAGGTTCGATTCCCGGCTTGGGTCACTGTCTGTGCGGAGTCTGCATGTTCTCCCCGTGTGTGTGTGGGTTTCCTCCGGGGGCTCCGGTTTCCTCCGACAAGTCCCGAAAGACGTGCTGTCAGACCGTCCGGAAGTTGCGGAATCCTCCACACTTCCGGGGACTAGGCCGGCGCTGGAGGGGTTGGCACCACGCCAACCGGCGCTGAAGGGCCTCCGCCGGCCGGTGCTAGTTGGCACATGCGCAGGACTGCCTGTGTGTTCTGCCGCACGTACAGAACCGCTGCCGTGTTTCCTGCGCATGCACAGGGTGTTTCTTCTCAGTGTCGGCCATCGCGGAACCTTACAGAGGCCGGCGGGGAGGGAAAGAGTGCCCCCACGGCACAAGCCTGCACGCAGATCGGGCGGCGATCGCGGGCCAGGCCACCGTAGCCCCCCCCCCCCGGGGCCAGATCCCCCCCCCCGCACCCCCCCCCCCCAAGGACCCCACTAATCGTCCTCCAAGCCAGGTCCCGCCGGGATGGACCATGTCCATTTCTCGCCGGCGGGACTCGCCGAAAACGGGCGGCCACTCAGCCCATCGGGGCCCGGAGAATTGCCAGGGGGGCCGCTGCCAACATCCCCTGACTGGCGCGGTGCGATCCCCACCCCTGTCCGAAAGCCGGCGCCGGAGAATTTGGCAACCGGCGTCGGAGTGGCGGGGCGGGATTCACGCCCCCCCCTCCCTCCCCCTCTCCCCCCCCCCACCCCCACCCCCACCCCCACCCACCCACCCTTGCATTCATTTTTAAAAAACAATAAATTTAGAGTATCCAATTCATTTTTTCCAATTAAGGGGCAATTTAGCGTGTTCAATCCACCTACGTTGCACATCTTTGGGTTGTGGGGGCAAAACGCACGCAAACACGGGGAGAATGTGCAAACTCCACACGGACAGTGACCCAGAGCCGGGATCGAACCTGGGACCTCAGCGCCGTGAGACTGCAGTGCTACCACTGCACCACCGTGCTGCCCGAGACTTACATTCATATAGCGCCTGTTACAACCGCAGCATGGCCCGCCAAACACTTCACAGCCGATGAAGTGCTTTGGAGTCGGTGTTATCGTTGTAATGTGGATAACGAGGGGCAAGCCAATTTCCACAGAGCAAGATCCTACACAAACAGCAATGACATAATGGCCGGAGAGTTTGTTTTAGCGATATAATTGAGGATAGATGGGGTGTCATCCAATCAGCGACCGCTCTGACAGTGCAGCACTCCCTCAATACCACAGTGAAGTGTTAGCCTCAAAATGGACCATGTCCATTTCACGCCGGCGGGACTCGCCGAAAACGGGCGGCCACTCAGCCCATCGGGGCTCAAAGGGGACACTTGAACCCATGTCCTTCTGGCTCTGAGGCTTAATGGGGTGTGATATATATACGGAATTGGTGCCAGCAGGGGGCAGGGCTAAGAGGATGAATGAGCTCCATCTTGAATGATGGTTGCTGTGAGCCTTCCAAAGTACTTTTGGAGGTTCCAGCAGCAATTGGGGAGGTATTCTAGGGCAGTGCCATACTATACTTTGCTTCTATTCAATGGAGACCATTTATCACCTTGGGCGTCGCCTAAAAACTGGCTGCCCTTTCACGAGAGCAATCTGGACGGTCTTAAGTAGATGACTGACAGTTTTTTGTCTGCATGTAAGGTGAAAATCATCAGAGGGAGCTGGTAGATAAGTTTTTAATGAGCCAGGGTGTGTGTGTAATGTTGAGTGCGGAAATCCTCAGCTGGAAAACTCCATGGAGAGGCCACGAGGCAAAGGAGGAAGGTTTGAAGTACTCCGCACTTCCTCGGGGAAAGGATTTGTGACAAGGAAGTGACAGAGCAGACGCGATGGAGCAGTTTGACGTTTGCAAAACGATGCAAGTAACTTCTGGAAGGAAGATTCGGACGGGGGCGGTTGCGTTTCGGAGCAGGGAAGGTGGGTGGAGTCTGCTACAATTTAGTTTATCTAAATTGGTTCCTTAACTAAAATATCGACCATCCCACCATCAAGATATGAAGAGGTACTTGTTAAAAGTATCTGGTTTTGTTGAGACTGTTTGATGATTGAAGCTTTTATAGGGGGCGGCGGGGGGGGGGGGGGGGGGGGGGGTGGGATTGCTGGACCCAGAGACCCAGATAGTGATCAGGGCAGCAGGGTAGCATGGTGGTTAGCATAAATGCTTCACAGCTCCAGGGTCCCAGGTTCGATTCCCAGCTGGGTCACTGTCTGTGTGGAGTCGGCACGTCCTCCCCCTGTGTGCGTGGGTTTCCTCCGGGTGCTCCGGTTTCCTCCCACAGTCCAAAGATGTGCGGGTTAGGTGGATTGGCCATGCTAAATTGCCCGTAGTGTCCTAATAAAAGTAAGGTTAAGGGGGGGGTTACGGGTATAGGGTGGATACGTGGGTTTGAGTAGGGTGATCATGGTTCGGCACAACATTGAGGGCCGAAGGGCCTGTTCTGTGCTGTACTGTTCTATGTTCTATGTTCTAGGTGTGGAGGAGCTTAGTTAAATGGGGAGGGATTAGACGAGGGATTTGGAGACTGGAGTGGGGTGGCTTTGGTGGATGAGGAAAGTGGGATATCAAATTGCTTGCCGTTAAATTAGCGCCTTCCATAACTTTACACTGAGCAATTATTTCGAGGATTGAAATAAACACCTACGACCGTGCCAAATTCCAACGCAAAATATAGCTACTGGGATCCGTAAAACCTTCTTAATTATGAAGCAACCTCTCGATGCTCGCCTTCTGATGACAAAGTTGCATAGTAAGATTAATAAATCACAAACAGGGAGAATTAAAACTGCAAGATAGGCAAACATCGCAATGTGTTTTGTTTATTTGTTTAGGGATTAGCGAAGCCCTCCTTTGGAATTATACAATGAGAAGCCTTTGGATGTTTTTGTTTGTGTAGCTAATTAATGGAGTGCATCAGAATGCCTAAATTTAGAAACCCCGCCATTCTTTCAGTCTGAGGGAAAAAAGGTTTAACCTTTGACCTACGGTGTGCCGTGCAGCCATTTTGTGCCTCGTGGAAGTTTGCCTATCGCCGGGGCCGCTCTGACATTCTGGTTCAAGTTTCCAAAATAAGATAACGTCTCTGATCCCCTCCCTCAAGGGTGTTTCTGCGCCCATCTTAACCAGCGCTAGTTCAGGTCACCCTGCATTCGAAACAGCTCACCAGGCTCCTGGGATGGAGGGGTTTGTCTTATGAGGAAATGTTGAGCAGATTGGGTATTACTCATTGGATTTTAGATGATTAAGTGGTGACCCTGTTGAAACATATATATAGGTGGGGATTTTCTGGCTGTTTGGTGGCGGGGGCTCTGTGGTCATACCGGCAGCAGATTCCCACTCGTTGGTTGAGAAACATAGCAAATAGAAAGCAGGAGGAAGCCATTCGGCCCTTCTAGCCTGCTCCGCTATTCATAACAAGCATGGCTGATAATCACATTCAATACCCTGATCCCGCCTTCCCCCCCGTATCCCTTGATCCCTTTAGCCCCATGAACTATATCGAATTCATTCTTGAAATTACACAACGTTTTGGCCTCAACTACATTCTGTGGTAGCGAATTCCACAGGTTCGCCCCTCTCTGGGTGAATAAATTTCTCCTCACCTCAGTCCTAATTTACCCCTTATCCTCAAACTATGATCCCTAGTTCTGGACTCCCCCACCATCAGGAACATTCTTCCTGAATCCACCCTGTCTAATCCTGCTAGAATTTTGGAAGTTTGTCTGAGACCCCCTCTCACTCTTCTAAACTCCCGGCGGCTTGGGGTGACTTCAATGGAAATGTCCGTTGACAGTGACGGGAACAGGGAATCCCGCTGCCAGCAAATGGCACGATGCCAGCTGGAGCACCCACCTGGGAGGCCAGGGAATCCCAGCTGTATCAGATTCTGAGGAGGGCTTTATGGTTGCTGAAAGGACTTTTTGCCCAGGCAAAGGGAATCTGGAACTGGGGTGGGGAGGTCATGGTTTCAAATAAAGAGGGCTGGATTCTCTGACTTGAAGACTAAGTGCTGACTCCGGCGTGGGACAGTGGCGTTTTACGCCGGAAAAAAACGGCACAACAGCTTCACCGTTCCTCTGTCCGGTGGGGGGGGGGGGGGCTAGCAGCCGCCCAGCGTAAAGCCCCCGGCTGTACCTGCGGATACGGGCGGAGAATTGCCGCGCCCACCGCGCGAACCCAGCCTGCCACAAACTGTCCCCCAGTAACCCCCACCTCACCAACCCCGGCCCACCCCTCACTAGTGTCCCAGCCCCCGCCAAAGCTCCCCCTGCCTGTGCTCGTGTCCCCCACCCCCGCCGACTGTGGTGCCGCTGGACTCAATCCGCAGCCGCCAAGCCAGGTTCACAAAAGAAAAATGGATAAGTGCTCCACGCCGTCGGGAACTTGGCCCATCGGGGGCGGAACATCGAGGAGGGCCTCAGGTGACGTCCTGAGGCCGTTCATATGGCGTGCGGCGTACGCGACGTCTTTGAGGGTGTGGCACATCGCAAAAGTGGCGGCCCACCCCCTGATTTCGGCGCAAACAGGGATTCTCCTGCCGATCGCCGAACGCGATTTCGGCGTCGGAGACTGGAGAATCCCGTCTGAGCGTCTCTCAATTAAAGTACAGATGAGCAGGAATTTCTTCTCTCAGTCATTAGTGTTTGGAATTCCCTCTCTCGGCGAGCAGTGGAGGCTGGGTCATTAACTATATTCAAGGCTGAGTTCGATTTTTGATTGGCAAGGGCGTCAGGCATTGTGGGGAACAGGCAGGAGCGTGCAGTTAACGTCACAATCAGATCGGCCAGATCACATCAGGCTTGAGGGGCCAAATGGCCTACTGCTCTTACCTGTATTATTAAAATATTGTATACGGATTTAACCATTCGGTTACCAGCAGCACTTTGCGATTACTGGAACTCAGTAGAAATTTAAGTTAAAACTTCTCAGGTGCAAATAGGAATTGTTTATTTGTATTACAATTTGAAAGTCATTTAAAAAGGCGATTCGTAGACAATTTGAAGCTTTCAAAGGATCACAGAAATAATCTTCTTGCTTAGGCAAACAGCTCGACAAATAACTTTAAAAGTCAAAGTCTGAAAATGAAATATGAATACAGGGAGACAGTGAATAGTTCAGATCAAAGTATCGATGATTCAAGAAAAAGAGAGAGAAATCCAGCTAATCTTCCAGCCCAGCTCCAGCTTCAAACCAACGCCACCCGAAAATGGTCGAACAAAACTTTTCAGCTATACTGTTTCACATCTGTCTTAAGCCATCTAATCACACCCCAACATAATCCTAATTGGTTTGGGTTAGGCTCAAACACATCTGATTTGACGGCAAGCCGCCCATCTTTAATATGCAACATCAGTTCTAATTGTTTCAAATCTGCATACTTGTGTATGTTAAAGAATGCGATACAGTAGTCCCCCGTTATACCGCGCTCCGCAATACCGCGGTTCGCGATATACCGCGGGGGGGCTGATGGACCCCAACTCTCAGTTGTGTCAATTTCAGCGGCCGGCTGACTTTGATCCGGAGAAGGAAGCTGCTCTCACTGAAACAATCAGCGGCCGCTGAAATTGACACTGCCGGCTGCTCTCTCCCTCCAATCCAACTTTTAAGTTTTAATGTTTCTGATTAGAGGGAGAGAGCAGCCGGCAGTGTCAATTTCAGCGGCCAGCTGATTGTTTCAGTGAGAGAGCAGCTTCCCTCTCTGGATCAAAGTGAGCCGTCCGCTGAAATTGACACTGCCGAGGGGGGGGCGGGTGTTGGGGAGGGGAGAAGAGGGGGGGCGGGGGTTTGGGGGGGGGAGAAGGGGGGGGGGAGAAGAGGGGGGGGAGAAGAGGGGGGGAGAAGAGGGGGGGGAGAAGAGAGGGGGGGGAGAAGAGAGGGGGGGAGAAGAGGGGGGGAGAAGAGGGGGGGAGAAGAGGGGGGGGAGAAGAGGGGGGGAGAAGGGGGGGGAGAAGGGGGGGAGAAGAGGGGGGAGAGGGGGGGGGAAGAGGGGGGGGAGGGATGGGGGGGGAGAAGAGAGGGGGGGAGAAGAGAGGGGGGCGGGTGTTTGGGGGGGAGGAGGGGGGAGAAGAGGGGGGGAGGAGGGGGGAGAAGAGGGGGGGCGGGTGTTGGGGGGAGAAGAGGGGGGGCGGGTGTTGGGGGGGAGAAGAGGGGGGGCGGGGTGTTGGGGGGGAGAGGAGGGGGGGGCGGGTGTTGGGGGGAGAGGGGGGGGGGGCGGGTGTTGGGGGGGGAGAGGAGGAGACAGAGCCCAGTGGGTGTTGGGGAAGAGGAGGAGACAGAGCCCAGTGGGTGTTGGGGGAGAGGAGGAGACAGAGCCCAGTGGGTGTTGGGGGAGAGGAGGAGACAGAGCCCAGTGGGTGTTGGGGGAGAGGAGGAGACAGAGCCCAGTGGGTGTTGGGGGAGAGGGGGCGAGCCGGAGGGTGTGGGGGGAGAGGGGGTGAGCCGGAGGGTGTTGGGGGGGAGAGGGGGCGAGTCGGAGGGTGTGGGGGGAGAGGGGGCGAGCCGGAGGGTGTTGGGGTGGGAGAGGGGGCGAGTCGGAGGGTGTGCGGGGAGAGGGGTCTAGTTGGAGGATGTGGGGGGAGAGGGGGCAAGCCGAAGGAAAAAAAAAGAAATTGACACTGCCGGCTGCTCTCTCCCTCCAATCAGAAACATTAAAACTTAAAAGTTGGATTGGAGGGAGAGAGCAGCGGGCAGTGTCAATTTCAGCGGCCGGCTGATTTCAGTGAGAGAGCAGCTTCCTTCTCCGGATCAAAGTGAGCCGAGCCGGCCGCTGAAATTTTAATTGGATCCACGATGGGGGTTTTAAATTTATTTAAAAATCTATGCTAGCGCTTCCCATTGTGAGTCTACGGGGGTCTGACCTCTCCCCCCGCCCCCCCGTAGACTCACAATGGGAAGCGCTAGCATAGATTTTTAAATAAATTTAAAACCCCCATCATGGATATCCGCGGCTCGGATACAACGCGGGTTGGGGTCTTGGACCCCAACACCCGCGTTATAAAGGGGGACTACTGTATTGTGCTTTCTCAAGGCCAGCAAAAACTGGTTTTCTGCTGGCTTAGCTATTATAACAATAGAGTCGTCATGTTATCTTATCGTGCAATGCTGTTGCTATGACTGTCCTGCCCTGTCCTCGGACACTGACTTGAAAAATGTATTCATTAAATCAGTTAAAGTGAATTATGCTGCTTCTGTGAAACTTATGTTTTGAGAGTGTTGAAATCCTTAATTTAAAATGGATAAAACTGGGGCTTAATATTTATTCGAAATAACTATCCTCTATCTATTGGGTGTGTCAGGAAACAGTTGACTTCTACACTACCCCTTATGCTCTTATGTCCTGACTCTCTGAGCCTTTGGCTAAGTAGGTAGCACTACTGATTATATCCCCACTTGAGCACATCACCCAGTGGCGCCCAATTGGTGATGCCGTCTTTCCAAATGAGTGGCTAAACCGGAGTGCCATCTTCCATCCCGGGTGGTTGCGAATGGTTCTGTTCTTTGGAAAAGGCAAAGGCCCCATTCCCAGCGATGTTTATCCCTCGCCCAACAACGGAACACACTCTGTGATCATTTGTTGCCTTGCTATTTGTGGGATCTTGCTGTGTGCTAATCTGCTGCTGATTTTCCCGCACTACAACAGTAATAACAGACCGCAAGTACCTCGCCAGCAACAACACAACATCATTGTGCGGACAAGCAATGCGCTACACAAACGTAGCTTCTTTCTTGCCAGCCACGCAACCAAACTAGAAACTGAAACCTATGTTAAAAAAAACTTTTGTTTTCCAATTTGACATGTTGGGGAGTGAAGTCCGTCTTGGGTGGAAAGGGGGAGGGCGCCGCAATCTGTAGATCCCCTCGGAGTTGGGTGCCCTCCCCTCTGCGTCCTTGGAGTTCCAACCCTCACCCCCCCCCCCACCCCCACCAACCCCTGGCCTGACTCCCAATGCTGCAATGGCACCCCCATCAACCCCCCCACCTCCCCCCCACAGGGCATCCCTTACCCTCCTGGCCCCAAGACCCCTGAGAAAGGTCCCCCGACTTAGCTTCAGGCAGAGCACTGCAGTACTTCTTCTGGCCACTGCAGCGCTGTGCCTGGATGGGTTGGAGAGCTGTTGGTCAATCAGATTGGCTGACAACACTTACAGACGGGGGCTTCCCTCCAAGGGTGGACGGAAGTCCCACCCACTGCCGATCAACGCTCAAGTGAGCGTTAAATGGCAGTGGGCTTCCGCGGGTCGGCGGTAGCGGGTCACATGCCAACTCTGGCACTTGCCGGGTTCGACTCTCTGACCTTTCAACTCTCGATTTTACTGCAGCTGTAACCATCTTTGAACAGTGTCCAAATTGCCCGTCCGAAATTTACAGAAAATAACAAATTACGTCGCAAATGTTATATTTCTTCAGCCAGTAAAATTCTGGCTTCAGGGTTGTGGGCACAATATCCTCTCCTGGAGCCTGAGCACATCGTTGAGGTTACATAAGACAGCGAGGGAGTGCTGCATTTCAAGGTGATTGTCCCCTTGCAGGGCACATTCAAAGAAAGGTCCCATCCAGCCCTCTCCATGTCTCCAGTGGTCGTCAAAGATTCCCTTTCAGGAATTTCAGGAAGGTTCAACGTTCTGATAATCCTGGACAACATTCACCTTGGGTGTTGTGTTCAGTTTTGGTCTCCTTACCAGAGAAAGGACGTACTGGCACTGGAGGGTGTGCAGAGGAGATTCACAAGGTTAATCCCAGAGCTGAAGGGGTTGGATTACGAGGAGAGGTTGAGTAGACTGGGATTGTATTCTTTGGAATTTAGAAGGATGAGGGGGGGATCTTATAGAAACATATAAAATTATGAAGGGAATAGATAGAATAGATGCGGGCAAGTTGTTTCCACTGGCGGGTGAAAGCAGAACTAGGGGGCATAGCCTCAAAATAAGGGGAAGTAGATTTAGGACTGAGTTCAGGAGGAACTTCTTCACCCAAAGGGTTGTGAATCTATGGAATTCCTTGCCCAGTGAAGCAGTTGAGGCTCCTTCATTACATGTTTTTAAGGTAAAGATAGATAGTTTTTTGAAGAATAAAGGGATTAAGGGTTATGGTGTTCGGGATGGAAAGTGGAGCTGAGTCCACAAAAGATCAGCCATGATCTCATTGAATGGCGGAGCAGGCTCGAGGGGCCAGATGGCCGACTCCTGCTCCTAGTTCTTATGTTCTTATTCCACCCTCGCCCAGAAGCACGTTAACTTGCTCTTCGTCCAATCAGGTATTTGTGGAGCCGTGACGTGCACAGGCTGGCCAGTGTTACCTCATAACAACAATGACACATTCCTGGGAGCTGCGTAAATATGATATTGATGCAAAATTCTCTTTCAGCAGCTATTGCATAGAAAAACATACCGAAGAAAAACTTGTGATTTGCCAATTCCTTGAAGACTAGGGTTGCTAGCACTCATGATGTTGCTTAATTATTTATTTGTTATTGTTCTAATGAGTGCAGGTTTTAGAATAATCTTCTCCCTTTCCCTTCTGTCCCATTTAAATGCCATAAAAATAGTGCAAAATTGCCAAAAATGTAACTAAATTGGAGAATTGTGATGGTTCTCGAGGATGTAAGATATGAAACTTGATAATAAAAAAGATATAAAGCCCGAACAAGTATGATTCACAATCTATGCTCACTTTGTAGCATAACAAGAAGAATGATAGGGAAAGTGGAATAATTTCATTTAATTCCATTTTATCTTGATGCACTCAACATCCCACTCATCCCTGTGCTTGCTGAATTCTGCTGGCTCTCTGTTCAATAATGCCCGATTTTAAAGCCATCATCCTTATTTTTAAATTCTTCCGTGGCCTTCCTTCTCCCAATTTGTGTCACCTCTTCCAGATCCACAAGGCCATGAGATCACTGCGTTCCTGCAGTTCTGTCACTCGCTCACTCCTGATCCTAACGACTCAACCATTACCTTCAGCTCCCCAGGCCCTACATTCTGGAATTCCCGTCTTACGTCTCCACATTTGACGCTTTTTTACAATTCACCGAAGCTCAGGGAACAGCCCTTCCCTGGTTCATTCCCGAGGACAATGCCTCGATGAATCAGAGTCGATCTGCCCTGTTTGAATTTGAACGTAGCTGAGCAGTTAACTGTTCCATGCTGCAATTGCCATGGCAATGCCTCCACCGGTCAGAATCCACATGCCACCAATCAGCACTCTCTTCCCGTGAAGTGTAAATTGTTTCCCTGTCACTTTTGGTAATTTCTTGCGAACTATTCTGATGAGTGCAAGGTGAAAATCTTTGATAGCATGTCTCTTTTTCACCAATGCTTACGTCCTGCTCCCTGAACCTCTCTGTCTTCTTTTAAGGTGCTCTTTAAAATCTACCTCTTTGATCATGTTTCCTTGGTCATGTTTCCTTGTTTCTCCGTCTGTTGATTAGCATCAAAAAAACGTCACTGATATTTTTAACTGATATCACCCACAGTCAGCACATTGGAAAGCTCTCCTACATTAAAGGTCCCATATAAATCAATTGTTCCCAACCTTTTCTTTTATGCGGACCATAGATTGTCATCAAAAGCTTTCGCGGACCACAACATACGGAAGCCATTTTAAACATTATTTTTTACAGAGCCTGTGGGTTTTAAAAGTGTAGCTACTTCTAATAGTTTAAGATGCACTTTCACAAATACAAAGTGGACTATATTGCACAAGGATGTTTGTGAAGCAAATTACATTGTGAATAATAATGTAACATGGATTATGATACATCAGGGGTACACGTAATTTTATTTTTTGCAAGGCGTGCAATACTCTCAGTTTGGGAAACATGGATATAAATAATGTTATTACCTTTTAAGATGCATTTACGGTATGTGGGCATCGCTGGTTAGGCCAGCATTTATTGCTTATCCATAGTTGCCCTTCAGAAGGTGGTGGTGAGCTGCCTTCTTGACACCGCTGCAGTCCTTGAGGTGCAGGTACACCCACTGTGCTGTTTGGGAGGGAGTTCCAGGATTTTGACCCAGCGACAGTGAAGGAACGGCGATGTGCTTCCAAGTCAGGGTGGTGACTGACTTGGAGGGGAACCTCCAGGTGGTGGGGTTCCCAGGTATCTGCTGCTCTTGTCCTTCTAGATGGTAGTGGTCGTGGGTTTGGAAGGTGCTGTCCACGGACCCTTGGTGAGTTACTGCAGTGCATCTTGTAGATGGTACACACGGCTGCCACTGTTAATCGGTGGTGGATGGGTTGAAGGTTTGTGGAAGGAGGAGCAATCAAGTGGGCTCATCCAGGCAAGTGGAGAGTACTCCATTACGCTCCTGACTTGTACCTTGTAGATGGTGGACAGGCTTTGGGGGGTCAGGAGGTGAGTTACCCACCGTAGGATTCCTAGCCTTTGACTTGCCCTGGCAGCCACAGTATTAATGTGGCCAGACCAGTTCAGTTTCTGATCAATGGTAACCCCCAGGATTTTGATTGTGGGGATTCAGTGATGGTAATGCCATTGAATGTCAAGGGGCGATGGTTAGGTCCTCTCTTGTAGGAGATGGTCATTGCCTGGCGCTTGTGTGGCACAAATGTAATTTGTTGTTGTTCCAGAGATTTATTTGAATGCGGGGTGCATGTCCATAGTTGCCGATTGAGGCAGAGATTTCACCATCATTTAAAAGGGAACAAGGCTAATATTTAATAAAGAAAATTATAAAAGATTTGAAGGAAAAGGTTGGAGAAGGTTAAGTCCATTTGAACAAATGAAATGAAATGAAAAGAAAATCGCTTATTGTCACGAGTAGGCTTCAATGAAGTTACTGTGAAAAGCCCCTAGTCGCCACATTCCGGCGCCTGTCCGGGGAGGCTGGGACGGGAATCGAACCGTCCTGCTGGCCTGCTTGGTCTGCTTTAAAAGCCAGCGATTTAGCCGAGTGAGCTAAACCAGCCCCTCAGCTAAACCAGCCCCAAATAGCGCTGGGCCAGATTTAGTGAACTCGATGTCCCTTCCGCCGCACTGTTAACCTTCATCCTGGTTTGCTTAATACTTCTTCAACACCCAGAGAATGGCAGCACGAAAGATGCCATCACCTATTGGGAGAGTTTTCAGGAAGATTTTCCTGCAGGCCATTGTAACTTTGGAATTGCAATCTTTATTAGTGCTTAGCTTTCTGGTCTGAAATAGCACTCTCGGCCACCTAATTGGAGGCAGTAACCCACTATTTCGAAACAGTGTGTGGCTCGGGAAGAGCAATCACTTTGTTATCTTTGGGAGAATAATAGGTTGTGATGAAGAGAGATCAACAACAAGAAACCTTTTTCTCATAGATTGTCCCCACCTGCTGCATTGAAAGTACAATTTTCAGCTTAACGAAATGGCCATAATATCTTAGAGTTACTTATGTCAGGAGCAAAAGAAGCAGTCACGTAAGGTTGAAGCTCTGACTGGCAACAGCATCTTATTTTACCCCCTGCATTGCAGCATCACTACGTATTAACGCAATTTAATTGAACGTAAAGCAAGTCGGGACATGCTACTGAGTTTTTCAAACTTTTTTTTTCCCGGGACCCACTTGTGCCAACCAGCCGATCTCCGCGACCCACGCCGGCCGACTTTCGTGACACATGCCATTTTCGCTGACATTTAATGTGAATGGGGAGCCTGCTTGGTCCTCACGTTCTCACTTGAATCAGGTTCAAAGGAGACGAGGACAATGCATATATCATGCGTATACCTTCAGCCAGTTCCTTTGTGCAGTCTTCTTTATGAAAACAGAAAATCTAACCTCCCAAAAGCGAAATATTATATACAAACACTCACTAAAAATAAAATAATACTTTCAAGCCTTGCACCTGATTTTGAATTACGCAGGATCTTGGGGAGTGTATAGTTCCATTTTATTTTCTCACCTCAGCCAATCAGAGCCAATTTGTCAACCAATCAGCACCCTTTTTGCCAGTACTGTAAATAGCGATTGTTTGAAATTTGTCAGTTTTGCATTTGTCCTGATAAGTGCAAGTTGAAAAACTTCGACAACATGGGCGAAATTCTCCGACCCCCCCGCAGGGTCGGAGAATCGCCCGGGGCCAGCGAAAATCCCGCCCCCGCCGTGGCCGGAATTCTCCGCCACCCGGGAATTGGCAGGGGTGGGAATCGCGCCGCGCCGATCGGCGTGCCCTCCGCGCCGATCGGCGAGCCCCCTGCGGCGATTCGCCGGCCCGCGATGGGCCGAAGTCCCGCCGCTGAGAGGCTAATCCCGCCGCCGTGCTTTCAACCATCTCTGGTGGTGGCGGGATTGGCGGCGCGAGCGGGCCCCCGGGGTCCTGGAGGGGCGATCGGACCCCAGGGGTTGCCCGACGGTGGCCGGCCCGCGAACGTGGCCCACCGATCGGTGGGCGGGCCTGTGCCGGGGGGGGCACTCTTTTTCTTCCACCGCTGACACGGCCTCCACCATGACGGAGGCGGAAGAGAACCCCCCCGACCGTGCATGCGCCGGTGGTGACGTCAGCGGCAGCTGACGCACTGGCGCATGCGCGAACCGGCGAAGGCCTTTTGGCCAGCCCCGACGCCGGCGGGCGTCAAAGGCCATTGGCGCCGGTTTTGGTGCCAGTCGGCATGGCGCCAACCACTCCGGCGCGGGCCTAGCCCCCAATTCCGCACCTTTGGGGAGGCCCAACGCCGGAGTGGTTGGCGCCACTCCGCTACGCCGGGACCCCCCCGCCCCGCCGGGTAGGAGAGAATCCCGGCCCATGTCTTTTTTTACCAGAAATCGACAGAAGAATATTTGGTCAAACTGAAATTAAAAATGGTGGATGAAATGGTTCGTCCCGTAAATTCTACATATGATTCCACACCCAAAAGCCAGGTTTGACTTCTGGTCAAAGGCAAATTTAATTAAATGTACAAGATTTAAGTTGAATAATACCATGCAGAGGTTTTAATTATAAGTGGAATTTATTATAACCTTGATTCTCTAATTAATTCAGGAATCATGTCCAGATTTTATATGGAGAACTCTTGAATTAAATGAGAGTCACATACTCTGACTGTGAACTCTCATTTGTCGATACCCATGTTCTTTATTTCACAACATGTTTGTTTGTGACCCCAATTCAATACCTTTTCTTCAAAGGATTTGTAGGGTGGATGGTAGAAATGTATCAACCTTCATTTTTATAATTAATTTATGGGATGTGGGCATCGCTACTTCGCTACGCCAGCATTTATTGCCCATTTCCCTTGATACCTAACATCAGCGGACAGTCCAAGAAGGTGCGCGGTAGAATCATAAGAAATAGGAGCAGGAGTAGGCCATTCAGCCCATCAAGCCTGTTCTGCCATTTGATAGGATCATGGCTGATCTGGAATATTATGATGCCTGTTCACTGTAGGCCCAAGGCTAGCGGTCACTAATCTGTGCAATTTTGTATGTTGCATTTCATTTCTGCTTTATTCTATTAAGCCAATGCTAAGTGCTTTCTGTAGTTAGAAAAGTGGAAGTGAAAGCGCTTAGCATTTGCAATTAAGACCAATGGAGGAAACTTCAGATGCATTCAAGCGTGAAGGGAAAGATAAATAATCAAACCTCCTGGCAGCTGTGTTTGAACCATTAAGCTGTCAATCAAAGGCTGGATCAAGGTACTGCACTGTGAAATTGAATGAATGCTAAGCATTTCAAAGTATCTCACGGGGTTTCAAGGCTTTTCATGTGATGTGGGCTCTCTGAAAAGGCTCTGACACTTCAAAAAGCAGCAGTTGAAAAGCATAGGGCTGAGGAAGCCGATGTGAGAAAGGGAAAGTCTTCCTGGCTTGAATCTTCAATGAACCGTCTGATCTGCTCATCAGCTGTCAGACAGAGCAGTTCAGGGTGAAAAGGTCAAATTTTAAACAGGTTGATTTTGAACAGGGGGCTGTATGCGATCACCATGCCGAGAGATCTTCGGGTTGCCCAGGCCTGGATGAGGTCACAGACACGTGACCCCTCCCCCCCCCCCATCCCGGGCATGGGTCCTGTGTTCAACCCCTTCCCATAACCTGAGCCCGCCCACCCCAAGATCATCGGGTAACCTTCCCTCTGCAGCCTGGCGTGGCGTGGGGGGGGGGGGGGGGGGGAACCAGTTACTCTCGTGGAGGGAGAGAGGATGCCCTTCCTTGATGAAAGGTTGGTGCTGCTCCCCTTGTCAGTGGGGGACGGTCAATGTTTGTGTTAGGGAGGGAAGGGGGGGCTTGTCTCTGGATGCTGGGATCGGGGGGGTGAGTGGGGGGGTGGGGAAATTGCAAACCCAACACCAGTGAGTGGGGGAAACTGGCTGTTCACTACTGTGCAATATCTCGCACAGAAAATGTCTGTGAATACCTCATCGGCAACACTCCTATCGCCGACAGGACACAGTTCCGATTCTCTGCGGGTGGGAGCATCTTATCTGTGGAAAAGAGATCCCCACCCTAAGCGGTGGATTCTTCCGCCCCACTTGCTGCAAGACCATAGAATCATAGAATTTACAGTACAGTATGAGACCATTCAGCCCATCGATTTTGCACTGACCCTTGGAAGGAGCACCCTGCTCAAGCACCAGTACCCTGTCCTCGTAACCCAGTAAACCCCACCTTTTTTGGACACTATCATGGACAATCCGCCTTACCTGCACGTCTTTGGACTGTGGGAGGAAACTGGAGCACCCGGAGGAAACCCAGATCGCCCCGGGCGGAGCGTGGACCATGGAAAGGTTCATTGACATTGGGCGGGTATTTTCAGGCGGGAGCGGCCGGATAATCCCGCCCTTCATCTTTGTTTTCCATTTTTATGCTAGAATCACACAAACCTGCCTCCCATCCATTGACTCTATCTATAATTCCCGCTGCCTCAGAAAGGCAGCCAGCATAATTAAGGACCCCACGCACCCCGGACATACTCTCTTCCACCTTCTTCCGTCAGGAAAAAGATACCAAAGTTTCAGGTCACGTACCAACCGACTCAAGAACAGCTTCTTCCCAACTGCCATCAGACTTTTGAATGGACCTACCTCGTATTAAGTTGATCTTTTCTCTACACCTTGATATAACTGTAACATTATATTCTGCAGTCTCTCCTTCCTTCCCTATGTACGGTATGCATTGTTTGTACAGCATGCAAGAAACAATACTTTTCACTGTATACTAATACATGTGACAATAATAAATCAAATCAAATACGGAAATGAGTCGTCCTTTGTGTATCAATGTCCCTTTTATTGCATTCGGATTATGGGGCAAGTAGCTGAGTGATCTTATATGGTGTGCTTATCTGATGCAATGGAAAATGAAGATTAATTAATGGGCATAACATCTGATTGATGGCACATGAAAAGGTAAATGGGATTAGAGTGATGTTTGATGACTGGCATAGATATGGTGGGCCGAAGGGCCTGTTTCTGTGCTGATTGACTCTATGACTCTATGACACTATACTATGACAAGAGACAACTTGGATATTGCAAAATCTGCATGGCCTTTCAGTCTCTGTGGGAAGAACTGAGAAGAGCAGAGATTTGTTTTGGGAACAATGGTATCAGGCATTGAAAGGATGAAATGCAGCCAGAAGATTGGTTTAAAAGGGGCGTTGCTCGGGGGACTCAGTGTTGCAGCCGTAGTGGAGCGGTCACCACTGAAGATGGGAGGAAAGGCTAGGAATTGAGTGGCTGGCCAGAGCACCCACCCATTGAGGCTGCTTAGTATTTGTTGTGTTCTTTGTTGTAGCCGCAAAGAGAAAGAATCAAAGGAGTTTGTATGACACAATGCAAGGGGTTTCTTTACAAGATGCTGCTTGTGGTAGTATGACTAGGGGTATTACGGTACCTGGGAGTGTGAGCTGCCATTGGTGCAGAGGGCTCGCTGCCCATTGGTCCAAGTATTGTGTCCTCTGTATTCTCATTGGTTGAGAGGCAGGTAGCTCCGCCTACGAGGCGGGGTATAAGAGCCCGTGTTCCCCAGCAGCCAGGTCATTTCTGTATTCCTGCTGCTGGGCACACTTCTTGCTGATTAAAGCCTTCACTTCGGACTATTCCTTTGTTTTGTGTCCATTGATTGTGCATCACTGCTCAATCAGGGAAAGCTGATGAACTCCCTCAAAGCCCATGAAATGCTCCAATGATGTCATTGCACAACACGTGACATTACACCAGCCAATGGTGTTACGCTGATACATATCACCCCTCCCTCTTTATTCCTTTGGTATCCATGGCATTTTTACTGAATCAAACACTTTAGCACAGATCTAGCACATTATGTCGTAACTCACATTGTTATGTTATGGATACATATGTACATTAGTAAGATAGTCTGTTGGGTGAATGTCTGTCTCGCTTTGGCAGTACACAGTGTTCAGGAACTTAGGGGTACTAGGGGCATCTTCCTGTATGGTGGTCAGTGTTACATCTGGCCAGACCAACTCAGGAACTGTCTCTGACTGTGTTGATGATCCTGTCTTAACAGATTCGGTGATTTCTGTAGTTGTAGTCCTCAAGTCTGGCCTGTCACTGCCCATACTCTCTGTGGTGAAAACAACTTGCACAGATTCTGTACTCTCACTACGTGCAGACAATAATTTGTTGGCGTGTCGATGCCAAATCTGTTCATCGCCAGATTGTACGGTGTGTGAAATTGGATCCGTTTTGGCTAATACCATTTTTCGCCTGAGGTGTAATTTCTCATAAGAACACGTTCCCCACGGTCAAAGATTCTGCTTTAAGAATGCTGTTCCCTTCTAGTCACTTGCATAGTTGCCTTTTGAACATCAGTACAGTCGATGAGCTTTGAGTTGTAGAATGCGCAGTGTTTCTGCAGGTCATTAAAGAGCTTTTGGCACATATAAGTAGAGATTCCATAAAACCTTCACTGCATAGAACATAGAACATAGAACATAGAACAGTACAGCACAGAACAGGCCCTTCGGCCCTCGATGTTGTGCCAAGCAATGATCACCCTACTTTAAACCCATGTAACCCGTATACCCGTAACCCAACAATCCCCCCATTAACCTTACACTACGGGCAATTTAGCATGGCCAATCCACCTAACCCGCACATCTTTGGACTGTGGGAGGAAACCGGAGCACCCGGAGGAAACCCACGCACACACAGGGAGGACGTGCAGACTCCACACAGACAGTGACCCAGCCGGGAATCGAACCTAGGACCCTGGAGCTGTGAAGCATTGATGCTAACCACCATGCTACCGTGAGGCCCTAATAATGAGCATACTCGAGCGATTGTATGAAACATTCAGATAGGTGGGTGGCACGGTGGCATAGTTGTTAGCACTGCTGCCTCACAGCACCAGAGAGACCCAGGTTTGATTCCGGCCTTGGGTGACCTGACCCGCACATCTTTGGACTTGTGGGAGGAAACCGGAGCACCCAGAGGAAACCCGCGCAGACACGGGGAGAAAGCGCAAACTCCTCACAGACAGTGACCCAAGCCGGAATTGAACCCAGGTCCCTCGCACTGTGAGGCTGCAGAGTTAACCACTGTGTCACCGTGGCGCCCCACCATTGTCGCAGCTTTTTTCTAAAACCCTTTAACTTGCACTAATGGCTGTCGCAGTCGACCGGATTTGCCAATGCCCCGCTACAATCCGTACGATGTCCAAATATTTACCTGAAAGTTATTTTTACTTGATACAACGATGCTTTCAGCTTGGAAGTTGACAGCATTTGAAGGACCTAGATCTCCGTCAGCGAGTCCTTCCTCTGACTCACAAAATAGTCGTCAAAAGTTGTCTTTTTCCCGTTTTTTGTTTCCAGCTCTGATCTTCTCGCTAGTTTCTCCTTTGTTATCTCCCTTGTTGCAGCCGCAAAGAGAAAGAATCAGTGGCAGGTTGGTATAACAAAGCACAAGAGGTTTACTTACAAGATGCTGCTCAAAGAGGTTACATAGGAACATAGGAATTAGGAGCAGAAGTGGGCAATTCAGCCCTTCGAGCCTGCTCGGCCATTCAATCAGATCATGGCTGATCTCTTACGGGTCTCAAATCCACCTCCCCACCTGTATCCCTTTAGCCCATTTTCTTAATCAGAAATATATCGATCTCCTTCGTAAACCATTTAATGACTCATTATGGGGCAGCGAGTTCCACAATTTTTTTTAATTTAGCGTACCCAATTCATTTTTTTTTCCAATTAAGGGGCAATTTAGCATGGCCAATCCACCGAGACTGCACATCTTTGGGTTGTGGGGGCGAAATCAATGCAAACACGGGGAGAATGTGCAAACTCCACGTGGACAGTGACCCTGAGCCGGGATTGAACCTGGGATTTTGGCGCCGTGAGGCAGCAGGGCTAACCCACTGCGCCACCGTGCTGCCCGAGTTCCACAAATTCGCCACCCTCTGCGAGAAGTAGTTCCTCCTCATCTCAGTTCTGAATCTACCGCCTCTCAACTTATGTCTGTGACCTCTCGTTCTAGATTTACCCACAAGGGGGAATATTTGGTCTATGTTACTTCATCAGTTCCTTTTAGCATGTTGTACACCTCGATCAGATCCCATATCCTCTTTCTAAACTCCAGAGAGTATGAGACCAAACTGTTTAACTCTCCTCATACGTCCGCCCTTTCTTCCCAGAATCAATCTGGTGAACCTCCTCTGGAGCTGCCTCCAATGCCACCACATCCTTCCTCAAATAAGGAGACCAAAACTGGTCACGATACGTCAGATGTGGTCTCACCAACACCCTATACAATTGCAACAACACCTCTCCACTTTTATGCTCGAGTCCTTTCGCAATAAACGCTAACATTCCATTTACAATGGTGAAATCCACAACAGCCCGCAGAGCATTCCGATTATGTCATTGCGTGACATGTGACATTACACCAGCCAATGGTGTTACTCTGATAAATAACAGTTCTGCATGTAATAATAATTAGAATAATAATCTTTATTATTGTCACAAGTAGGCTTACATTAACACTGCAATGAAGGTACTGTGGAAATCCCCTAGTCGCCACATTCCGGCGCCTGTTCGGGTACACTGAGGGAGAATTCAGAATGTTCAATTCACCTAACAAGCACGTCTTTCGGGATTTGTGGGAGGAAACCCACGCAGACACGGGGAGAACGTGCAGACTCCGCACAGCCAGTGACCCAAGCCGGGAATCAAACCTGGGACCCTGGAGCTGTGAAGCACAGTGTACCGAGGGGTTGGGAAAGTATGTACCAATTTTGGGAACTGGCGTGCCTAAATTGGGGTTATTGTTTGTGTTTAAACAAACCTAGCGCTTCAATAAAGCTACCTTTCTTCCTTTTATTTAAAATTTTTTCCCTTCGTAGCCAGTTGAAAGGATCGTGAAAAGCACTGGGCCCAGATGCTAAAGGAAAGGCACCGGCCTGCTGTTGTTAAACTACATTGACTGGCGTTAACAAGGCTTTTGTAGCTGGTCACCTTCGCACTCTCTCCACCACTGGGCTGATAAAAGGAGGGAAATAATTGAAACTGTCACTTTAATAGGAGAGATGGAGGAAGGAAGACAGCGGAGGCAAAGCAGACAGGAGCTGGTTCCGTGAAGAGTTCAGTGTGCCGTTTTCAAAGTCTTCAGCTGTATTGTATCAAACCTGTGACTTCAAACTGATTTCCAAAGGTTCTGCCGTGACCCTTACAGGCAGCCTCCCCCCCACCCCCACCCACCGCCAACAACTCCCACTTGCTTTCAAAATTGCGACATCCCAGATTTGCAAATCTGGAATCTGTTCAACTTAGATAAGAGCAAAGCTGTCTTGCTTAGATTAAAGATTCAGCTTCGGCTATTGTCCCTTTCCGGGAGAGATGGAGATTTCTCTCAGAGCGATTACAGGTGAAGCAACGCTAGCTACTGCCTCCGATCCCGCGGAAAGTGCTGATAAAAATGCTTTGTGTAAAGGATAAGGGGCGGGGGGGGGGGGGGGGGGGGGGGAGAGAGAGAGGTGGAAGGTTTTTTCTTTTTGCAATGTCACGGCTCGAATTCTCAATAGAAAGACGCGTAGGGAGCGCAGACTTGAGATAGGAGGCTCCGGGTGCAAAAGTTTCATTAGTAAAGGGGTCCTGTCGCCTTCGCCGATTGCTGCGGGACGTTCCGTCGAAGCCGTTGGGGTAGTGGTAATGTCGCTGGACTAGTAATCCAGAGAATGCAGGCTAATGCTGTGGGGACATGGGTTCAAATCCCACCATGGCAGCTAGTGGGAACTTAAATTCAATGAATCAAATCTGGACTGAGAAGGAACTGTCAAACCATCGTTGATTGTTGTAAAAACCCATCTGATTCACTAATGCCCGTTAGGGAAAAGAATCTTCTGCCCTTACCCAGTCTGGCCTACATGTGACTCCAGACCCGCAGCAATGTGGCTGACTCTTAATTGCTCCCTCAAGGGCAATTAGGGATCGACAAAAAACGCTGGCCTTGCCGGTGATACTACATCCTGTGAAAGGATAAATAAAAAAGGAACAGGCTTATGCCAGGTGTTTATGTTCCACAAGAGCCTTCGCCCACTCTTCTCATATGTCTTCTCGGTACATCCTTCTATTGCTTTTTCTCTAATGTGGTCATCTTTCTTCCCCTGAAATGCATCTGTCTATACTCACCTCAATGCAGCATTCAGCAAGTACCAATTCCCATTCTCTGGTACAAAAGGTTCTCCTGAATTCCCTATTGGATTTATTAGTGACCATCTTGTATTTGTAGCGGGTCCTGTGGCGCAGTGGTTAACATCCCTGCCTCTCAGCCACAGAATGCAGGTTCGAGTCCCACCCCAGGACTTGATGGCCAAAGAAGGTGTGTACAGAATGCAGTCAAGAAGGTTGATTGTTGACTTACAAATCCATGCACACACAGGCCAATGTTCTAATTGTTTCTACATTCACCTTTAGGATTCCATCAGGTCACTTTCCAGCCTTTCCCTCTTCAGAGAAAAGACCCCCAAACTCTACACCCCTTCCTACTCGTTGTGACCTCTCAGTTATCCCTTGAACTGCCCCAATATAAATGAATGATCGTCAAAATAAGAACATTGCTTTGTTGTTTGTGTTGTCTAGTTTACGATGCAACATTTTTATTCCCACTCCTTCATTTCTTTCTGCCTTCGAACTTGCCCACTGTCGGCTGCTTAAGTTAATAACCTGACAACACTTATTGATTTTTTTCTATACGTAAGGGTTTGACTACTTTGTAATGCTTTCCTTACTTTCTATTGAGAAGTCTTTATAATACAAAAAGGCCTGAAAGTGCTCTGCAGGACACCAGCAGACAGACTCTTCCACTACTTTAGCCGGCACTTTACACCATTCATTTTAAATAGATCCGCTGGAATAATGGCGAAATGGGTTTCAGGCAATTGTATTAAACCTTCAAGCCTCAGTATACCATGAAGTGATTTCAGGGACAAGATGTTCTGAAAAATTAATAAGTCTCTCACTTTCCTACTTGAAATTACTCTTTACATAATTGACACTGAGCGGAATTGCTTGAGATAAGTCAATATTGTCACAGGCAACAGCCCGCTGAGATGGTTGGCCACATCTGACACAACCGGGATGGTGCAAAGGAGGACAATGAGGGTGAATACCCTTGTGCCAGTGCTGCCTTAACAGGTAGGCCACAAAATCGTACACTCTTTCACTGTCAAAGAAGGCGAAGTGGAAAGAAAGAAAGCTTGCTCCTTTCCCAGCCTCAGGATGCCCCCCATGCAATGTGCAGTCAGCGTAGCACTCTCGGCGTGTCGCAGAGTAAGAAACAGCGCCAACCAATCTGCACACAGCAAGATCCCACAAAAAAGCAACGCGATCATCTGCCTTGACGATGTTGGTTGAGGGTCCGGTATCGTCCGGCCCCCACCTTGGGGCAAATGCCCAGTCCTACTTTGAAACGGCGCCAGGGGATCGCTTTAATCCATCTGACAGGACATCTCGTCCCAAAACGATGGCACTGCCAACAACGCAGCACTCCTTCAGTACAGAGGCATTCAGAACCAAGAACAAAGAAAAGTACAGCACCGGCCCTTCGGCCCTCCAAGCCTGTGCTGACCACGCTGCCCGTCTAAACTAAAATCTTCTACACTTCCAGGGTCCGTATCCCTCTATTCTCATCCTATTTATGTATTCATGTAGATTGATCAATGTCAAATGAAAGACTGATGCCAGGACTTATTTCCTTCACATGCATAACGCTGGGTTTTTAAGCCCAATGGTGGCATGCACGGTTGGGGTGGGACGGGGGACCGGGGGGGGGGGGGGGGGGGGTGGGACGGGGTACTTTGCTCCAACAACCGAGTGACAATTTGTCATCGCCATCCCATTCTCTAAGTTTTCCCCTGGAGTTAGTTTTGAAGGCAGGGTGGTGTTATGATTTGTTGCTCATTTAATGAGGCAAGGAGGAATCTGGAGCCAATCATTCCTCAAGATGGGTGATTCACAAATCCCAGCGAACAACCTTTTTCTCACCCCGCCCCTTTCCCTTCCTGCCACCCTGCCCCACTCTACCCCACACTAACACAGTTGGAGACTGGCACTTATAGGTACCTAAGAATGATGCCCTAACCTTTGCAAAATTAGTTAAGACTCTTCTCATGTACAGCTGGAGCATGGACTTTGCTGTGACAGGACTGTGACATTAATAGGCTGCCGAGGTATCTGCCCAACAAGTGGCCGATGGCACATTAAGGCCGTTTATTAATGAAGACTTATTGTTGGAAGCCGGTGGGATATTTCCCATGATGCTGGGATCAGTCAGCTCTCTGGGGTTGACCTCCTGGTGACAGATCAGGGACGGGGGAAGGGCAGCGGCCCACCAGGCAATTTTGAGGTCCTCCCTATCTGTCTGGCTTCAGCTTCAGCTCCAGCCTGCTTTTTAGAGGGGTTTTAACCCCTCCCCCTTGTTGTGTTCGGTGTTCGGTATCCAGCAAGGAATCTACCAATCTACTTGTGACTATTCCAAACCAGGATCTTTATTAAATCACGCATGGTAATATAACGATCTGTTACAGAGCAAGTTATCATGGAGTTTCTTTGTACTCCCCTGGAACTATCCCTAGGCACAACTGTCCTTGTGTACGTCTTATAACTATTTGTCGATCACTGGATGTGCCCGCACTTCTATCTGAGTTCCTTGTCACATAACCACTGTCTTGAGACCGCATGGTGGATCTGTACCGCCACCTGCTGGTTGGAGGTTGCACCGCCAGTCATCTACAATATTGCTTCCAGGCATATCACCGTACCCCTTATGGTCTGGAAGACTGGGTCTCCCTCTCCCTCATACCTAAACTGTTATTTCTTCCATGCTGGACCCCCTTTATGGCCTCCACCTTTGAGAGTCCACCCACCATCCTTGATTGGACGGCTAACCCATCTTCTGGTCACTCATCGGCCAATTCGGACAAAACTTAGTGCTGGGTCACTGCTCCCAACACTCTGCGAGGTGGTGACCTTCAATTGGCCCTGTTGTTGGGTGTCCAGTCTCAACGGGTAAAATTCTGCCCACACTGGTCAATATTTGAACTCAACGTTGAGTGGTGTGATGACGAGAAAGCCCTGAACCCACTTAAGAAGCACACAGCTGCTGTTTTTGGGTAGTTGGAACCTCCTCTGGAAGGTTGAGCTAGAGGTGCCCAAAAAGCTTCCCTCATCTGTCCATAACTATTGCGCCAATTAGCAGCACAATGCTTCCATTCCAGTTCTCGTCCCACACCTGGTGATGCAGACTATCGGTGGTTCCAACTGCTAGTAATTCCCGGAACAGGTTGCTAGGCTGTCGCCGGGGGCTCATAGCTTGAGACGGGCCACCCTGCATCAAGCGTGGCTGACCAAGGGTATCGCCCACTCTTACAGCCGGCCATTGCTGTGCTTGGAAGGATTTTGCAGGTTGACACACCTGTTTGGCCCCGTTACGAACGCACCTTCCTTGACCACGAAGAACAGCGCCACGTGATGGCATTGTAACTGTAATTAATGTTCCCTTTCCAGTTTCTGTTCCACACTGGGTGTCTTCAAGCTCTCTGGAACTGCTTGTGCAGAAGAATTATCTTGTCAGGCTGCTCAGGTTCCCATTTCATGAAAGGTTAAGTTGGAGATTCAGATGTACAGGTCTATTTTCTGGGATAATTTGTGGTTTCACAAGTGTCACTGAGCACATCACCAAGCGTAGAGCTCCACATTCGTCTTCACACCAAAGGAATTTGTTCCGATTGAAGATGGTGTCCTTCCTGTCAAAGCCCCACGCCATGGGGTAGATTTCACTTGGGTGAAAGTGGACCCAACAAGCATCCGGAAAGTTGGGGGAAACGGCTCTTTGGGGAACCCCAGTCGGATTTTCGGCTCACCGTGCAGTTAATGAGCTGCCAGTGGGGATCCCCCCCCCCTCTAAGAGCTGCCAGACAATTGGAGGTCCATCCGCTCTTCAGTCTCAGCAGCGCCCCCCCCCCCACAGGACCAGTGGACAATGCTGGGACTGCATCCCAGCTGGGAAAATTCATTTACAGGCCAGCATTTATTGCCCATCCCTAGTTGCCCTTCTGAAAGTGGTGGCAAGCTGCCTTCTTGAACCGCTGCACTGTTCGCAATTCCTTCCATCACTTTGCTGATGATGGAGAGCAGACGGATAGGGCGGTAATTGGCTGGGTTGCATTGGACCTGTTTCTTGTGTACAGGGCAATTTTCCACATACCCGAAAGACATGAGGCGGGATTCTCTGACCCTCCTCCCCGCCCCGCCGGGTTGGAGAATTCCCGGGGGGGGGGGGGGGGGGGGGGGGCGACGCGAATCCTGCCCCGTTGCCCCAGACGCCGGCTGCCGTATTCACGTTTTTTGGGTGGGGTTCACGGCACGCCGGTCGGGGCCGTTGGCAGCGGCACCCCCCCCCCCCCCCGGCAATTCTCCGTCCGGTTTTGGCCAGTCCCGCCGGCGTGGGTTACGCATGGTCCCACACGGCGGGACCTGGCAGGTAAGTCGGCTGGAGTGGTTTTGGGGGGGGGGGGGGGGGCGCGGGGGGAATCCGACCCCGGGGAGCTGGTGGCTCAGTCCGCGATCAGGGCCCACCAATATGCGGGCAGGCCTGTGTCATGAGGGCACCCCTTCCTTCCGCGCCGGCCCCTGTTGGGCTCCGCCACGGCTGGCGCGGAGAAGAGAACCCCCCGTGCATATGCCAAAACACGCCGGCGGTTCCCCACATGCGCGGGATCACGCCAGCCCTTTGGCGCATGCGTGAAATCGGGTAGTCCCTTCGGCGCCGGCTGGAGTGGTGGCAACCCCTCCAGCGTCCACCTAGCCCCTGAGACAGGTGAGAATTCCTCACCTTGGGAGCCTGTTGATGCCGGTTTTCCCGCCAGTGTGGGGACTTAGTCCACGGAAAGGAGAATCCTGTCTCCGGGCTTCACAAAAAACATAAATGACCTGTTAATTGATAGAATACAGCATTATACACATGTATATATCCCAGTGTCTCAACTCTCTCCCTTTATACTTTTTCGGTTTGGTATGTAACCGTGAAATGGACTAACTAATCAAATTAACAAGTTAAATTAAAGTAACAATACCTTTAAGAGGAGTCTCTCTTTATACTTTAAGTCTTAAAAAAGAGAAACAAATGGACAAATTATCTAATTAACTCATTGACAGCCCCAATCTCTCTTTATACTCTTTTGCGTATGTCGATTGGACAAATTAACAAATTAACAATCACTTTAAAGGGGCAAAGCAAATTAAATTGAGGTGATAGTCCCGAAGGGGCCAATGTCGCAGACACAAAACTCCAAAAGAAACTTGCCGAACTAAATTAAAGTGTTGTTGCGGGGGCCAAGGAAGCACTGTAGCCCCCCCACCATGCCCACCAGTCGTGGGAGGCCACGAACATACCAGTGGGACGCGGACTGCCCCCTTCCCAAGTGCAACCGGCTGTGAACATAGCCATGGAAGAGGGGCAGACCCCAGTGGAGTGCCCACCCGTCAATGTTAAAATGCCTGTAGTGGGTAAAGAGTGTTTACTTGGCCACTGAATTGGTTCAGTTGACCTTTTGGAGTGGTTGGGGGATATGGGGGGGATTGAATTGAGGTTGTGGGGGGCAGGAGTGGATGCCCGGCTCACCTCTACCTTCCCAGCGACTGGAGGAAGTCTATAGTGGCGGGACGCAATGGAAGCTCCTTCCCTTGCCATGTTCTGGAACCCCACCACCTCCTATCCTGCCGTGGTTAGCGCTGTTCCTTCACAGCGCCAGGGTCCCAGGTTCGATTCCCGGTTGGGTCACTGTCAGTGCGGAGTCTGCACGTTCTCCCCGTGTCTGTGTGGGTTTCCTCCGGGTGCTCCGGTTTCCTCCCACTAGTCCCGAAAGTCGTGCTTGTTAGGTAATTTGGACATTCTGAATTCTCCCTCCGTGTACCCGAACAGGCGCCGGAATGTGGCAACGAGGGGATTTTCACAGTAACTTCATTGCAGTGTTAATGTAAGCCTACTTGTGATACTAATTATTATTATTATTGTAGGCCCCATACAATTCAGCCCCACATGACTCGTTCAATGTATTCAGGGGATGGGCAACAACTCATGCCTTGTCCATATTTTCCTGTTCCAATATATATTTTTACCAACCTCTTATCTAAGGTACTATAGTGTATAGTACTATAGTACTTGTGCATTCAACATTGGCTAACTAAAGCCTTCTTGGCCTAGTTCCATTTCGTACTGAGCAGTACATTCATCAGGCGTGCTTGAAGTTCAGGTGGCACGGGTGGCACAGTGGTTAACCCTGCTGCCTCACAGTGCCAGGCACTTGGGTTCAATTCCAGCCTTGGGTGACTGTCTGTGTGGAGTTTGCAAGTTAGAGTCATAGATAGAGTCATGGATGTTTACAGCATGGAAACAGGCCCTTCGGCCCAGCTTGTCCATGCCGCCCACTTTCTATCACTAAGCTAGCCCCACCTGCCCGCATTTCGCCCATATTCCTCTATACCCACCCTGCCCATGTAACTGTCTAACTGCTTTTTAAAGGAAAACATTGTACCCGCCTCTACCATTGCCTCTGGCAGCCCGTTCCAGATGCTCACCACCCTCTGTGTGAAGAAATTTCCCCTCGGGACCCTTTGTATCTCTCCCCTCTCACCTTAAACCTCTAGATCTGGACTCCTCTAGCTTTGGGAAAAGATGTCGGCTATCTACATTATCGATGCTCCTCATTATTTTATAGACCTCTATAAGATCATTCCTAAGCCTCCTACGCTCCAGGGAAAAAAGTCCCAGCCTCTCCTTATAACTCAAACCATCAAATCTTGGTAGCATCCTCGTAGATCTGTTCTGTACTCTTTCTAGTCTAACAATAGTGGATTTCTGGGCAGCACGGTAGCATGGTGGCTAGCACAATTGCTTCACAGCTTCAGGGTCCCAGGTTCGATTCCCGGCTTGGTTCACTGTCTGTGCGGAGTCTGCACGTTCTCCCTGTGTGTGCATGGGTTTCCTCCGGGTGCTCCGGTTTCCTCCCACAGTCCAAAGATGTGCAGGTTAGGTGGATTGGCCATGATACATTGCCCTTAGTGTTCAAAATTGCCCTTAGTGTTGGGTGGGGTTACTGGGTTATGGGGATAGGGTGGAGATGTGGGCTTGGGTAGAGTGCTCTTTCCAAGAGCCGGTGCAGACTCGATGGGCCAAATGGCCTCCTTCTGCGCTGTAAATTCTATGATATCTATGATATCTAATACACTAAGATGTATCTAACAAGTTCTCCCCGTGACTGCGTGGGTTTCCTCCGGGTGCTCCGGTTTCTTCCCACAGTCCAAAGATGTGCAGGTTAGGTGGATTGGCCATGTTAAAAATTGGCCCAGAGGTTATGGGGAAACTGCGGGGGATGGGTTGAGGTTAGGGTGCTCTTTCAAAGGGTCGGTGCTGACTCGTTGGGCCAAATGGTCTCCATCTGCACTGTAGCGATTCTGTGATTCTTTGAACCGTTTTGTTTTTAGTATCTCACGTGTGTGGAAAGGAAAGCATTTATACAAGGAGATAAAGGTGTCGGCTGAGCAGGAACATGCCACCACTGATAGAGACACTGAGGAATTACTTAAATTCACCTGTGATTGTGGCTCTTAATTTTATTCTGTGCAGTATTTCAAGCTGCTGTTATACTTCTAGCCCTGGGAGGTGCAATACCTCTTGAGTATATCTGAAATTATTCATCTGTGGTTTGGAAGGTTGCTTGTAACAAAGCTGCACTAAGCAATTGCCTAATGTGAACAGGTTATTTTTGGGAGGTGATTGCTGTTCCTCAGATTGCTCCTATTAGTCTGCGTGGGCGTAATGCGATTTGGAAGGTAATTTAATACAATGTGCTAGACTGTGCTTAACTGTGAGCACAGAATACAAGACTAGATTGCTATTCCTTCCATAAACATGCACTCCCTCCACCACTGACTCACACTGACCATCTACAGACGCGCTGCAGGAAATCACCAAGGGTCTTTAGGCAGCATCTTAAAAAACTCACGCCCCCTACCATCTAGATTGATATGGGCGGTACGGTTGCACAGTGGTTAGCACTGTGGCTTCACAGCGGCAGGGTCCCAGATTCGATTCCCGGCTTTGGTCACTGTCTACGCGGAGTCTGCACGTTCTCCCCGTGTCTGCGTGGGTTTCCTCCGGGTGCTCCGGTTTCCTCCCACAAGTCCCCAAAAAAGCCATGCTTGTTAGGTGAATTGGGCGTTCTGAATTCTCCCTCCGTGTACCTGAGCAGTGTGGTGACTGGGGGATGTTTATTGCAGTGTTAATGTAAGCCTATGTGTGACAATTATCACAGATGTGGAGATGCCGACGTTGGACTGGGGTGAGGACAGTAAGAAGTCTTACAACACCAGGTTAAAGTCCAACAGGTTTGTTTCAAATACTTGCTTTCGGAGCACTGCCCCTTCCTCAGGTGAATGAAGGGGTAGGTCCCAGAAACATATAGAGACAAAGTTAAAGATGCAAGACAATGCTTTGAATGCGAGCATTTGCAGATAATTAAGCCTTTGCAGATCCAGAGAGAGGGGTAATCCCAGGTTAAAGATGTGCGAATTGTCTCAAACTAGGACAGTTGGTAGGGTTTCGCAAGCCTAGGCCGGATGGTGGGCCTGGCGTGTGGATTCCTGACCCTACTCCCAGCATTGACCATTTTGCTGAGGCTGGTTTGAGGTTGACTGGGCTACTTGCCCGCCAATGAGATGAGGATCTATTTAGGGCGGCACAGTGGCAGAGTGGTTAGCACAGCTGCCTCACAGTTCCAGGGTCCTGGGTTCAATTCTGGCCTCTGGTGATTGTCTGTGTGGAGTTTCCACTTTCTCCCCGTGTCTGTGAGGGTTTCCTCCGGGTACTCTGGTTTCCTCCCACAGTCCAAAGATGTACAGGTTCGGTGGATTGACCATGCCAAATTGCCTCTTAATTTCTCAAACAAAGATCAATTTGGTAGTACAGGGTATAGGGCTTGAATTTTGTGATTGTTCGAAATTTGGTGTTCTTGGCTGTGTCCTGATGCAAGATGTAAAGCTTCAGTAACGTTCCACAGCAATATTCAAAAATAAACCTGTTGGCTTTAGCTTTGGGCAGTGCATTGGTTTTACACACCCCTCCAGTCTCTCAAATACTCCTTTCTAAATCCAACCCAGAGCGATCTGCTGCACGGTTGTTGGTTCTTCGGGTCTGATACGATGCAAGTTTAGGAATTTGTCTGCTTTATTTTAATAATCTTGGGCGGAATTCTCCGACCCCCCGCATGGTCGGGAAATCGCCCGGGTCCTTCGTAAATCCCGTCCCCCGCCCCCGCCGTGGCCGGAATTCTCCGCCACCCGGGAATCGGCGGGGGGGGGGGGATGGGGGAATCGCGTCCCGCTGGTCGGCGGGCCCCCTGTGGCGATTCTCCGGCCCGCCGCTGTCAGGCCTCTCCCGCCGACATGGTTTAAACCACCTCTGTGCCGGCGGAAGCAGGCGGCGCAAGCGGGCCCTGGGGTCCTGGGGGGCGGGCGCGTGACGATCGAACCCTGGGGGGTGCCCCTACGGTGGCCTGGCCCACGATCGGGGTCCACCGATCGGCGGGCGGGCCTGTGCCGCGGGGGCACTCTTTTTCTCCCGCCGCCGCCACGGTCTCCACCATGGCGGAGGTGGAAGAGACCCCCTCCACCGCGCATGTGCCGGTGGTGACGTCTGCGGCCGCTGATGCTCTGGCGCATGCGCGGACTCACGCCGACCGACGAAGGCCTTTCGGTCAGTCCCGGCGCCGGTCGGTGTGGCTCCAAACACCGTTGGCGCCAGTCGGCGGAGTGGGAGCCACTCCGCCGTGGGCCTCGCCCCTAAAGGTGTCGAGAATTCCGCACCTTTGGGGAGGCCCGACGCCGGAGTGGTTGGCGCCACTCCGCTACGCCGGGACACCCCATCCCGCCGGTTAGGGGAGAATACCGCCCCTTGAGTCTAGCCACTAGAAGGACAAGAGCAACAGATGCATGGGAACACCACCGCCTGCAAGTTACCCTGCCACCATCCTGACCTGGAACTGCATCGCCGTCCCTTCATTGTTGCTGGGTCACAAACTTGAAAGCGGTTCAAGAAAGTGGTCCACTGTTCCCTTCTTAAAGACAATTTAGGGCTGAGCAACAAATGCTGGGCTTGCCTGCAATGTTCATACCCCAAAGGAAGAATACAAGAAATGTCCTTGAAGTCAATTCAAATGAGGGGACAAGCACATTGCTTTCATGTCAATTTCTCAGTCTGCTGTTTCGATGGTGGTTTCCTCCCACAGTCCAAAGATGTGCAGGTTAGTTGGATTGGCCGTGCTAAATTGTCCCTTAGTATTTCAAGGATGGACGTCTCGCTGTCCCAAAATTCTTTACAGCCAATTAAGTACTTTTTGGCATTTCGGGCAGGGTTTTGTCATCACCCCTAGAGAGTGGTGGAGGTAGGGTCGTTGACCTAGGTAGGCGACACGGTAGCACAGTGATTAGCACAATTGCTTCACAGCTCCAGGGTCCCAGGTTCGATTCCCGGCTTGGGTCACTGTCTGTGTGGAGTCTGCACATTCTCCCCGTGTGTGCGTGGGTTTCCTCCGGGTGCTCCGGTTTCCTCCCACAGTCCAAAGATGTGCAGGTTAGGTGGATTGGCCATACTAAATTGCCCTTAGTGTCCAAAATTGCCCTTAGTGTTGGGTGGGGTTACTGGGTTATGGGGATAGGGTGGAGGTGTGGACTTGGGTAGGGTGCTCTTTCCAGGAGCCGGTGCAGACTCGATGGGCTGAATGGCCTCCTTCTGCACTGTAAATTCTATGATTCTCTGAATGCTTTTAGGGCTGTTAGATAAATTCTTGATTGATGGGGTAGGAAGGCAATCATGGGATCATAGAATCCCTACAGTGTGGAAGGAGGCCATTCGGCCCATTGGGTCTGCACTGACCCTCTGAAAGAGTAGCCTACTTCGCCACACTCCCCTACCCTATCCCAGTAACCCCGTCCACCCTTAGACTCTAAGGGACAATTTTAGCACGGCCAATTCACCTTACGGCGGGGCAGAAGAATCCAGCCCTAAATGTGTGGTGGGATACATATGCTCAGAGCACAAAACTGTGGTGGAACATTGGCGGTTGAATTATTTTAAGTCAAGTTTAGGCTTTAATAATTGGTTTAATTGATTTAGTAATTATGCAGTAATGCAATAGAGCTTTGCTTAATTCACTGCAAAAATTGCGAGCTTGTAGCAATTACAGTCTGCTGCCAAAACAACATTTCTGGGTATAAAAGGAATTCTCCTCAACGTTTTTAAAAAATATATTTATATCAAACTCCAATGTTTAGAGCTGAAACGTGTCTAACTGAAATGCACCAGTTAACACACTGGGTTTTTTTTTTTATTCCTTCTTTTCCATGTGGTAAATCTTTCATGAGAAAGGCTTTTGTTCTAAATTATTGAGAGCTGGAGCTAATTGCTCCTTTGATGTCCTGGTGCGTAAGTGCAATGACTGGTGTGATACTGAGCTTTATAGGATCAGTGAAGTATCATCGCAAACTGTGCTAAGGATATGAGATGTTAAACCAATGTCCTGTCTGCCCTCCCAGGTGAACACAGAAGATCCCATGGCACCATTCCAAATAGCAGGGGAGTCATCCCTGATGTCCTGGTCAATAATGATCCCTCCAATAGGGAATATAAGAACATAACATAAGAAATAGGAGGTGGAGTGGACTATACCGCCCCTCAAGTCTGCTCCACTATTCAATTGGATCATGGTTGGTTATCCCCACTTTCCAACCTGATTCCCACATCTCCCGATTCCTTCAGAGACTAGAAAGCTGTTCATCAGGAATCCCGGAATCCCGACAGTGCTGAAGGAGGCCATTTGGCCCATCGAGTCTGCACTGACCCTCTGAAAGAGCATCTTACCCATGTTCACTTCACCCACCCACCCCGCCCTATCCCCGTAACCCCCATCCAACGTTGGACACTAAAGGGCAACTTAGCTTGGCCAATCCGCCTAACCTACACCTCTTTGGACACTAAGGGGCAATTTAGCATGGCCCATCCACCTAACCCGCGTATCTTTGCACTGTGGGAGGAAACCGGAGCATCCGGAGGAAACCCACACATACATGGGAGAACGTGAAAACGCCACACAGGCAGTCACCCAAGGCTGGAATTGAACCCAGGTCCCTGCCGCTGTGAGGAAGCAGTGCTAACCACTGTGCTACAGTGCCTCCCTCAGTCTTAGAAATACTCACGAGACGGGCGTGTCCACAACCCTCTCCAGAGAAGAATTCCAGAGATTCACATCCCTTTGTGTGGAGAGATTTCTCCTCAGCTCAGTCTTAAATGATTGTTCCCTTCTCCTCAGGCTGTGCCCCCATGTTCTGACTTTCCCAGAAAGGGAAACATCCGAAATCGAAGCAGGAGTAGGCCATTCGGCCCCTCAAGTCTGATTCGCCATTCAAGAAGATCGTGGCTAATCTGACTCCTGCATCTCCGCCTTCCACTTACCTCCGATAACCTTTGACTCCCTCTCAGTAACAACCCCTCAGTAGCTACCCTGTCAGTATTTTGGCTCTTTCATTCTTCTAAACTCCAGAGTGTACAGGCCCTACATACTCAACATCTCACCCCATGAGGCAATCTAGTGAATCTTCACTGTGCTCCTCCAATGCAAGTCTACCCTTCCTTAGGTGTGGAAACCGAAACTGCACACGAAGAGGAGAGAAGAGTGAGCTTACAAGTATTAGCTGAACTCCATTCTGGAAGAAATAGGATGTGTCTTGTTTAGAAATCTCGTTCCAGCTCCTTGCAAATGCACACACATGTACATGAGAGAGATTGGGGCAGAGATGAGCTGTGATGTGGCTTCATGGGTGAATAGCTCATTAACACTCAGTTAACGTGTCTTGGTTCAGACATGGAGCATGGACAGTTGGACAAGGTGCCGGAAGGTACCTGTGCCCTGTGGGCCTCCCCCTCAATGCGGGAGCATCTTCATGTAGGAAGGACATCATTGCTCTGGAGAGGGTGCAAAGGAGATTTCCAAGAATGTTGCCAGGGCTTGATAATTGCAGCTACGAGGAGAGGTCGAATAGCCTGGGGTTGTTTTCCACAGAACAGAGGAGGCTAAGGCGGTGACCCAATTGAGGTGCACAAAATTATAAAGGGCCTAGAGAGGGTAGATGGGAAATCCTTGTTTCCTCTAGTTTAAGGGGCCAGTTACCAGGGGGGCATAGATTTAAGGTGAATGAAGTGCGGTACGGTGGTTAACACTGCTGCCTCACAGAGACTCGGTTCAATTCCACCCTTGGAAGACTGTCTGTGCGGAGTTTGCACCCTCTCCCCGCGTCTGCGTGGGTTTCCTCCGGGTGCTCCGGTTTCCTCCCGCAGTCCAAAAATGTGCAGGTTTAAATGGATTGTCCATGCTAAATTGTCCCTTACTGTACAAAGATGTGTAGGTTAGGTGGGGATAGGGTGGTGGAGTAGGCCTAGGCAGGGGGCTCTTTTAAGAGGGCGCTGCGGGTGGGCTGAATTTTTTCATAGAATTTACAGAGCAGAAGGAGGCCATTCGGCCCATCGAGTTTGCACCGGCTCCTGGAAAGAGCACCCTACCCAAGGTCCACACCCAAGGGCAATTTATCATGGCCAATCCACCTAACCTGCGCATCTTTGGACTGTGGGAGGAAACCGGAGCACCCGGAGGAAACCCACGCAGACACGGGGAGGATGTGCAGACTCCGCACAGACAGTGACCCAAGCCGGAATCGAACCCGGGACCCTGGAGCTGTGAAGCAATTGTGCTATCCACAATGCTACCGTGCTTCCCAAATGGTCTCCTTCTGCACCGCAGAAATTCTAATTCTGATTTAAGATAATTGGCAAAAGGATAAGAGGGGACATGAGGGGAAACCTTTTCACCCCAGAGAGTGGTGGGTGCCTGGAAATCACAGCCTAAATTGGTGGTTGAGGCTGAAATACTCAACACATTTAACAGATACCTGGATCTGCATCTGAAGTGTTGGAAGGTTAGGACCAGGTGCTGGAAAGTGGTATTAAATTGAGCGGCTGGTATCTTTGTTCAGGCACGATGTGCTGAATGGCCTCTTTCTGCGCTGTAACTTTTCTATTGCTCAGTGATCACCGTCAAGGTCTGAAAGAAGGAATGGACATTGAGAAAAGTTAAAATAAAACAAGCACGAGAAAAAAAAGACTTGCATTCACAAAGCACTTTTCACAACCCACCAGCTGTCCTAAAGTATTTTACAGACAATGAAGTACATAGAACATAGAGTGCAGAAGGAGGACATTCGGCCCATCGAGTCTGCGCCGACCCACTTAAGCCCTCACTTCCACCCTATCCCCGTAACCCAATAACCCCTCCTCGCCTATTTTGGACACTAAGGGGCAATTTAGAGTGGGCAATCCACCTGACCTGCACGTCTCTTGGACTGTGGGAGGAGACCCACGCTGATACGGAGAGAATGTGCAGACTCGGCACAGACAGTGACCCAGCGGGGAATCGAACATGGGACCCTGGCGCTGTGAAGCCACAGTGCTACCGTGCTGCCCAGTTTGTATGCTTGTACATGCTGTACGTTTGAAGTGAAGGTAGAATTGCAATGTCAGAAACATGGCAGCCAATTTGCTCATAGGCAGCTCTCACAAGCATTTTCTGTGATGTTAATTCAATGGTAAACATTGGTCTAGGCACTGGGGTAACTCCCCTGCCCTTTGTAGTGTTCTTTGTGTTGCTAAATTTAGGGTAGTTGGCGTAGTGTTCACAAAGACAATAAAATATCTTGAACTTAAACAAAGCTATAAATTTATTCACGCTACGAATTTGGTTCGACACAAGCTCCTAAATAATACAGTTGATTGTGAACATATAATCTACACTCATCTACAACTAATCTTTACACTGTTATAAACTATGATCTGCTCTTACTCACACTATCTATACTTCTGTCTGTTTCTAGCTATTCCTCTCCCACAAGGCTTAGCATCAGTGCCTTATATACGTGTAGCTGTAGCTCCCTCTAGTGGTTGCTCGAGACATTTCATTAATCCTTGCAGTTCTTACAGTTATGATAATAGCACACGCCTCACTGTGAAGTAGTGCCGTGGGTTCTGTTACATCCACACCAGCTGTCAGATGGGGACTTCGGTTTGATGTCTCATCCTGAAAGACAGCCCCTCCGACAGTGCGGCACTCCCTCAGTACTGACCGCAGTTTCATAGAAACATACATAGAATATAGGCGCTGGAGGAGGCCATTCGGCACTTCGAGCCTGCTCTTCCATTCATTATGATCACAGCTGATCAGCACATTCAATACCCTGATCTCGCTTTCCCCCCTTTAGCCCCAAAAGCTATATCTAATTCCTTCTTGAAATCACACAGCCTTGTGGCCACAACTACATTCTGTGTTAGCGAATTTCACAGATTCACCACTCTCTGGGTGAAGAAATGTCTCCCCATCTCACCTCTATCCTTAAACCCCTAGTTCTGGACTCCCCCACCATCGGGAACATTCATTCCGAATCTACCCTGTCTAATCCTAGTAGAATTTTATAAGTTTCTGTGAGATCCCCCTCTCACTCTTCTAAACCCGAACAAATATCATAGATTATCATAGAATTTACAGTGCAGAAGGAGGACATTCGGCCCATCGAGTCTGCACCGGCTCTTGGAAAGAGCACCCTACCCATGGTCCACACCTCCACTCGATCTCCATAACCCAGTAACCCCACCCAACACTAAGGGCAATTTTGGACACTAAGGACAATTTAGCATGGCCAATCCACCTAACCTGTACATCTTTGGACTGTGGGAGGAAACCGGAGCACCCGGAGGAAACCCATGGACACACGGGAAAAAACGTGCAGACTCCGCACAGACAGTGACCCAAGCCAGGAATCGGACCTGGGACTCTGGAGCTGTGAAGCAATTGTGCTATCCACAATGCTACCGTGCTGCATTCTAACTGGCTTAGTCTCTCCTCATATGACAGTTCCACCATCCCAGGAATCAGCCTGGTAAACCTTCGCTGCGCTCCCTCCATCGCAAGAACATCTTTCCTCAGATAAGGACACCGAAAGTGCACACAGCGTTGATTTTTGCACTCAAGCCCCTGACTGGGCTTGAACCTAGGACGTCGTGTCTCAGAGGTGAGTTTGCTGCCAAGCGAGCCGCAGCTGGCACGCAAGGGAAAAGTAGCAAAGCGCATTTGTCACTGAGAAGGGTTCATGGGCTGGATTCTCCGATTTTCAGGCTCTGTCTGGAGGATCTGAGGCGTTCTGTGTCAAAAAGATCGGCGCCACCCCAGCACCGATCCTCCGACCGGTGAGGGGCAAGCGGCCGCGCCACTTAAAAGCCGGGCCTCCACGACAAAACATGCATTTCCGGGCCCGTGGCTGTGCATGCGCACGGCGACGACCTGCAGCAGTTGCGCCGTACAACATGGCGCCGGCCGTGTGCGGAACCGACCTGCCAGGTAGTGTCCCCCTGGACAGCCCTCAGCCACCCCCCACCAGTCCCCCGCCCGCTCGCCGAGAGCCACCCCCCCAGGCCAGCAGCACGGTCCCCCACCCCACCCACGACTGTGGCACCGCTGGATACAGTCCGCAACCTCCACGCCAGCTTCCCGACCGCTGGGACGGCACGTCCCCCGCACGGTCGGGAACCGACCCATCAGGGGTGAAGCATCGGGGGAGGGCCTTCAGGTAACGACTTGAGGCCGTCTCAATGGCGTGCAGCAAACTCCTCGATGATGCCGTTTTGGAGGGGGCGGAACGCGTTGAACAGGCGCCGCACCCGATTCCATCGCCGAAAAGGGATTCTCCGCCCAATCGCCAATGACGAAATCGGCGCCGGGGAATGGAGAATCCTTTCTCCAGGAATATCTCCAGGAGCCCCTGGAGTTGAGTGATCAAGCAGGACTTCCTTTCCACAGAGCCCCACATTTGGGGAGCGCCCAGAAATGACTATCAAGTTGAAAAAGCCTGCGTGTGGTGAGAGCGAGGTGGCATACTCCAAATGAAATGAAATGAAAATCGCTTATTGTCACGAGTAGGCTTCAATGAAGTTACTGTGAAAAGTCCCTAGTCGCCACATTCCGGCGCCTGTCCGGGGAGGCTGGTACGGGAATCGAACCGTGCTGCTGGCCTGCTTGGTCTGCTTTAAAAGCCAGAGGTTTAGCCTGGTGAGCTAAACCAGCCCCTTGTCAACCCGCTCCATGGCTCAGCATCTTGACACAACAGAAATGCAAGGGTTGACCTTAAACTCACCACGTCCGTTCCCTTGGCCACGCGCCTTTGAAGTTTATTTGTATTTGTGCTTTGAGGCCGCAGAACTGGGGCAATTTATTTTCTCCGAAGGAAACGAGCTTCTGCAGTGGCATCAATTAATCACCGAGGCTCTAATTACAATCCAATTAGCCTTTTCCGCATGCCCGCAATGTGCACACACACCATGAACACCTTCCCCTTCTCCACGTTCTTTAATCTTAGATTAACTTATTTGATTGCCCAAGGGTCACCTCCGCCGGGAGGTCAACGTGTGAAAGTTCAGCCCGTAAATTGCAGCCCAAGAACAAAGCGTTGACAACACTTAATGTGCTGTCGCACTGTTAGTATTGGCTGCAAAAGGTCTCGAAAGCAGTTTTCTCGAAACCTGACGCCTTCTGTAAAGATGCATTAAGCTTAACACAACGTCTCGTCCTCACAGTGGCTGTATCCCAGTGCTGACCTGCACCGTCGCTCCCTTGTAAATCAATAAAGGCAAATCATTGCTTAGTTATCTAAAGGAAGTACTGCCCGCTGTAGATAAGGAGCATTCTGGAAATATGTTAAAGCGTGGCGCCCTGCGCACCTTGATCAGATGGAATTGGACTGATGTAATATAGTTTATTGACGTGCATGGCGAGTTTGCAATCAAGGTCATATGTTGGCTGTACGGTATGAAATAACAACGATTTGGAGCCTGACGTGCTGCCTCAGCTATTTTTCCTCGGACAGGATTGACGCAGAAACGGTCCCGCTCTTCATTACGTTGTCACCTTCTTCACTTCTAATTTCTTCTCAGAGCGTGTTTGCATATTCAGAGTATCGATTGGCCCTGCTGGGAATTAACAGGCATTTCTGCATTTTGCCTGCACGCTCTCATTCTCCGGCCCAGAGGGGGCAGGGATGTGTGTGTTGGGTGGGGGGATGTGTGTGTTGGGTGGGGGGGATGTGTGTGTTGGGTGGGGTGGTGTGTGGTTGGGGGTTGGGGGGTTGGGGGGGGGGGGGGGTTTGGACAATCCTGCCCCTGTTTTACTGTTCCAAAACTAGTGAGTTGTAAAGTTGAAATAATCCTGAGTCTGCAGAGAAAGTGGACAGCATTGCCAGGAAAAAAAAAACCTCAGGCCTCGAATAAGAAGTAGAGAAACGAAAACCTGAACTTCAGAAAGGCGTTGACTGGAATTCATCCCAGTGCATCAAAATTCCTTATCGATTATTTAAAAATTATATTTTCTTGACATTTCCACCACCCTTTCCCCTCTGTGTTGTTTGTCTGTGTGTGTATATGGAGAGTGGGGCGAGTTAGGAAGGGGGGGAATGTTGGGGGGGGGGGGGACGTGGGTCAAGGGGTATTAGATAGCCAGTTACATTTTCTGTCCGTTTCATTATAATATTATACATAATAAAAGGTTACGTGTGTTTTATATCACAAACCTGGTGACTGCAGTTTATTGGGGCTCAGACAAGGACCTCGGGTATTTTAAATAAAGTCTAATTTCACCTGTGTTGCATCTCCGGGTCAAGTTAGGCTGGAATCAGAGCTGGTTTAGCTCAGTGGGCTTGACAGCTGGTTTGTGATGTAGAACAAGGCCAGCAGCTTGCGTTCAATTCCCGTACCAGCTTACCCAAGCAGGCGCCGGAATGTGGCGACTAGGGGCTTTTCACTTCAGACTTGTGACAATAAAAGGTTATTATTATTATATTAACCGCTAACTAGCTCAGGGCATCATGGTAAAACGTCCCAATATCTTGCATGCACCCTCAACTTTAGGGCAGCACTGTAGCACAAGTGGATAGCACTGTGGCTTCACGTTGCCGGGGTCCTAGGTTCGATTCCCCGCTGGGTCACTGTCTGTACGTTCTCCCCGTGTCTGCCTGGGCTTCCTCCGGGTGCTCCGGTTTCCTCCCACAGTCTAAAGACGTGCAGGTTTAGGTGGATTGGCCATGATAAATTGTCCTTAGTGACCAAAAAAGATTAAGGTGGGGTTACGGGGATAGGGTGGAGATGTGGGCTTAAGTGGGTCGGTGCAGACTCGATGGGCCGAATGGCCTCCTTCTGCACTGTATGTTCTATGTTCTAACTCCTCAATCCAGTTCTTCACCCTAATGAACAGCCCGCCCATTCAAACTAGCACCAATAGGTCATCGCACTCAGTGATGTTGGAGGGCGACTAATGCTAGGGATCCCCTTCGCGGGGTGGGGGCGGGCGATTGGGGTCACCTTCGGCAGGACTGGATGATGCCATCAGCGTGAAGAGCCGGAATATCCCACTCTACACCTGTCTTGGGAGTGGTTATTGTCAGATCAATGCTCGCAATGGGTTAGATTTTGAGAACCCGTCGCAAAGACTAGGCTTGCATTGCCTCGAGTATAGAAGATTGAGAGATTTTCTAATTGAGGTGATCAAGGCGATGAAAGGAACTGATAGGGGAAATGGAAATAAACTAATATCTCCGGGATGAGGAGTCTAGAATTTGATGGATGAGGGACACAACATAATAATAATAATCTTTATTGTCACAAGTCGGCTTACATTAGCACTGCAATGAAGTTACTGTGAAAAGCCCCTAGTCGCCACATTCCCGCCGCCTGTTCGGGTACACAGAGGGAGAATTCAGAATGTCCAATTCTCCTGACAAGCACGTCTTGCAGAACTTGTGGAAGGAAACCGGAGCACCCGGAGGAAACCCACGCAGCCACGGGAAGAACGTGCAGACTCCGCACTGACAGTGACCCAAGCCGGGAATCGAACCTGGGACCCTATCGCTGTGAAGCCACAGTGCTAACCACTGTGCTGCAAATCTAGAGCCGGGCCATGGGGATGCAAATCTGGGACATTCCAGCCAAAACCTTGCAGAGGTTGGGAGATCACTTGACATGCTTAAAACTGAGATCAGTAGATACTAGTCAGGCAAAGTTATCAAAGGCTATGAAACGAAGGGAGGCCAATGGATTTTCAGACCCTTGATTTAATTCAACAGCAGAACAGATACGAGGGTCTGAATAGCCTCTTCTTGTCCCTGTGAAACTGTGGGATCAAATAAACTTCAAAATCACTGCCAACACACCTTGCAATTTTCGGATTTGGGCCTACAGCAGGTGGAAGCACCTCCCTATTGCTGGACTCAGAAACCGGGTCTTAAATGCTTGGCATTTACAGCACTTAATGGACAGCATGGTCGCACAGTGGTTAGTACTGTGGCTTCACAGTGCCCGGGTCCCAGGTTTGATTCCCGGCTGGGTCACTTCTGTGCGGTGTCTTCACGTTCTCCCCGTGTTTGCGTGGGTTTCCTCCGGGTGCTCCGGTTTCCTCCCGCAGTCCCAAAAGATGTGCTGTGAGGTGAATTGGACATTCTGAATTCTCCCTCTATGTACCCGAACAGGTGCCGGAATGTGGGGACTAGGGGCTTTTCGCAGTAACTTCATTGCAGTGTTAATGTAAGCCTACTTGTGATAATAAAGATTCTTAATAAAGATCCTTAATTTTCCCCTGCTCTCCACCAACGACATAAGGATTCAACAAACATTGAGGGACCCAAACTGGAAACTGTCTTCAAAATCTATTAGGGTGGATTGCAATCTCTTTCCACCACTTTCCAAACTGTCGGTTGCAGGATGGTTTCGCTGTTTTACGTTGGGCTGGTCATTTCAAAGTGAAGTTACTGCCGAAACTTTTTTTTAAACCTTGAAATAAAAGCCCTCTGGACATAGACAGGCTTGCAGCGATAATTTGAGAACTGAGCTGTGTGGAAACTGCTCTTACAGTGGCCCTGCGTAACACGCTGTCTTATTGCCTGAGGAAGTGGAGGCTGCCTCTTTGCAATGAACCCACAGAGGCCTTGAGGATGACTGAAAGCAGATTCTGTTTATTAGCGAAAGGCACATTAGTTCCCCAACACCGCACTCTGTGTCCGCCACCCCAACCCCTCCGCTACACTTTATTCTGGACTGAGAGACAAAATGTAATTTATTCAGAGACAAATTATGACTTTGCCTCTTTCTTCTTACTGTTGTCTTGGGACTGTCTCTTTCCAAAAGTCAACTTCATCGCTCCACAGTACAAAGGACCCGTCGGCGCTCAAGTGCTCTCAGAACTGTTCACAACTCTTGGTTTTCTCTGGCTCATGTTGTCATGACCACAGGGGCCTCACGGTAGCATGGTGGTTAGCATCAATGCTTCACAGCTCCAGGGTCCCAGGTTCGATTCCCGGCTGGGTCACTGTCTGTGTGGAGTCTGCACGTCCTCCCCGTGTGTGCGTGGGTTTCCTCCGGGTGCTCCGGTTTCCTCCCACAGTCCAAAGATGTGCGGGTTAGGTGGATTGGCCATGCTAAATTGCCCGTAGTGTAAGGTTGATGGGGGATTGTTGGGTTACGGGTATACGGGTTACGTGAGTTTGAGTAGGGTGGTCATTGCTCGGCACAACATCGAGGGCCGAGGGGCCTGTTCTGTGCTGTACTGTTCTATGTTCTAATATTGACAAGCAGAATCTCCCCATTTCTGAAATATTATTCAGAAAATAGGTCATACTCAACCATTCGGATTGGATGGTGCAACGTTCTTGTCAGATGGCCTGATTTATATTACAAGAACACTTGTCGCTAAAGCTATAAATAATTTATTAACATTAACTGTGGGTCAACCCTATACAAAACAGCAGATGAATAACAGTATGAACATGCGAAAGCAACCTCTCTCCCTGCTCCCTAATCAGTCTGAGGTCACCTGACTCTAACATTCACTTATATACCTAATGAGACTCCTAATGGTCAGTCAGTAAATTACAACACAACCATGTATTTACTACAGATGGTACTGGTGTACTCACTGTTTTGTGGTGGGGACACCTCAATATTTCTCAAAATATGGTCCGTGGAAGTTGCTCCAAGCAGTGGTCCAAATGCACGTCATTGAAGCTGGCATTTGGTAGTAAAGGGCTGCAGATCTCACTGTTAGCCTACTATTCAGACTGAACCGAGTAACAAGGACCATGACCCCCACATCCAGTCCCGGTGACCTAGACCAGTGTTCTTCAAACTTTTTTTCCGGGGACCCATTTTTACCAACCAGCCAACCATCGGGACCCAACCCGACCGACCTTCGCGACCCACGCCGGCCGACCTTCGCGACCCACGCCGGCCGACCTTCGCGACCCACGCCAGTCGACCTGAGCGACCCACCATTTTCTCTTACCTTGTTTGGTGCTGACATAAATGGAGGAAGTGGTTTTGGGTCCCTTTGGCCCTCGTACACGCTCCTCCAATAGAACCTGTTGATGAAGGTGAAGCCTTCCAATGTCGGAAAGTATGGAGTCTCCATCTGTCCAAAGTTCCGCATTTTTTTCCATAAAATCTTATCAAATAAAACACCCCCGAACTTGTAAAAAAAAAATAAAATGTATAAAATAAATGAAAGAAATAAAAATTAAATGAATAAAATAAATGAATAAAATGAATAACCCCCCCCTGAACTTGTAAAAAAAATAAAATGAATAAAATAAATGAATAAAATGAATAAAAAAACCCCGAACTTGTAAAACAAAAAGCTGCGACCGTTTAAAAAAATAGCGGCCGCACTGCGCATGCGTGCTCAATCATCAGCGCGCATGCGCATAGTTTTGCGCATGCGCGCCAATGATCATGCGCGCAATCCAGGACTTCACCCCTCACTTTTTTTAAAGTTCTATTGAGGTATTTTCTTTGGCATTTTCACAGCAACAAAATCAACAATATAAATAACAAGAGAAATATATACATAGTGCAAATTCTGCCACCCTCTCCCGCAGGACTTGCCATTACTTACCCCCCTAACCTACACTAACCTAGCCCCCCCCCCCCCCCCCCCCTTTCTGCTGACGATTAGTTCTCTGTGAGGAAGTCGACGAATGGCTGCCACCTCCGGGCGAACCCCAACAGTGACCCTCTCAAGGCGAACTTAATTTTTTCCAGGCAGAGGAAGCTAGCCATGTCCGATAGCCAGGTCTCTGATTTCGGGGTCTTTGAGTCCCTCCATGCCAGCAATATCCGCCTCCAGACTACCAGGGAAGCAAAGGCCAGAACATCTGCCTCTTTCTCTTCCTGCATTCCCGGGTCCTGCGATACCCCAAAATTCGCCACCTCCGGATCCATTGCCACCCTCGTATTTAATACCGTGGACATGGTGTCGGCAAACCCCTGCCAACATCCCCTCAGTTTTGGACATGCCCAGAACATGTGGACATGGTTCGCTGCCCCCCCCCCCCCCCCCGCACACTTCGCACACCTGTCCTCCAACCCAAAGAATCTGCTGACTTCACCCCTCTCACTAAGTATTCATCGGCTGCCAGCGTGATGGCAAGCTGGTGCCATGTACAACAGCCTCACATAATGGAGAACCTGGAGACCGAACCTCCGAGGGGGATTTTGAAGGTGAGTGCTCAGGGCGCCATCACCCTCCACGGTACCCACTCAGAAAGTGGCTGATGATGCCAGTGCGGAGGCCGTGAAAACCTGCGGAGGCTTGATATAACGAGGCTCATGCTGCAACACGCGCGCTGGCTGAGCAGGCGTTAGGACTGTTGAAGGTGCGGTTCTGGTGCCTGGACCAGTCTGCGAGTACCCTCCAATAGAGCCCCCAAGTGGATGTCCCGCATCATTGTGGTCTGCTGCACTCTCCACACCTTGGCGCTGCAGAGGGAGGCCAGGAGAAGATGGGCGAGCGTCACATCTCCTCAGGTGAGAAGGAGGTCAAGGAGGGCAGCAAAGGGGAAAATATTTTTCCTTATGTCGCTATTTTTAATGAAAAGGCTTTCATGACTTATGACCGGAATTAAGGTTCAACTGACATATGTGACTACTACAGCTTGGAAGTCCTCAGCGCAAGTGGCGTAGAGGCAGAATCAACTGTATCATCTGAATAATGACTCAAAAGGAAAATAGATAAAAGGACGCAGAGAAAAAGAACGAGAAAATTAGATTTGGGTAGGCCCCCCTTCTATTAGTAAAACTAACAATGGGGCAGGAGAGGTAATCTGCACAGTCAAATTGTTGTTTCAATAATGCTGGCCATTGTTTCCAACATGTTTTGCAATAAATTAGAGTAATTTGAAGTCTGTAATCCTGAAGAAAACTACATTGACCCAAATTGGCCCAGGCTATAAACAACATCTTCTGCAACACTCGCGGAAAACTCTTCTCATTGTCAATGTAAGGAACAGATTTATGCATGCAAATATCTTCACAGCGTGCCTTTGAGGAATGTTAATTTCACAGTGCCAGCTGGGAAAGCTATCTTTAAATGAGGTGCCCAGCACACAATGGACCATTGTTTCTGGATCTGTCTGTTCATGTACTCAACTTGCGATTCACAAATGGTCTCTCCAACTGTTCCTAACTATTGCATCAAAGCTGTAATCAAAAGCAACAATCAATATATCTCGCTCCCAGCGATTCTCCCAGATAAATGCAGCTGCTCATTAACTCCAATCACCTTCACTCATACTGCACAAGGCATCAAAGATATTAATGCATGGAATAATTAAAGTGTTTTGTTTAAAAGAAAGGCTTTGAGCTTTTCTGCTTTTTTTCCCCAAATCTCACATCACGATAAATCCCGGAAATAAAAGGCGTGTCGACCTCAAAATTCAAATTGATCACCGACTAAAGCGCACTTCAGTGACATCTCAGCTAAGACTCCGGTGTGGTGCTGAGAGTGTGCTGCACCGTCGGAGGTTGGAGGGGGGGGGGGGGGGTTGAGATTGTCCGGTCCGCCAGCCACGTTTTCTGGCGCGGCGTGCCCCCACCGGCAGCAGGATTATCTGTACCCACAGCCGGCCAATGGGCATCCCCATTGTGGCCACTCCACATTTGTCGGGAAATCTTCATGCGTGGGTGCGCTGCCAGCGATCCGGAAAATCCCACCAACGGAGAATCCGTTGGGTGTCTTTCAGATGAAATGTTGACCCTCTCGGGTGAATTTAAATCACCATGTCAAAGAAGACCAAGGTAGTCCTCCCCCTCTCCCCAGTCTCCTCGAGAATGCTTAACCCTTAACCAATGTAACTAGTGGGCAGCAGGGTAGCATAGTGGTTAGCACGATGGCTTCACAGCTCCAGGGTCCCAGGTTCGATCACCCACTGGCTCACTGTCTATGCGGATTCTGCATGTTCTCCCGGTGTCTGCGTGTGTTTCCTCCGGGTGCTCCGGTTACCTCCCACAAGTCCCGAAAGACATGCTGTTCGGTAATTGACTACAGCTCCGCCTTCAACACCATAATCCCAGCCAAGCTCATATCAAATCTCCAAAACCTAGGACTTGGCTCCCCACTCTGCAACTGGATCCTCGATTTTCTGACCAACAGACCACAATCAGTAAGAATGAACAACAACACCTCCTCCACAGTAGTCCTCAATACTGGGCCCCCAAGGCTGCGTACTTAGCCCCCTCCTCTACTCCCTGTACACATGACTGCGTGGCAAAATTTGGTTCCAACTCCATCTACAAGTTTGCTGACGATACGACCATAGTGGACCGGATCTCGAATAACGACGAGTCAGAATACAGGAGGGAGATAGAGAACCTAGTGGAGTGGTGCAGCGACAACAATCTCTCCCTCAATGCCAGCAAAACTAAAGAGCTGGTCATTGACTTCAGGAAGCAAAGTACTGTACACACCCCTGTCAACATCAACGGGGCCGAGGTGGGGATGGTTAGCAGTTTCAAATTCCTAGGGGTGCATATCTCCAAAAATCTGTCGTGGTCCACCCACGTCGACGCTACCACCAAGAAAGCACAACAGGGTCTATACTTCCTCAGGAAACTAAGGAAATTCAGCATGTCTACATTAACCCTTACCAACTTTTACAGATGCACCACAGAAAGCATCCTATCGGGCTGCATCACAGCCTGGTATGGCAACTGCTCGGCCCAGGACCGCAAGAAACTACAGAGTCGTGAACACCGCCCAGTCCATCACACGAACCTGCCTCCCATCCATTGACTCCATCTATATCTCGCGCTGCCTGGGAAAAGTGGGCAGCATAATCAAAGACCCCTCCCACCCGGTTTCCTCACTTTTGCTGCTGTGGGTATGCCTAGACCGGCGTCCACACATCACACATGGGCAGGAATTGCCTTCAGCCAAGTCAGGTGACGTTGCACACATCGTTGGCCGTCACTTCATGCAGAGTCACCGCAGCGATCGGCTGGGGCCGTGGAGGATATCAGGTGAGGGGTGACGCCCCAAAACATTCGCCTCCATCCGTTGTATCTCTTGGATGCCGTATTGCGTGCTTTCCCGGGACAAGGATATCTACAGTATCTGCTGAAAGGTCAGGGAGATTTTGCCCAACAGTTTCTTCCAACATATTGTTTATACCGCCGACCAAATGTTCGCAGAGCATATCGAATAAAGCTGTTCCATACTCACAAAACATGGCTATCTTCCATAGCTTCCAAACTCAGTGACGGACTCATTGGGGGAACGTCTCCACCATATTAAACCGATGTCTTTGAGGGACTACCAACGGGGTCGGGGTAAAGTGTTGCGTAACAAGTGCCATGACTTGGTCGAACAATTGCATATCTGGCATCGCCAAGTACATGAGACTCCGGATCATCCTCAACGTGTGCACTCCACAGGCCATCTAACCGCCTGACGCTCGTTCTCTGTGATGTTGTTGACCCGGAAGAAGTAAGACGACCTTGCTGCATACTGGTCCCAGTCTTCAACACTGGGGTCAAATGCATCTCATCGGCCAATCAGAGACATGGCAAATCAAGTAAATCCAAACCTGGGTCGAGAAAATCGGGGAGGTGGCTCAGTCGCGTCGGTCGCATTGTCGACCGCAAGCCAGTTTACTCCTCGTCGCCAGTTTAATCAGGACACTTGGAGTCCACACCGAGTCCAATAAAAGAAACAAAGTTTTTATTTACAGCACAATATATACACTACACAGCCCGGTAAATCTCTATCGGCTTCCTCGCTGGATGGTGCCTTACTGCCCGACCTTTTATACAGAGGTCAATAAAGATCCCCCCGCCCCGAGCAAGGTAGCTCATTTTCCGGAGGGTCCACAGGGAAGATTCCCATCCCATCGGCTCTGTGTGGATTATTACAGTTGCAATAGACTTTTCTGTCCATAATGCCATGATAAGCCTATAGACCACCTTGTCCGTATACCTATATCATAGTCTTTGAATAAAATATGGTCTTATAGATTTTTAATCCATAAGGGGATCAAGGGTTATGGGGATAAGGTGGGAAAGTGAAGTTGAGGATTATCATATCTGATCAGTCGTGAGCTCATTGAATGGCGGAGCAGACTCGATGGGCCTACTTCTGGTCCTACGTCTTATGGTACTAAGGTATTCTTTACCAAAGGCCCCTCACTGATGTGATCGCACCGTTGTATGATGAGTCATTCATGCAGTCTCCACTGTTCTGAGTCCTGAAAGAGCTTTTCCCGAGATATTTTCCTGGGCAAAGCTTCACCTTTGAAGGGAGGAATTTCACAAATTGTTTGCCCCGCGGTGTGCTTGCCTTTTGAACCTTGCCTTTCATGTCACCTCTCATGGGTGATCATTTGTCTTTTGGGTGCGCTGCATAGTTTCCATCCCACTACCTCTCGCAAACTATAAGCGACAGGCTGAATCGACCAGAGGGTCTTTTTCTGCTCGGCATCGATAGCCTCCTACGTCAGTCCTGCGTCAGTAGAGGAGGAGAAGCCGACACTCAACAAAGACCTCCTGGTGGACAGCACCATTATCTGAGTGCATTCGTGAATCAGAAAGCATATCCTGCAATGTTACACCCTGACAGACAAGTATAATCTGCCATTTTGACACGTAAAATGTAACTTTGTTGAAAAAGAAAACAGTCCCACGTTAAGCGTCTGTGAAAACGAAAGATTGGAAAAATGTAAATATTTTGTTAAGTAGCGGCCAAGCACATTTAACTTGTCACCCTGAAGAGATGGTATTTCAGCTTAATGTGTCATCTTAGCACCGAGACTCATCATTTCCTAATGATGTACCACACAGTGCCAGCTGCATCGCCAGCTGCAGCTCCAGATCCTTCAGGCTTCAGTTCGACACTGGATAATACTCTGCATTAGACTGCGATGGGGCTAATGCGCTTCAGGTAGCCTAAAGGGAGGAGCCAAAAGCTGCAGCAACCATTTGAAGCAATATCTGCAAGTTGCACTGTTTCCCTTCAAGTACGTGCATAGGGAGGAGTAGTGATACAGAGCGCTGGAATCAGTGAGATTCCGGCCTCAAAATGTGATCTTCCCGGAAGCCCAATAGACTCACCGTTGTCAAATCCCAGTAGAAATACGGAACAGTGGCAGCAGTAATACTGGAGGTCCATTTTAAGGGGCACAAGACCAGTTTGGACAAGTTGTTGCACAAGCAGATAGTTAATTATTAACGGATACAACCTCCAACCAGCAGGCGGCGGTAAAGAACAACCACTTGACTCTACAAACTCAGGGAGTCTGGAGGTAGGAGTCGTAGTGGATAGTCCCATTTGTAGTAGGTCCTGAATAATTTTATAATTGTAATTTTATAGTTTGTGGTTTTAGTAGTTTTCATATTGTTATCTGACCCACATTATTGTTAATCAATAAACATTGAGTGGGGCAGCACGGTAGCATAGTGGTTAGCACAATTGCTTCACAGTTGCTTCACAGCTCCAGGGTCCCAGATTCGATTCCGGCTTGGGTCACTGTCTGTGAGGAGTCTGCACGTTCTCCCCGTGTGTGCGTGGGTTTCCTCCGGGTGCTCCGGTTTCCTCCCACAGTGCAAATATGTGCAGGTTAGGTGGATTGGCCATGCTAAATTGCCCTTAGTGTCCAAAATTGCCCCTTGTGTTGGGTGGGGTTACATGGTTATGGGGATAGGGTGGGGGTGTGGGCTTGGGTAGGGAGCTCTTTCCAAGAGCCGGTAAAGACTCAATGGGCTAAATGGCCTCCTTCTGCATTGGGCAGCACGGTAGCATTGTGGATAGCGCAATTGCTTCACAGCTCCAGGGTCCCAGGTTCGATTTTGGCTTGGGTCACTGTCTGTGCGAAGTCCGCACATCCTCCCCCTGTGTGCGTGGGTTTCCTCCGGGTGCTCCGGTTTCCTCCCACAGTCCAAAAATGTGCAGGTTAGGTGGATTGGCTATGCTAAATTGCCCTTAATGTCCAAAATTGCCCTTAGTGATGGGTGGGGTTACTGGGCTATGGGGATAGGGTGGAGGTGTTGACCTTGGGCAGGGTGCTCTTTCCAAGAGCCGGTGCAGACTCGATGGGCCGAGTGGCCTCCTTCTGCACTGTAAATTCTATGTCAATTCTATGTCAATTCAACTAGTCTTGAACTAGATGTTCTCTAGTGCACTAATGCTGTCTGGCCAACCACCGGAACGTAACAGTTGTCTCAATGTTTTCCGTTTAGGATTTATACTTGTGGGAGTCAGGAGCCAAGATCCAGAAATTGAGCTCAATTCATGGATACCCCATTGGTGAAGTGGTAATTTAGACCGGGTTTGCACCTTGACACGGAAGTGGTACAGGATGGATTATTTGAGGTCCCTCCCCCATTGTCCCCTTCCCCCTATCCCGCTACACCCTTCTAGCATAAGGGACAGGAAATAATCTGATGCCCACCCTCTGGAATGGTGCTCATGTTGTGCCCATCAAAAATGGACTCATTCCTCACTGCTTCCGAGGCAAAGATTTGTTGCCTGCTTATGTTGGGCGAGCTCAGCTTGGGAGCTTCAAGACAGATCTACATGTCGCAATATCGAGAAGCAGGCTGAACAAGTAAAACGGTCTGAGCTGTTTGGATTTGGGTTGGTTCGTATTCAACAACAGAGATTTACCCATTGCTGCCTTCCACTCTAACACAGACTTTCTCTTTTGTTTGTTCCTCACATTTTATGCCTCTGTACCGGTTTAAAACTTATTACATTCCACTAGTTCCCAGTTCTAATCAAACATCATCAAACTACAAGAGCAGGTCAGAAGGTAGGGATCCTATGGCGAGTAACTCAGTTTCTGACTCCCCAAAGCCCACCCACAGTCTACAAAACACAGGTCAGGAGTGTGATGGAATATTCTCCACTTGCCTGGATGAGCGCAGCTCCAACAACACTTAAGGAGCTCAACACCATCCAGGACAAAGCAGCCCCGCTTGATTTGCACCCTTTCCACAAACATTCAAACCCTCCACCACCGATAAACAGTGGCAGCCACGTGGACCGTTTACAAGATGCACTGCAGGAACTCACCAAGGCTCCTTCAACAGCACCTTCCAAACCCATTGTTATGGGAGCGGTGTTTTCAGAACCCCAAAATGTAACATGGAGTTCAACCAACCTCTCCCTTTAATGTATTGTTGCTTTTGAAGCACAAGGTTTGTTCTCCATGTGTGATATTAAAATTATGGACACGTGGGCTTTTAAACACAAAACAATGTTTATTCCATGAATTTAACTTAACCTTTTAAATAAACATTGGATCACTTAAGACCCCTTACTTCAAAGATAACCCCGAAAATAACACAACACTAAATAATCCCTCAAAATGTTCCTTCAAACCGCCAAAAGACTTCACCTTTAACAACAGACATTAGGTTACATTCAATATACTTATAGCCTTTGGATTTTCAAACATCAACAGACCGATTCTGTGTTTTCATCTTGTAGCTTTTTGCAAAACACACAAACATTCTCAAACCAGCCAGGCACTTTTCAGCTGCTCTCTCTCAAACTGAAACCAAAAGTAGAAGTGAGCTCAGCTCAGCTCCCCCCGCCCTCTGACATCACTTCAGTAATATGAGCTGCAACATTTCTTAAAGGTACGTTGCTTAAACATCCATTTCTTAAAGGTACGTTGCTTAAACATCCATTTCTTAATGGTACTCTCACATGACACCATGACCACTACCAACTAGAAGACAAGGGTAGCAGATATAGGAGAACACCACAACCTGAAATTCACCCCCCCCCCCCCCCAAACCACGTGACATCCTGACATGGAAAAATATCTCTCTTCTGTTACGTATCAGAGAAATACCATTGTCTGGTGTAATGTCACGTGTTATGCAATGGCGTCATCGGAGCGTTTTGCAGGCTTTTGTGGAGTTTACCATCGTGCCCTGTTTGAGCAGCACCTCGAAAATAATCCTCTTGCACAGAGTTATACCAACCCGACATGTGCCACCTCTGATTCTTTCTCTTTGCGGCTACAAGAAAGTACTTTGAGAAAGAAGCGAAGACTGAAGAGAAGTGAAGAGGTCTCCGGCCAGACCTGCTGAGATGCCTACCCTGAAGCTCTTTTCTCCAACAGGGTCTCTTCGCTTCTTTCCCGAAAAGAGGCCTGGACAAATCCCATCCACCACCTCTCTCCTCCGTCTGGCTGAACTCGTTCTATCTCTCAACAACGTCTCCTTTAACTCATCCCATTTTTCCCAAGTCAAAGGTGTCGCAATGGGTACCCGCATGGGTCCTAGCTACACTGCCTTTTTATTGGGTAAGTGGAACATTCTTTGTTCCAGGCCTATCCGGGCCCCCTCCCATAACTCCTTCACCGATGCATTGATGGCTATTTTGGTGCCGCTTCATGCTCTCACCCGGACCTGGAAAAATTCAGCAACTTCGCTTCCAGTTTCCACCCCTCCATCACTTTCACCTGGTCCATCTCAGACACTTCCCTTCCCTTCCTTGATCGTTCTGTCTCCATTTCCGGCAATAGACTATCTACTAATATCCACTACAAGCCCACTGACTCCCACAGCTATCTGAACTACAGCTCTTCACATCCTACACCCTGTAAGGACTCCATCCCTTTCTCTCAGCTCCTTCGCCTCCGTCGCATTTGTTCCGATGATGCCACTTTCCAAAATGGTGCTTTGAAAATGTGTTCCTTCTTCCTCAACTGTGAGTCCCACCTACAGTTGTTGACAGGGCCCTCAACAGTGTGCGGTCCATCTCCCGCACCACTACTCTCGCCTCCTCTCCTCCCTTCCAGTACAAGGATACAGTCCCCCTCATTCTCACATTTCACCCCACCAGTCTCCGTACACAAAGCATAATCCTCCGCCATTTTCGTCAACTCCAGCGTGATGCCACCACCAAACACATCTTCCCTTCACACCCTCTGTCAGCATTCCGCAGAGACCGTTCCCTCTGAGGCAATCTAGTCCACTCCTCCACCATACCCAGTACCTCTCCCATCACCCATGGCACCTTCCCATGCAATGGCAGAAGGTGTAACACCTGCCCCTTTACCTCTTCCATGCTTAACATTCCAGGCCAAAAACACTCATTCCAGGTTAAGCAGAGTTTCACTTGGACCTCTTTCAATCCGGTCTATTGCATTCACTGCTCCCAATGTGGTCTCCTCTATATCGGAGAGACCAAACGCAGACTGGGTGATTGCTTTGCTGAGCATCTTCCGCCTGTGCGCATTCAGGACCCTGACCTTCCCGTTGCTTGCCATTTTAACACAAGACCCTGCTCCCATGCCCACATGTCTGTCCTTGGCCTGCCGCAATGTTCCAGTGAAGCTCAATGCAAACTGGAGGAACAACATCTCATCTTCCGGTTAGGCACGCTACAGCCTTCCAGTCTCAACATCGAATTCAACAACTTCAGATGATTAGCTCTACCCCACCTCGACCCATTTGTTTTTACCACTTCTTTCTTTCTTGTCTTTCTTTATATATATTTAACCCCCACCCATCTTAGCCACCTTTCTTCCCTTTGCTCCCCCCCCCCCCATATCTGCATCTGTCACAGTTTATCCTCTGATGTTAGTTTCCCTGCTGCTTGGCCTTTCACGCCTTTTGTTCTCTCTGGGGACTGCCATTAACACTCTTTCCCCTTGGTTTCTGTGACTATTAGCACCCCCATTTCCCTGGGTTTCTGTGGCTATGACTCATCTTTCATCCTCACTCCACAGTGTAAATATTTCCCACTTTCTCCGTCTTCTAGCTTTGACAAAGGGTCATCTGGGCTCGAAACGTTAGCTTCTTTTCTCTCCCTACAGAGATTTTCCAGCATTCTCTCCTTGGTTTCAGATTCCAGCATCCACGGCAATTTGCTTTTACCTCCTTCTATTCCTTGAGTCTGGGGCTCTCCTTGATCCTACTGTCTTGAGGTAATAATATTTACTTATTCTTTCGTGGGACATGGGAAATGCAGGCAAGGCACATCCCCAATTGTCCTTTCACTGAGTGGCTTGCCGCACCATTTCAGAGGCATTTAAGAGTCAACCCCATTTGGGGTCGCATTTGGCTACACCCGGTAAGGATGGTTGATTGCCTTCCCTAGGGGACATTAGTGAACTAGGTGGGTTTTTACAACAGTTTCATGATCACCATTACTGACACCAGCTTTCCAATTCCAGATTAATTTAATTCCACCAGCTGCCACGGTGGGATTTGAACCCATGTCCCCAGAACATTTAAAAATAATCTTTATTATTGTCACAAGTAGGCTTACATTAACGGTTACTGTGAAAGTCCCCTAGTCGCCACATTCCGCCGCCTGTTCAGGTACACAGAGCGAGAATTCAGAATGTCCAAATTATATTAATGATGTGGAGATGCCGGCATTGGACTGGGGTGAGCAGAGGAAGAAGTCTTACAACACCAGGTTAAAGTCCAACAGGTTTGTTTCAAACACGAGCTTTCGGAGCGCAGCTCCTTCCTCAGGTGAATGGAGATGTATGTTCCAGAAACATTTATATAGACAAAGTCAGAGATGCTGGACAATGCTTGGAATGCGAGCATTTGCAGGTAATCAAATCATTACGGATCCAGGGAGAGGGATAATCACAGGTTAAAGAGGTGTGAATTGACTCAAGCCAGAACAGTTGGTAGGATTTTGCAAGTCCAGGCCAGATGGTGCGACATGAATCCCAGGTCCCGGTTGAGGCTGCACTCATGTGTGCGGAACTTAGCTATAAGTTTTTGCACGGCAATTCTGAGTTGTCGCGCGTCCTGAAGACCGCCTTGGAGAACGCTTACCCGGAGATCAGAGGCTGAATGCCCCTGACTGCTGAAGTGTTCCCCGACTGGAAGGGAACATTCCTGCCTGGTGATTGTCGCACGATGCCCATTCATTCGTTGTCGCAGTGTCTGCATGGTCTTGCCAATGTACCACGCTTCGGGACATCCTTTCCTGCAGCGTAAGAGGTAGACTACATTGGTCGAGTCGCACGAGTATGTACCGCGTACCTGGTGGGTGGTGTTCTCTTGTGTAATGGTGGTATCCAAGTCAATGATCTGGCATGTCTTGCAGAGATTACCCTGGCAGGGTTTTGTGGCGTCGTGGTTGCTGTTCTGAAATCTGGGTAATTTGCTGCAAACAATGGTTTGTTTGAGGTTGCGCGGTTGTTTGAAGGCCAATAGTGGGGGTGTGGGGATGACCTTGGCAAGATGTTCATCTTCATTGATGATGTGTTGAAGGCTGTGAAGAAAATGTCGTAGTTTCTCTGCCCCAGGAAAGTACTGGACGACGAAGGGTACTCTGTCAGTGGTGTCCCGTGTTTGTCTTCTGAGGAGGTCGGTGCGGTTTTTTGCTGTGGCGCGTTGGAACTGTCGATCGATGAGTCGAGCGTCATATCCCGTTCGTACGAGGGCATCTTTCAGCATCTGTAGGTGTCTATTAAATTATATTAAAGCACGTCTTTCAATACTTGTGGGGGGAAACCGGAGCACCTGGAGGAAACCCATGCATTCACAACATAGAACATACAGTGTAGAAGGAGGCCATTCGGCCCATTGAGTCTGCACCAACTCACATTAAGCCCTCACTTCCACCCTATCCCCGTAACCCAATAACCCCTTCTAACCTTTTATTGGACACTAAGGGCAATTTATCATGGCCAATCCACCTAACTTGCACGTCTTTGGACTGTGGGAGGAAACCGGAGCACCCGGAGGAAACCCACGTGGACACAGGGAGAATGTGCAGACTCCGCACAGACAGTGACCCAGCGGGGAATCGAACCTGGGACCCTGGCGCTGTGAAGCCACAGTGCTATTTGCTTGTGCTACCGTGCTGCCCAAGGAGAGAACATTAGCCTGGACGTCTCGATTTCTAGTCCAGTGAGAATATTACTGCTCCACCAGAGGTGGGCGAGATATCTAGGTGGGAAAACTCTTGGTCGTTGACCCCTTCATGTCTTCAATAGATGTCCTTACAGGTGATGTCCTCTAACCTATCACTTCTTTCCTCAACTTAATCATTGAAGCCACAACAATCCCCCTGTCTCGTCCTCCTCTGAATATCTCAAGTCTTCCTTCCTTCATGTGGCAATGGATAGAGGTGTGGACAAATCCTCTGCAGAAATGCTGGATTTCTACGTACTTGTCTGCCTTCCATAGATTTGCTTCTATGCCAAAGAATGGAGAAGCAGAATAAAAAAGGGGGTTGTTCATGGGATATGGCAGAGTGCAAGAAAGAGGCAAGGGGGAAGAACAGGAGAGAAGCAGTCGGAAACCCATGGAACGAGAGGCAGAATGAAAACTCATGTAGCTTTGGTGGTGACAGGATTGGGAAGGCAAGGGGAGGCAGTAGCATAGTGGTATTGTCAGTGGACTAATAATCCAGGGACTCAGGGTAATGCCGTGGGGACCTGGGTTCGAATCCCGCCAGGACAGATTGTGAAATTTGAATCCATTAAAAATCTAATCATGACCATGAAACTATTGTCGAAATGGGCGGCACGCTAACACATTGGTTAGCACTGTTGCTTCCGAGTGCCAGGATCCCAGGTTCAATTCCCCTCTTGGGTCACTGCCTGTGTGGAGTCTGCACGTTCTCCCCGTGTCTGCGTGGGTTTGCTCCGGGTGCTCCGGTTTCCTCCCACAGTCCAAAGATGTGTTGGATGGTTAGGTGGATTGACCTTGCTAAATTGCTCTTAGTGTCCTAAAAAGGTTAGGTGGGGATAGAGTGGAGGTGTGGGCTTAGGTGCAGACTCGATGGGCCGAATGGCCTCCTTCTGCACTGTAAATTCTATGAAACCTTTGAGATCTATGAAAAAAAAACATTAGGGAAGGAAATCTGCCGTCCTTAGCTGGTCTGGCCTTTATGTGACTCCAGACCCCACAGCAATGTGGTTGAGTCTTAAATGCCCCTCAGGGATGAGCAATAAATGTTGGCCCGGCCAGAGATGCCCACATCCCGTGAATGAATACACAAAAATGGCCACTTGGTCAGTTGGGAGACTTTTTTTCCTGTTTGGTGGATTACTCAGGGGCAGAAAGTTCACATGGCTGTTGGTAGAAGATCTAATGAAAGGAGGTTAACCCTTGTACCTAACTGATTTCCATTGCAGACGATGCTGCAACGCCTGCAAAGGGAGGGGGTGAAAAGTATTTTGTGGAATGAGATCGACTTGATGTCGCCGCCGGGAAAATGGACAAATTGCAAAAAGGACCGGGGACACGGGTCAGAAGTAAATCCATCAGCAAAGTCACCGCCACCCCGTCTTTGTTAACTCTCGGTGACTAGACTCCATGTTGACCTCATCGTGGCTGTCAAAGCTCTCTGAAGCACGAAAGCAAATGAGCCATTAGCATTATATCCATGTTGCAATCTCAGTGACACTGGGAGACGTGTCACAGGAGCCTGCATTTCAGTGACTGGCGTTTTATATGGCTGTTGGAATTCTGTCAAGGTACTTTTACAAAATTAAAGGAGCCAGCCGTCTTCTGCATCAGACAAGATTAAAAGCTAAGGTCATTTAACTGCTCTGCCATTGTCAGTCTCCACTTGAGCAGCATAACTACATTCTTGACCTTGAGTAGGTGAAGTAATACTTTACATAGAAGGTGCTTAACAGATGGAACCAGTTGCGAGGTGCCCTGAACTCATTTGAGAAACGGGTGCAATGTGGTTGTGGAGAGACAGTCGGGGTCAAAGAGCTTTCTCTGTCTGACTCTCCCTCAATGAGGTGAGAAAACATTCTCAGTCCCCTCAGATTAATGCAAAACATCCTCGATTCCAAATACGACTGACTGCGGCAGGGTTAAAATTATATTTGGCAAAAACACTGGGCTAGATTTTCCCCTATGTCCCCACGCCTGTGTAAAAACAGTGGAGTTTTCCTCCCGAAATTCCGAGAAAAAAGTTTAACTAATTCAATACACTGCAGGGGTCTAGCAGGGACCCGAAGTGAATCAGGCAGCTTTAGCTGCCGATATGGGCCCCCGCACCTCCGGATCGGAGTCCGCGCATGCGCATGGCGGCGGCCTCCAATGGATTCGGAGCCACACTGAAAAAAGACACCCACCCATCGGCCGCGTGCCCGAGCCTCAAATCCTACGCCTTTAATCCCGGCCGCCGGGAAGGCCCCCCACCGTTCTCCGATTCGCCCGCCCCCGACCAGGGAGGCCGCGGACTGAGTCCGCAGCCGCCACGCCAGCATCCACCGGCAATAGGTGGTTAGCTCCACGCCGTTGGGAACTTAGCCTGCGGGAGCGGAGGATTGCTTTTGCAGGCCTTTGGGAATAGCCCCCCCGGCGGCGCGGCATATTCCGCGGTGACACCAATTTCCGGGGCCCGGTGAATCGGCGAAGCAACGCCGGGCCCGATTATGGCGCGAAATTGGATTCTCCCCCCCACCCCGAGCCGCGATGACGACGCGGGGCTGCGGAGAATCCAGCCACTACCGATACGAATTGCAAATGAGGTGCCAGAGGGTGATTGTTGTCCATGCATTTGTGCCCAAGTGAGGGGAGTGCCAGCTACAGGAGAAAGGGGGGGGGGGGGGGGGGGGGGGGGAAACCCAGAAGATAAGCTTGCAGGAAAATAAGTGACTCCAGACATTAGTGGAGAGAATTAAGCCTGCTGCTAGACCATTCAATGGATGGGTTTTCAGTGATGAATTCAGTCAAGTAGGCCTCAATTATATTGTCTGTAGGTCCTTTTAAAGAATTGTTTCTTGAACTGCAATGCAATTCTGGCGGTCACCAAGGCCTTTAGGCGCTGGCTTACCAACCGGCTTCAGCCAAGCCATGGAAATTCTCAACCTCTTCTCTCTTTCGTCGTTCATGAACGGTATATGAGGCAAAATTGGCAATCGATTTCAAAGAATCAACTCAGCAATTTGGATTTTCCATCCATAACTAAACCATTAATTTCAGTCGACGTTCCGTTGCTATGACAATGCAATTAGCGCCTGGGGATGAAGCAATGGGCTGGATTCTCTACCCCCACCTCCCCTCCCTCACCCCCAGCAGCATGGTTCTTGGCAGCGAGATTCTCTACTCAATGGGATTCCTCATTGGAGGCACCCCATACCGCTGGGAAACAAGTGGGGGAGGGGTGTGCTGCCAGCGGGAAAAGAGAATCCCAACGGCTGGAGAATTCCAGCTTATTTACTGGAAAATCCAAGCTCCTGGTTTTAAGAACCTTTGAGGTAATCAAAGGATCATCGCCCGTGGTCCCCGGGATCCCAACCGCAGGAATGTGGAGGATTTTCTCCGTGGCTTCTATTCGCTGCCGACTTTCTCCGAGGTACATTGGCTATTATTTTCCTGCAGCCGTTTCTCTTGCTGCTGCTTCCACTCAATGGGCTCTTTGTTTGAAGCTCCTTCCATTGTGTTTTCCTGCTCTCGCCATCTGTTATCAGCATTGTGGGTCTTGCTTGGGGTTGGCCATGGTTAAGATTTGCAGCTATTGCCGGAGACGAGGCTGTTGGTAAACCGTTGTTGAGCATTAAACTAACACATAGGGCCAAAGGCTTAACACAAGGCTCTATATAGAACTATCACTTAACAGCCTGCTTAAGCAGGGTGACTTGCTGTACCTCCCCAGCCGCACCCCCCCCCCCCCCCCCCATCCTAAGCTCCTCCTGTCAAGTCCAAAATTGAGGCTTGGTGGGAAACAGCCATTAAGAGATCATTACTTGTCCACCTAAGGGCCTCAATTGGGGTTTTGCCCCCTAACAAACCCCTCATCCCGCCGTGAGAACACTTACTTGGTCCTGTCCTGTGTAGCTCAGTTGGATGGACAGCTGGTTCCTGTCGCAGAGCGAGGCCCGCAGCCGGGGGCTCAGTTCCCAGGACAGGCTGAGGTCATTCCTGAAGGCCCCGCCTTCTCAACCTTGCCCATCGTCTGAGGTGTGGTGACCCTCAGGCTAAATCCCCACCAGCCAGCTCTCCCACTCAGAGGGGAAAGCAGCCGATGGTCATCAGAGACTTTACTTTTCCTGGTCCTGGACTGTGGGATTCAGAATCTGGAGGCGGCTTCGAGTTCCAGTCCTGGCCACTGAGCTCTTAGCACTGCTGGAACTCTCTGAGACGGGCCCCCGAGTGAGAGGTGGAAGTCCCATCACCAACCAATTAATGTTCCTGGATCTTTCAATGACGGCGAGGCAGTCAGTATCAGCGGGTATGTGTTCCCTGCTGGTGGGGCAGGAAACGCCCACCATCCAAAAAGTCCTGCCCTCGTTCTTTTAAGTACCCACCCAGTTTCCTTTTGAAATCGTTGAGTATCTCCGCTTCTACCAGTCTTGTAGGCAGCGAGTTCCGGGCTGTTACCGCTTGCTGTACAAAACAAACCTTCCTCACACTTTAACTCGGCTTTGACAAAGAGTCATCGGACTCAAAACGTCTGCCAGACCTGCTGAGATTTTCCAGCATTTCAACTTTCGTTCCTCACACTTGCCCTGCTTCTCTTTAACCAAACCTTCAATATAAGTACATAAACACATTAGAAGCAATTCAGAGAAGGTTCATTTTGTTGGTACCGGTTATGTAACTGTGGTTAGCACTGTTGCTTCTCAGCTCCAGGGTCACAGGTTCGATTCCCGGCATGGGTGACCGTCTGTGCGGGGTCCGCACATTCTCCCCGTGTGTGCATGGGTTTCCTCCGGGTGCTCCAGTTTCCTCCCACAGTCCAAAGGTGTGCAGGTTAGGGGGATTGGCCATGATAAATTGCCCTTACATTGGGTGGGGTTACTGAGTTACGGGGTTACGGGGATAGGGTGGAGCCTTGGGTTTAATTGGGGTGTTCTTTCCATGGGCCGGTGCAGACTCGATGGGCTGAATGGCATCCTTCTGCACTGTAAATTCTATGATTCTATGTGGGGATACCTTATGAGGAAAGGCGGGGCCTGGAGTGGAGTTTAGAAGATCGAGTGGTGATCTTATTGACACATATAAGATCCTGAGGGTACTTGACAGGATCTTTCCCCCTTGTGGGGGAGACTAGAAACAGGCGAACACAGTTTAAGGGGTTCCCCATTTAAGACGGAGCCAAGAAAGCATTTTTTCTGTTCGAGGGTCGTGAATCTCTGGAACTCGCTCCTCCAGAGAGCAGAGGAGTACGTTTAATTTATTCTGGTTACCTACCTGATTCCAAATCTGGATTAAAATCAAGCCCTTTTTGAAAAAGAGTTGCATGTCATGGTCGGACAGGAAAAGGCCACATTGCTGATTGAGAATGCAGAATGTGTGTAAAAATGGTTAAGGGGCACTTTTCCACCAGGACATGGGCGAGAATTCGGAGCAAGGGTTTTCTTCTGCAAGGAGGACCGTTGTCACATGCTTGGCCACCTCCTGCAGAAACTCTGTGTCATAATATACACACAAGTGTGTGATGGTGCATAGACAGACACTGACTGGCACACTGGATGACCAATCAACACACAGAACACAGCAGCCAATCACCAGACAGGACACTGCCACTATAAAGCCAGAGGGCACTAGTTTTGCCGCGCTCTCGGGATGCAGCCTCTGAGACAGCCAGAGCCCGTGATCAGCAACACGAACTTCCACCATGTGCTAGCAGGACAGTCTGGTCAGGTTAGCCTCAGGTCTCCAGTCAACTCAACATAGTGTCAACCCACAGTGCAAGTGTGTTTAACAGCTCATGGTTCAATAAAATAGAGTTGCACTTCTACAAGTGTTGGTAGCCTGTCTCTCTCACTGCTGTGGTAAACGCAGTCCTCGCAGACCCAGCATACCCAACGCATCACTCTGCACTACCCCCCCCTAAAACTAAGACCCTCCTGGAAGCCATTGGTACGACATGTCGGAAAGACGGCGCCTTCTGCAGGTCTGTCGTTGGGTGGGGGCCTTCCGTCCGAGAGTGACGTTTGCCACACAATAATAAACCTCGCAATGATTTAATCCTCAGATCTGGCTCCGAGGTTTTTGGTTTCTGTTCCTCCTGTTTTTTTTTTTGACGAATAGGAAAAAAAAGGTTGCGCAGACATTCAGGCCAGCCACGGCTCGCCTTTTGTTTCTTTTAATAGTCTTCCACCCAGGCTTTTGTTGTGGGCTCCTGTCTGAATGACAGGCCTGACGGAACAGTCGCCAAGCCGTGCAGAACTCAGGGCGTTTCTACTCTGATCTGGAGGCAGCAGGCTTTTGCCGGCCCGTCATTCCGTAGCCCATTCCCGATTAGGTTACAATAATAGCAATGTAGTGAAGCCCAAATGGTGAATAATAAATTATGACATTTCGAAATACAAAAAAGAATTAAAAATGTAAATTTGGGGGGCCCCAGAGAACACTGAGCAAAGAGGTGTGATTAGTTTAGGATTAGAAATCTGACGTTCTCTGACAGATGCCATTCTGATTCAGATTCCAAATGACAGCTGTGTTGATAGAGATTAAAGCTAACATTCTGCTTTCCCACGAAAGCAAATTAATTGTGACATTTTTATATGTCTTTCATTAAAATTTATCCAGTTGCGATGATAAAGCTATTACACAAGCGGCTTCAGAATTAGCCCAACCTTTCATGGATTTGTGGCTGCTCTCGGCACCCCAGTGAAATCCTGACTGGATTCAAAGGACATCGCCGAAATCTGACACATTATCGTTTCTCCCTCTGCAGGGGGTTACCTGGTAAATAAATATCTATGCCGATCATTGCAACACGGTTGATTAATGTATTGGAGCCACATATGTCTTCTGAGGCTGTATAAGGTTCTGGTCAGAAATTGGAGTATTGTGAGCAGTTTTGGGGCCCCGTATCTAAGGAAGGATGTGCTGGGCCTTGGAAAGGGTCCAGAGCACGTTCACAAGAATGATCCCTGGAATGAAGAACTTGTCGTATGAGGAGTGGTTGAGGACTCTGGGTCTGTACTCGTTGGAGTTTAGAAGGATGAGGGGGGGATCTTATTGAAACTTACAGGATACTGGGAGGCCTGGATAGACTGGAAGTGGAGAGGATGATTCTACTTGTAGGAAAAACTACAACCAGAGGACACCATCTCAGGCTAAAAGGACGATCCTTTAAAACAGAGATGAGGAGGAATTTCTTCAGCCAGAGGGTGGTGAATCTGTGGAACTCTTTGCCGCAGAAGGCTATGGAGGCCAAATCACTGAGTGTCTTTAAGACAGAGATAGATAGGTTCTTGATTAATAAAGGGATCAGGGGTTATGGGGAGAAGACAAGAGAATGGGGATGAGAATATATCAGCCATGATTGAATGGCGGAGCAGACTTGATGGGCCGAGTGGCCTAATTCTGCTCCTATGTCTTATGATCTTCTGTCGAGCTGTGCTACTTCCACTGATTTCTTCACATAGGAACAGGAGATCATTAAGGCCCATAAACGGGTTCCACCGATTAATCAGATCTGTTTCTTATCTTCCTTGATTCCATCAACCTTCAAATACACTTACCGAAGCAAATTCTTATCAAACTCTGTCAACACCTCCACTCTTCCCCAACCCAAGCTTCTTGGGGGCAAGATATTCCAATGATTACCTGAGTAATGATTACATGAATGACATGGCCTGGCTGTAACTATAGAATCATGGAATTTATAGGGCAGAAGGAGGCCACTCGGCACATCGGGTCTGTACTGGCCCTTGGATAGAGCACACTACTTAAGCCCACGCCTCCACCCCGTAACCCAGTAACCCCACCTAACCTTTTGGACACTAAGGGACAATTTAGCGTGACCAATCCACCTACCCTGCACATTTCTTGGATTATGTTCCATTGTTCTGAGCATCTCACCAGTAGAAATAGTTTCTTGCCATCTATTTAATAAACGCATTTAATTATCTTGAACACTTCAACTAAGGTGCCCCTTAACCTCCGATGTTCAAGCCTAGTCTATGAATCCTTACCCTTAATAAGAATGGATAAAATAGTATAGACAGCTCCATGGGCAGCATGGTAGCACAATGGTTAGCCCTACGGCTTCACAGCGCCAGGGTCCCAGGTTCGATTCCCGGCTTGGGTCACTGTCTGTACGGAGCCTGCACAGAGCCCTGTGTCTGCGTGGGTTTCCTCCGGGTGCTCCGGTTTCCTCCCACAAGTCCGGAAAGACGGCTCGTTAGGTCAATTGGACATTCCGAATTCTCCCTCCGTGTACCCGAACATGCGCTGGAGTGTGACAACTAGGGGATTTTCACAGTAACTTCATTGCAGTGTTACTGCAATGTAAGCCTACTTGTGACACTAATAAAGATTATTATAATAGAGTCACTATTGGTTCTTTCTTGCCAGGGTGATTGTCTTCTGTGAATCTGGAGATGGCTGGTGAGGCCGATTCAGGTTCTGAAGACATCATGGCGCATGACACGGCATTTGTTGCCATGTGGGATACTAGAAGCTTCCAGACGCCACAATTCCCCCCCCCCCCCCCCCCCCCCCCCCCCCCCCCCCCCCCCCCCCCCCCCCCCCCCCCCCCCCCCCCCCCCCCCCCCCCCCCCCCCCCCACCCCCCGGCCGTCATAAAATGCCGCTCCCTGACAGTCCGGGAAGATGTGCTCGGGAAGGAAGATGTCTGCCCGCGACATCTTTTTAGCGCGAAGGAAACATTGCGCGTCAGCTGCCGCGCGTGCCCTGACAGAATGAAACCCCGATCCAAAGGCAAGGCAGCGGAAACAACGCACATCACCAACGCGATTTACAGCCACTGAAGCTGTGGTGCGGGAAACGTGACAATTTGCAGACAGTAAACCTCCGTGCACAGCAATGTGATAACGATCTGTGCTTGTGAGTTTGCTCCAAAGGGAGAGCTATTGGCCAGGACACCAGGGATTATATTTCCACTCACAAAAATAGCGGCACAAAATATTTCACATCCACCTGAGGGCCTCGGTTTAATCTCATCCCGAACAGCACCTCGGACACTGCAGCACTCTCTCAGCGCTGCAGTGGAGTGACAGCCGTCATGATCATCCTCAAATCCTCGCGCGTATTTTTCCGCAAACCATTCCCCCCCCCCCCCCCCCCCGACGCAGCATGTTTTGCAATGGCAGAGGCCATCCGTCATGGGCCAAGGGCAAGATCTTCTTGCCCCGCCACTGTCAACGGGGTTTCCTGTCGTCCACACCCTCCGCCGTCGGGGATGAGGAGATCCCGCCAACGGGAATGGCCGTAAAATCTCGCCCCGAGAGTGGGACGTCAACCTAGACTTGTCTGTCCCAAAGGCAAGGGTGCTGTGATCTGAGTGACAGCTGACATTAAATCCAGTGTGGTGTCACCCTAAAGTCCAGCCAATGTCAGATCAGAGGACTTTCCGCTTGTCAGGGTTTGCTTGCTTGGGGGGAATGAGTGACTCCTGGCTGACAAAAAGAAACAAGAAAAATAATTACGAACGTACATGTGAACATGCAAATTAGAATTTACAGTGCAGAAGGTGACCATTCGGCCCATCAGGGTCTGCCCCGGCCCTTGGAAAGAGCACTCCGCTCAAACCCACACCTCCACCTTATCCCCATAACCCAGTAACCTCACCTGATCTTTTTGGACAAAAAAGGGCAATTTAGCATGGCCAACCTGCACACGGGGAGAACGTGCAGACTCCGCACAGACAGTGACCCAAGCTGGGAATCGAACCTGGAACCCTGGAGTTATAAAGCAGGAGTAGGCCATTCGGCCCCTCGAGTCTGCTCCACCACTCAATACAATCATGGTTGATCTGTTTGCGTTGGGTTCCACTCCCCCGATAACGTTCACTGGTCAAGTTGTCAATTCCTGTTGACGATAATTGGAATGGTTAGGAATGGGAGCGAAAGAGTTAAAAGGCCTATAACATTTTGAAATTTCACCAACATTCTGCTGCGACAACCCTCTTACACATTTACCAGAAAACAGGCATTTGGATGACAAATAATTATCCGCTTGCATGTTTTTGAGTGTTACTTGATCAGAAGGAGCTCCAATTATCTGAATTTTAGTCCAGTTCAAATAACACTCAGCATCAGAGCTCGCACACAGGACTGTCAGCATGTTAAACATCAAAAGCAGCAGGTCATAGATCAGCCAAGTGCTCTCAAAAACATAAGATTAGCTGGGCGCTCTGTAACCCGACAGAGCATCCAGCCAAGGAACGGGGGTAGACAACCAGGTAACATTTCACCCTTCTCGCATACAACGACAAGACGCTTAATTGAAATGTTGTCAAGCGCTTGCAGCATCTAGTGAACTCCTCTCCTGACTCCCCGCCCCCCCTCCCCCCTCCCCTGTCCCCACATCATCCCAGATATCAATGCCCAGGCAATTCAAACGGTCCCACCTGGTGTTAGGAATTCATTGAGGGATGCACCCAGTACATTGAAGGCTCCAATGTTGAAGACCTGTGAGTGAGAACCAGCCACATCTTAGAACCAGGGCCTCAGGATACAGCTTAGGACTGAGATGAGGGGAAAAAAATCCTCCACTCAGAAGATGGGGAACCTGTGGAATTCTCCACCACAGAAGCTTGCAGAGACCAGGGGCCGGATTCTCCGTTATTGGGACTATGTCGCCACGCCGTCGTAAAGACTCAGAACAGAAAAACTGGCGTGAAAGGGCCACATATTCATAGACCTGCAGGGAGCTAGCAGAGACACGGTGTAAATCTAGCAGCTTTTGTTGCAGATATGGCTCCCCGCACCTCCAGGTCGGAGGCCGCGAATGTGCACGGCGGCGGCCACCAATGGCCACGCCATGCTCCATGGCGGACACTATAAATAGAGCCCCCTGATCGGCCCCGCGCCCGACCCTGGCCGCCCGCCCAAATATTGCCCGCACCCGTATAAGGCCTCTCCTGCCCTCCGATCAGACCAAGTCTGCAGCTGCCACGCTCGTATCCCGATCGACAGGACCACATTAGATCCACACTGTCGGGACTTCAGCCAGTCAGGGGCGGAGAATGGCGGAGCGGGCCTTCAGCAAAGGCCCAGGGTAGCTGCTGCGCAGCGCGTGGTACTCAGAGAGTAAGCTGCTTTTCGGGGCCTGCAGAATCGGGGAACCGGCTCCGAGCCCGATTCCGTGCGGGGAAATGGATTCTCCGCCCTGGCGCCGGGGTACGGAGAATCCAGCCCCAGGGCGGGATTCTCTGATCCTGAGGCTAAGTGTTGGCGCCGTCGGAAAGGCTGTCGCGTTTCTCGACGGTGTCAACATGGCCTCTGGATCGGCAATCTGGTCCCTACAGGGGGCCAGCACAGCACTGGAGCGACCCACGCCGCTCCAGCTGCCGATCCCGGCGTCAACTGGGGTCCGCGGGGTCCGCGCATGCGCAGTGGCACCGGCGGCAATGCGCGCATGCGCAGTGGCTCCCTTCTCCGCGCCGGCCCTGACGCAACATGGCGTAGGGATAAAGGGGCCGCGCGGAAGAAAGGAGGCCCCCAGCCTGGGTCCGGCCACAATGGAGGGCCCCCCCCCCCCCCCCGAGGTCAATCCCCTCTCCCCCCCCCCCCCACAACAGGCCGGCCCCGGACCCTTCCAAGCCGAGGACCCGCCGGCTAGGAGCAGGTTAGAACGGCGCAGGTGGGACTCGGGTATTTTGCTACGGCTGCTCGGCCCATCCTGGGACGAGAACCGGCCGGGCTGGGGGGGGTGGGGGGGGAGGGGCACGTAGAGCGACCCCCGATTGGCGGCGCCGACCACGCAGGCCCCAATGGTGGCGGATTCTCCGCTCTGCGTCGGGGCGGCGTGGCGCGATTTGCACCGGTCACGGGGATTCTCCGGCCCGGCCCCGGGCTGAGATAACCCCGCCCACACTTTCTACATCTCCTGGCTGACAATGGGAAAAATAAAACAAAATAAATAAGTAATCTTTATTCTCACAAGTAGGCTTACATTAACACTGCAATGAAGTTACTGTGAAAAGCCCCTGTTTCCGGCGCCTGTTCGGGTACACTGAGGGAGAATTCAGTCAATCAATGCGATAGATTGCCCAGGTACGTATTCCCCTCAAAAAACAAATATAAATCTAATCGAGTTAATTATGCTCCTGTCGGTCTCGTCATAATCATGAATACTCAATGGTTCATAGAGGTTCATTAGAATTTCTACAATGCAGACTTCAACCCATCGAGTCTGTCCCACCCCTTCGAAAGAGCACATGTCTACTATCCCGTCCGCCCTGACCTATCCCCATAACCCCAGAATTTAATCTGTACATCCCTGAACACTAAGGATAAATTCAGTATGGCCAATCCACCTAATGCGCACAACTTTGGACTGTGGGAGGAAACCGGAGCACCCGGAGGAAACACGAGCTGTAGAGTAAGTCCAAAACTTTGGCTTTAATGAGCTAGATGTTAACCCTGCGGTCGACTTACACAGAATGGCCGACTGCCAGGTGCGATGGTACTTATATCCCTCCCCGTGGGAGGAGCCACCAGCCTCTCGTCAGCCAATTGGCAGAGAGGCACATGACCAGCCAGAGCCAATGGGCAGCGAGTCCTCTGCCCCAATAGTAGCACACCTCTTAAGGTGCTGCAAGGCCTGCTAGCCATACCACCACAGTTGGATGGCAAGAGGGTGGAGCAGAATAACAGCAACAGCCTGGGGTTAATCCCTGTGCTGCCTGAGTTAGCACAGAGGGCCTGTCTCCAATTGGCCCATGGTGATCTATTGGCTTGAGACACGATTAGTCAGCCTTTGATAACGAGAATGCTACATGGTGAGAGCAGTGTATTGGGATGTTTTACTACATTCAAATTTGCTGTATAAATTCAAGTTATTGATCCAAAATTGAGCACAAGCTTAATATCACAGGAAAGAAGATAGCAGGTGCTCTACGCATGAAAGGCAGTCTTTGAGCTCAATGGACACTGCTGGACTATAGTCTTTTGGGGAAGCAGGTTCCAGATTTTGCAGATCTTTGGAGATTTTTAACAGCGCGCCACAGTTAGATGTCGAGGCGATGGTTCCCCTGGTGGGAGGGGGGTGGGGTGGTTAGCACTGTTGCTACACAGCGCCAGGAGTCTTGGGTTCGATTCCCGGCTTGGGTGGCTGCCTGTGCGGAGTCTGCCCGTTCTCCCCGTGTCTGCGTGGGTTTCCCCCGGGCGCTCCGGTTTCCTCCCACAAGGCCCGAAAGACGTGCTTGTTGGGTGAATTGGACATTCTGAATTCTCCCTCAGCGTACCCGAACAGGCGCCGGAATGTGGCGACTAGGGGGCTTTTCACAGTAACTTCATTGCAGTGTTAATGTAAGCCGACCTGCGACAATAATAAAGATTGTTATTATTATTTTATAACCTTCCAGCAGCCCCCACCCCCATTGTTTGCGAACTGAACCTAAGATCTGGCCAGTTATTCCTTCAATGGCACAAATGTGCCACTCAATGTTTAGAATTGGTTGGATACATCTGCGTCTCAAAGTGCTGCAGGATCAGGCTGAGAATGTTATTGAACCACCAGCCTACGGTGGCATTATAGGAGGACAGATGTCAGGTTCCTCTTGAACAGTCTTTATTTAGTCTTCTGCCAGTTTCCCGAGATTTCCATATATGTATGAAGAAATTAAGATGCTTTTCAAACTCTTGTATTAATCTGTGTCATCATTTTTCTGTCAGCTGTTATTTGGCCTCAAGGGACAATAAAGCTTTGTGCTGGGCTTAAATCAGCATTGTCTCCGCTGTAACTCTGAGCTGATTTCTTACTGGGGTTAGTTTCTGTAATTATTTTCCTTTCGTTGCAATGTAGCCTTCAGAAATAAATGCAATAATTTATCTAGGTGTATATGAGCGTAGTTATCCTTTCATCTCCTGTGCAACTGCAGAGCACAGGCAGGTTTTGAACCGGTGGAACTGGGGCAGCACGGAGCACGGTAGCATTGTGGATAGCACAGTCGCCTCACAGCTCCAGGGTCCCAGGTTCGATTCCCGGCTTGGGTCCCTGTCTGTGCGGAGTCTGCAAATCCTCCCCGTGTGTGTGCGTGGGTTTCCTCCGGGTGCTCCGGTTCCCTCCCACAGTCCAAAGATGTGCAGGTTGGGTGGATTGGCCGTGATAAATTGCCCTTAGTGTCCAAAATTGCCCTTGGTGTTGGGTGGGGTTACTGGGTTATGGGGATAGGGTGCAGGTGTTGACCTTGGGGAGGGTGCTCTTTCCAGGAACCGGTGCAGACTCGATGGGCCGAGTGGCCTCCTTCTGCACTGTAAATTCTATGAACTGAATCTTAATCTCAGGGTCGATACTGACATTCTGCGAAGGCAGCCACGGCGGAGGTGATTTATTTTGTAGACGGCCAATTGGAAGGCTGCCTCTGAGAGCCACATCCAATTAGGCGCAGCGGGTCGGCTCATAAACCGGAAGGACCCAGGAGAGCGCCTGAGGCCCTGAGTGACCAACACACCCCCCCCCCCCCCCACCTGCGATTGGTAGGTGCTGCTGCTGTAAGTAATAATAATGATAATCTTTATTGTCACAAGTAGGCTTACATTAACACTGCAACAAAGTTACTGTGGAAACCCCCTAGTCGCCACACTCCGGCGCCTGTTCAGGTACACTGAGGGAGAATTCAGAATGTCCAATTCACCTAACAAGCACGTCTTTCGGGCCTTGTGGGAGGAAACCCACGCAGACATGGGGAGAACGTGCAGACTCCGCACAGAGAGTGACCCAAGCCGGGAATCGAACCTGGAACCCTGGCGCTGTGAAGCAACAGTGCTAACCACTGTGCTACTGTGCCACCCATGGAAGACAACATGGGCATTTGAAGATGGCGGGTCCCTCTGAAGACTTGCACGCAGCGCAAGATGTGCCCTGACCACAACCTCCTGGCCATCATAGTGAATGGGAAGCCCCTCCTTGCGATGGTCCGTTGCCCTGGATATGGCCTTCACAGTCCAGTCCACCCCCCTGTTCACAGGTCTGCTATAGGGAGGCCAGAACCATTCCAAATAGGAGCTCTAGCTACATCTGGGGGAAGGGGGGTGGGGGGGGGGGGGGCCTCTCCGCCATCGGCAATTCAAAAGGCTTGTAAAGAGTGCACTTCATTGGCACCTTAATTGGTCCAATTAGCTATCTGCTGCTGGTAACTGGGTGGCGCCATCAATAGGCCCAAGGCAGGGACCTGCCAACAGGCTGGCAGGCTGGCCAGTAGCGAGAATAGCCAATGCACCCTCCTCCAATCCTCCATCGCTGGGTGAAAATTCCAGATTCAAAACCTGGAGTGAAATAGGCATCGAGAATACGGAGATGATGAAATCAGATAGTTGTCACATTCAAGCCCCTTTGTTTGAAAGGAAGTTTGGAGGTGGCAATGTGCGGGGAGTGTCCTCTGCGGTGGAGAGTGGGGAGGTGTGAAGGCCCGGCCACTAATCCAGAAGAATAAAATCACACGACTAAACGGCTTTTTAATCAGAAAGTGCTGGAAATGCTCATTCGATCAGGCAGCCTCTGTGAGGAACAAAGTTAACATTTCAGGTCAAATGCATTTTGCCAGAGCATCGACCTTAGATATTGACTTTGGGCGCGATTCAGTGACACCATTAGCGCGCGAGCCCTTGAGCTGCATGCCAGAAAATGGAAATGGATACTCACCTCTCAGTTCCCCTCAGCATTGCATCAGCTTCACCTTTTTAGAAAGGAGTATTAAGCTCGCTGGGCAGCCAGTTAATTCCCAAGGGGCCGTTGCATTCGACTTCAATCTTGCTAATGGCAAGGAAATAAATGCAAATTAGGGTGAATGATACGTTCGCCATGTTTGGGTGAGATCTCAACATCGGGAGCAGGCTGGTTAGAGAGCTTGATTTTGGCCTTTCCCGCTATTTATTTTTATTTTTTAAATAAATTTAGAGTACCCAATTCATTTTTTCCAATTAAGTGGCAATTTAGCCTGGCCAATCCACCTATCCTGCACATCTTTTGGGTTGTGGGGGTGAAACCCACGCAGAGACGGGGAGAATGTGCAAACTCCACACAGACAGTGACCCAGGGCCGGGATTTGAACCCGGGTCCTCAGCGCCGTAGGCAGCAATGCTAACCGCTGTGCCACCGTGCTGCCCGCCTTTCCCGCTATTTAACCGGTGCGCCCAGATTTGCGCCCGGTGAAACACGGTGGTTAAATCGCGTCCCCTCGTGTTAACTGGAAACATGCTGGTTGGTGATGTTAAAACTAAGATACAACTTCTTTCCTTGCTGGAGAGAGTTCAGTTCACACTCGACATTACTCCAACCCACCAGTGTCCCAGCCATCACCTGTTTAACAGTGTGATCACCGTTAAACCTTAACGATGTAGTCAATAGGACATTGACATCTTGTGACCCTTTTCTTCATTCTGCCAGATCACACAATGCAGTGAGAAAGTGTGTAAAGGAGGAAGAAGGACATTGATTGCAAAGTTCCAAAGCAGAAAGGACCAAACTTCTGCCTGAAATGACAGCTTGAATCCTATCCTTTTGACACAGTGAAGGTTGTGCTCTTCTAATAGGCGTGCAGGACGTTGGAAAATCTGTTCCACTAAAAGAGCTCTCTAATTTCCGAGCATGTACTCGGTTGGGGTCTCAGTCAGTTTGGGGCCATTAAGTTCAGCCCTGGAATAATCACACGTTGCCGTTCATCTGTCCTTCTGCAGGCTGCTTCGACTCAATGCCAAGCATAATTGCAATGGTGGCACATCACCACACAGGCTGATCACTCGGGTCACAAGATTACGGAGATAAAGCACGGAGGAGACAAGCTAATAAACAGGGCTGATGACTAAAAGGCCGAGATGCCATTTTGGAACGGTGTATTGAAATTTGCAAATCAAAAGTAACAATAAAGGGGAGGCATTGACTGGAGGGGTTTGACAGATGATTTATATTTCCCAAAGTGACCTGATGTGATTGCTTGTGGACAGTCGAAGCTCCTGAGTGAGCTGCAATCAAAGCTATGATTGAAAACATAAATCATAACTCTCCCTGGTGCTTTTTTTTTTTTACCCCTCACTTTGTCCGGTGTAACTTTCGACTTCGAGGTATCGCTTACGCCGTGTGTCAACGCCCAGTCAGGAAGATAGAAGTGGGGGGGGGGCGGACTAGTATTTCCATCAACCAGACAGGATTTGGATACTTCCCACTTTGCTTTAGATTCTTCTACTATCCTGTGTTTTGATCCATCTTTTCCTTCTCACGCTCGTTTAGGAACTTGAATGGGGGAAAATAGTATTTTGCAGTTAAGGTTTCTCAATGGCATACGGCATTCGAAGAAGGAACAGGAGTCGGCCATTTGGCCCCTAGATCATGTTCCACCATTCAATAAGATCATGGCTGATTTGATAGTGGCCGCATCTCCACGCTCTGCCGACCTCCGATCACCTTTGATTCTCCTGCTCGTCAAGAGTCTATCTAGAATCATAGGGTAGAATCATAGAATCTCTACAGTGCAGAAGGAGCCCATTCAGCCCATCGACTCGCTAGAAAGAGCACCCTCACCAAGGCCCCATCCCCCACCCTTTCCCTGTAACCCCACCTTGGGACAATTTAGCATATGCAATCCACCTAACCTGCACATCTTTGGACTGTGGAAACCGGAGCGCCCAGAGGAAACCCACACAGACACGGGGAGAACGCGCAGACTCCGCACCGACAGTGACCCAAGCCGGGAATCGAACCCGGGACCCAGGAGCTGTGAAGCAACAGTGCTAACTGCTGTGCTACCGTGTTGCACAGTGCCAATCCGCCCCGAGCGAGGAGGGAGAATTTGGTGCTCAGTTGTATCTCCCATTCAGTGCAGCGGGATTGGGGAATCCCACCCTCAATGTTAAAAAAAGACCGCCTCTCAATCTTCAAAACTCCAATGGATGTGGGGCCAACGTGTCCAAACTTTCCTCATAAGATCATCGCCATCTCGGGTATCGGTTGAGTGAGCTTTTCCTCTGAAATGTTTCCAACGCATTTATATCTCATTCGTCATTGTTTTAAAATACATAATTCATTAAAGTAGAGGCAAGAGGATGTTTTTTTCCAGTTCACGCTTCATTGATTTCCTTGACTGGCACACATTAAAACAAAGGGAAACAAATGGTGCAGGACTGATAAGAAACTACAGAGAGTCATGAACACGGCCCAGTCCATCACACGAACCCGCCTCCCATCCATTGACTCCGACTACACCTCCGGCTGCCTTGGGAAAGTGGGCAGCATAATCAAAGACCCCTCCCACCCGGGCTATTCTCTCTGCCAACCTCTTCCATCGGGCAGGAGATACAAATACAAAAGTTTGAGAACACGCACTAACAGGTTCACAAACAGCTTTTTCCCCGCTATTACCAGACCACTGAATGACCCTCTTTATGGACTGAACTGATCTCTCCACACATCTTCTGTACTGAGTAATATTACACTCCGTATGCTTCACCCGATGTCTATGTATTTATATTGCGTATTTATCGAATGTCCTATGTTGTTTATGTATGGAGCAATCTGCCTGGATTGTACGCAGAACAATACTGTTCACTATACCTCGGTACACGTAACAATATGTCTAAATCAAATCATTTCAAATGATCTCCTTATGGAATATCCTTATGGAATATGGAAAGGGCAACCTGGACTGAGACTGGCATATCCAATGATGACACATTCTGATGCCTGGGCTTAAAGTACATGAGTGCCATGGCCGGGTTGGAGAACGTGATCTTGGCACGTAGGTCGCAGGTCAGCCGGAAAGTAGAAACTCCTCGCTCCTTGGGGAAGAACTGAAGAGGATCAAGGATTCAAGCCTTAATCTCAACCTGGGACATTTAACCCTGGCTGACACATCCAGGCCTTACCAAGGAAGCGCAGCAACTGTTGGAGGGTCCGTCTTTCGGAAGCAGTATTAAGCTGAGGTCCCATGTGCCTTCCCAGATGGATGTAAAGGGTGCCAAGGCACATTACGAAGAAGACACGTGCGTTTTCTTATGCGGACCGATAATTTTCTCTCAACCAACATGCATGAAGAAGGTTATCTGACTCCTTATTGTGTCATGGTCCGGCCAGGGACCAGTCACTTTTTATCTGAAATAGACAAAGTTTGAAACTCCAGTTGACTATTTTATAAGGGAACACAACCACAATATTCCACGGTTTTCCACAAACAAAATAAACTTTACTGTACAAAGTCAAAAAGTAAAATAATTCACAATATCTGTCTTCCACTCTAATGTCCAGAATTAAAATCGGGCAAATATGAATCAAAATGTGGTCAAACACTAAATGACAGATGCAACCCAAGTAGATTCCATGGATTAGTCAGTGGCCCACCCAGATATCAGTGAATCCCAATGGCTCAGTAAAACGCTGCCTCTTCCATGAGGAATTTCCACTCTACTCGTTTGGAAATCTATCCTCTGAATTCCATCAAAACGTGCTTAACTCAGACTACCTTGATGACTGCTCACATCTAGATGGCTCAGTCGTTTCTCCCGATACTGAGTTTCACTGGCTTCACAAAGTTGTACTCATGCCTTTAATTACAAGAACGCTTCCAACTTCTCCACAGACCACGAGCCTCACCAAGCTGGCATTGCCCACGGGTTTTTCTGAACTTCAACTTCCAGGATGCACCCAGCGATAAATGTCTCCCAGTGAACCCGAATCGTCTGCCGCGGAACCAGTTAACTTTTCCCCCCTTCTTAGATCCCCAGGACCTTTCTTGAAAATGAAAATTGCTTATTGTCACGAGTAGGCTTCAAATGAAGTTACTGTGAAAAGCCCCTAGTCGCCACATTCCGGCACCTGTTCGGGGAGGCTGGTACAGGAATTTAACCGTGCTGCTGGCCTGCCTTGGTCTGCTTTAAAAGCCAGCGATTTAGCCCAGTGTGCTAAACCAGCCCCTTGAGCCCGAGCAACACCAAACAGCTCCCTGGGCTTCTCTGTGAGCTGCAAACCACACAAGGTCCAAACTGCAACTCCCGGCTGCACTGAAAAGCTCCCAGGGCTTTTTTGAACCCTAACTGCCTGGAGCCTACTGACCCCAGAATATTATCTGCCTGGAGCCTTTACCTTTGCTAATTTAAAAATAGAGAACCTTCTTAAGCTCCAACCACCTCCATGATTTCATAACTTCTGGGTCTATGCTCAAACTGATCTCCGAACTAATTATCCTTTTTTTACAATTTCTCCAGCCACCTATCAAGTTATGTCTCCCGTCTCTTCTCTTGTAACTCCACTAACCAAACGCGGATAACCTCTAAACTGTCATTTTCCTTCAGCTGCTCTGGAAATGTCTGAAGCCCAGCATTTTAGTTACCTCACCTTCACAACAACAGTCTTCCCAGAACTAAACATTGCCTCGGAAATATTAACATGAACCACAAACTAAATGTTCACCACAACTATTTGTGGGACATTTCTGGACACAAGGGGCGTAATTCTCCCAAAGGGAGACTGAGTGCCAACACCGGAGTGAAACCCAGAGAGCGCGGTTCTCCCAGACAGGGAGAAATCGTAAGGCTGGCGTCAAAACCGGGCGGGTTTGACGCCAGCCTCCCCCTCCCCGACCGGGAACCGATTCTGGTCCCCGGTCGGGGCTAGTATGCCGCGGCCGTGAACTCCGGCATCGCGGGCTCAACGAATTTCGTTAAGCCCGCTTGCCAGAGTTTGCGCCGGCTGACGCGTCACATGACATCAGCCGCGCATGCGCAGATTGGAAGACTCCAACCCGCGCATGCGCGGATGACGTCATCGCGCATTTGCGCGAAACCCGCGCATTCGCGGGCCGGGATGCCCCTCAGCCGCCCCGCGAATTGATACAGCGGGGCGGCGGAAGGACAAAGAGTGCGCGGGAATCCGACCCGCTGCCCGCGATCGGTGCCCACCGATCGCGGGCCCATGGCACCCTTGGCACGGCCGTGGTACGGCCCTGCCAATCGGTGCCATGGTTGCCAAGATCGGGACTTTACGGCCGTTTTTACGAACGGCCAGACCCAGGTGTGTTTGCCGTTCGTAAAAACGGCCGTAAAGAGCTTGGAATTCGGCCCATATGCCAGCTGAGAATCGCTGCTGGCCGTAAAAAAACGGCGGCAGCGATTCGTGTCGGGAGTTGGGCGTGGGGGGGTGGAGAATAGCGGGAGGGCGTCGGACTAGCGCAGCTGGAAAAATTTACGACCCCGCTATTCTCCGCACCGTCGTGAGTGCGGAGAATTGCGCCCGGAGTGTTTCACTCCGGCGTCGGAGGCTGCTCCTCGCCCCCTATTCTCCCCCCCCCCCCCCCCCCCCGGGGGGCTAGGAGCGGCGTTGCGAGAAACTCGGCCGCTGGGCCTTGACGCTTGAGTCAAAGCGGCACGCCGAGAATGACGCTGCCGGTGGCGCCTAAGTGACGTCAGCTGCGCATCGCGGCTTGATCTTGCGGGGCGGCGGAGGGGAAAGAGTGTGTCTCTTAGAGACGCCGGCCCGACGATCGGTGGGCACCGATCGCGGGCCAGTCACCTCACAAGCACGCCCGTGGTGCTCGATCCTCTCTCCGCCCCCCACAGGCCCCACGCTTACCTGTCGCGCGACGTTCACGCCGGCAGCGACCAGGTGTGGTTGCCGCCGGCGTGAACCCGTCGGGTTCGTCAAGCCGCTCGGCCCATCCGGGCTGGAGAATCGCCGGTCGCCGTGGAAAACGGCGAGCGGCGATTCTCTGAGCGGCGTCACGCAAAACGCGACACGCCATTTTGGGGAGGGAGGGGTGGGAGAATCGCAGGGTGTGCCAGGGCAGCGTGTCGTGATTCGCCCGGCCCTCCCGCGATTCTCCCACCCGGCATGGGGAGCGGAGAATCGGGCCCAAGTTATTTACATTACAATGGTGTCTGCACTTTGAAACTAATCCAATAGCTAGGCAATGCTCTCAGGCATTTTGCGGATCTAAAACATGCAATATAAATGCATTTTGTTTCATTATTTAAGACAGTGATATGACATGGATGTCATTTATGTGAAGCTGCCAGTTATTGGTTGCCATGTACTTTGCTCCACAAGCCTCTATCTCACCCTGTTTGATGTGGTGATGCTGTTTGACATGGGAGTCAAAGTTGTTCCAAACTATTTTCTTTCTGACCACTGAAGCAGACTGAATTATTCCAGTCACATTCAGCAAACACTAGGGCCTTATTAAAACAGAATTTATTAACGTTTCCAAATCATACTTTCCCTTCTTTTCTTCTCTCTCTCTGTATCTCGTCTGTCCCTCATCTTGGCTCTGCTGCCACTGAAGGTGACACGATTCGAACCAGGGTCTCTCTCGGGAAGATTACGAGCACAGAAGAGCAGCCTGTCAGCCTGTGGCACGGTGCGTCGTGACATGAGTTTAATCCCAGTAACACTATCCAAGACAAAACAACCCACTTCACTGGCACCACATGCACCAGGGAAACATTCCCTCCCTCGACCACCGACGCACAGTGGCAGCAGTGAGCACCATCTGCAAGATGCACTGCCAGCAACTCACCAAGGCTCCTTGGAAAACACCTTCCAAACACGCGATCCCTCATGCCTTTAAGGACAAGGGATGGCAGACACACGGGAACACAACCACCTGCAGGTTCCCCTCCAAGTCACACACTATCCTGGATCTCTGAAACATTAATGATTTGGAAGAAGACATTGCATGCAATAACTCCAAATTTGCAGACGGCACTAAGCTGGGTGGCAGTGTGCGCTGTGAGGAGGATGCACAGAGGCTGCAGGGTGACTAGGACAGGCTGGCTGAGTGGGCAAATTCTTGGCAAATGCAATATAACGTGGATAAATGTGAGATTATCCGTTTTGGTGGTAAAAACAGGAAGGCAGATTATTATCTGAATGGTGGCAGTTTAGGAAAAGGGGAAGTGTAACGAGACCTGGGTGTCACGGTGGAAGAGTCGCTGAAGGTTGGCATGCAGGTACAGCAGGCGGTGAGGGTTGGCATGCAGGTACAGCAGGCGGTGAGGGTTGGTATGTAGGTACAGCAGGCGGTGAGGGTTGGCATGCAGGTACAGCAGGCGGTGAGGGTTGGTATGTAGGTACAGCAGGCGGTGAGGGTTGGTATGCAGGTACAGCAGGCGGTGAAGGTTGGTGTGCAAGTACAGCAGGCGGTGAGGAAAGCTAATGGCATTCTGGCCTTCATAGCGAGAGGATTTGAGTATAGGAGTAGGGATGTCTTGCTGCAGTTATACAGGGCCTTGGTGAGGCCACACCTTGAGTATTGTGTGCAGTTTTGGTCTCCTAGTTTGAGGAAGGATATTCTTTCTATTGAAGATGTCCAGTGACTAATTCCCGGGATGGCAGGACCGACATATGAAGAAAGACTGGATCGACTGGGCTTGTACTCACTGGGGTTTAGAAAGGCGAGGGGGGATCTCATAGAAACATATAAAATCTTGAAGGGACATTACCGACTAGATGCGGGAGTCACAGCTTTAGAATAAGGGGTAAACCATTCAGGACTGAGATGAGGAAGACCTTCTTCTTTCAGAGAGTTGTGAACATAATCACATAAGCAGCATAATCAAGGATCCCTCCCACCCAGCTTACTCACTTTTCCAACTTCTTCCATCGGGCAGGAGATACAGAAGTCTGAGAACGCGCACGAACAGACTCAAAAACAGCTTCTTCCCCGCTGTTACCAGACTCCTAAATGACCCTCTTATTGACTGACCTCATTAACACTACACCCTGTATGCTTCATCCGATGCCAATGCTTATGTAGTTACATTGTATATCTTGTGTTGCCCTATTATGTATTCTCATGTATTTTCTTGAATTTTGTTTAATTCCCTTTTCTTCCCATGTACTGAATGATCTGTTGAGCTGCTTGCAGAAAAATGCTTTTCACTGTACCTCGGTACACGTGACAATAAACAAATCCAATCCAATCCAATCCAATCCAACTTGTGGAATTCTCTACCACAGAAAGCTGTTGCCGTCAGTTCATTGGATATATTCAAGAGGGAGCTGGATGCGGCTCTTGCGGCTAAAGGGATCAAGGGATATGAAGGGAAAGCAGAAATGGGATACTGAATTTGCATGATCAGCCATGATCATATTGAATGGTGGTGCAGGCTTGAGGGGCCGAATGGCCTCTTCCTGCGTCTATTTTCTATGCTTCTATATCTCTTGTTCCTTCGCCATTACTGGGTCAGGTCGCTTGACCTCCCTTCCTAACAGCACTGTGGGTGTACCTACACCATATGGTTTGCAGCGGTTCAAGAAGGCGGCTCACCACCACCTTCTCGGGGAGCGATTAAGAATAGGCTCCACCTGATAGAACGTGTTATGGGCCAGGGTTTAGAGAAGCCCAAAGTGTATCATGGAGTTCACCTGACCCACAACTTTTAATAGATTGTGGTATGGGGAACACACGGCCCACTTTACAGATGTGGTACAGCAGAAATGCAAAAGTATTTTTTAAAGCAAAACAATGTTTATTCTACAAACTCAACCTTTTTGAAACATACAGTGAACATCTTAGCAGCCATCAATTCAAATACAACCCCCAAAGAATACAACACTAAGTAATCCTTTAAACTTTCCTTTTAACATCCATACGACTTAAAAACAAAACCTTTAACAGAAGCACATCAGGTTAAAGTCACTGCTGTTATTTGTTTTAAATCACCAGGATCGATTTACAGCCTTTAGATTACAGAGAGAGACTCATACACCTTCTGGCTGTGACTGCAGCCATCCAGCTCTGAAAACGAAACTAAAACACACCCTGCAGCAAACAGCTTAAAATGAAAGTAAAAAGCTGACAGACAGCCCAGCTCCACCCACTCTCTGACATCACTGCAGTATAAACACCCATTTCTTAAAGGCACTCTCACATGACAAACACCAGTGATTAATGTTTGGCTTAGGTGACGGGGGGAAAGTAAGAAATGGTGACAGAACATGCTTGAGGCACTCAGCAGGCCAGGCAGCATCTGTGAAGCGAGGAATAGGTCCCTGACTTTTTATTGAGGGAAAGGTGGTTTGTTGGAAGGAGGAAGTGCGAGCAGGTTTAGGACAATAAGGTGGACTGCTTTGCCAGTGCAGAGAAAGTGCAGACAGCTGGCAAATGACTAAGTCAGACAGCTATTGTGGTGGCATGTGTAAAGGAACTTGTGCTGATGGACAAGGTGTTTCTCTGGGTACGGGACATTGCATGCTGCTATAGTGTCAGCAGGATGTAAATTAGTTGAGACTGGCGTGACTTTAGTTAGTCATGCCCAGATGCCTGAGAAAATTCGGTGAATTAAATAGTAGAAGCCGACATTGCGAGTACCTCATTAACCCCAGCCTCGTCTCACTGACAGTGTACTTTCCTGTGATCTGCAAAGGCGGTACACGGCCAGAGGTCCTCCTGTGTTACTAAGTGATTACTTAGCGTGACATCGAAAGGGTTGTATGGTTTCAGCATAAGATGCTGGTAATATCCCCATCTGTGCAGAGGTCCTGTCTCTGAAGGATATGGCTGCCCTTGAACAGATACAGAGGTGAGTGATGTGAGGTAATTCCAGATCTCAAGGGTTTACAGTTATCAGAAAAGGTTAAACAGGTTGGGTTGAATCTCTTAAGAAAATGGAGACATTTAAGGGGACAACAACAGGACTCTGGCCGGGGGAATTTACAACGGCAATTTGGGCATATCTTTCATCTGAGGCAAGGTGGGTTCAAACGGCAGGACCACAAGTTCAATCCTCGAAAACGAAGAGAATCGCAGAATCGCTAGGGTGCAGAAGGCGGCCGTAGGTCGAGCGTTCCACCCAATCCCACTGCTCCTCCTCGCCATCGTAACCTTGTCTGTTCTTTCTTTTCACAAAGCAACGCGATTCCCCTTTGAGTACCTCGATCGAACCTGCCTCCATCGCCCTCTCGGGAAGTTCGTTCCAGGCTTCAATCACCTTCTGGGTGAAAACCTTTTTCCTCATGTCATTGCTATTCCTTTTCCCCATTGTTTTGACACTGCGCCCTCTAATTCTCAATGTGCTCCTGAGTAGGGAGCAGTTTCTCACTATTTACCATGCCCGTAACCTTCAGGGCCTTGAATACATTTATTAACTCTTCACTCGGCCTTCTTTTTTCCAAGGAAAGTAGACCCACCTCTCCAGTCCATCCTCACGGTGACCGTTGCTTATCCCCGAAATCATTCTTGTGAATTTTGTATTGATTTGGCCCTGGGAAGGTAAGTGTAAGGAGCGAAATCCGACAAAACTGTTTCGCCCCATGGAATTGTGGTATATTGTTGTGACCCATACGAGATCCACGGGGACAACCCTGATTGATCTCCTCGTGGGGCTGACGGAGTACGAGCTCCCCTGCTCCCTGGGACAAAATCCAGCCTGGGAAGGAACCGGGACCTCGGGATGGTCCTTGGACTGCTATTTTGTTGTTGGACAGCGCAACTGGCTAGCACTGTGGCTTCACAGCGCCAGGGTCCCAGGTTCGATTCCCTGCTGGGTCACTGTCTGTGTGGAGTCTGCACGTTCTCCCTGTGTCACCGTGGGTTTCCTCCGGGTGCTCCGGTTTCCTCCCACAGTCCAAAGATGTGCAGGTTAGGAGGATTGGCCATGCTAAATTGCCCTTAGTGACCAAAAAGGTTAGGAGGGTTATTGGGTTACGGGGTTAGGGTGAAAGTGAGGGCTTAAGTGGGTCGGGGCAGACTCAATGGACTGAATGGCCTCCTTCTTCACTGTATGTTCTATGTTCTATTGACTGCAATAAACATATAACAAGGCAAGTCACTGAAATGGAAAACATTAACGAGTTGAAGCAGCATTTGGAAGCCTGACTCCCTGATTGGGTGTTTCTGCTGAAGAGATTGTGTCAAATCTCCCATGATGACTACTTATAGCTTTCAATTTTAAATCCCAGCGTCATGTCTCCCTTCAATCTCCTTCGTTGCCGAACGTCACAAAGTTCAATTCTCTCCCCATAAATTAAGAATAATGGAACCCTAAACCCCAAATCATAGACTCCCCACAGTGCAGAAGGAGGCCATTCGGCCCATCGAATCTACCCAGACCCTCTGAAAGAGTACTTAACCCAGGTTCGATTCCCGGCTGGGTCACTGTCTGTGTGGAGTCTGCACGTCCTCCCTGTGTATGCGTGGGTTTCCTCCGGGTGCTCCGGTTTCCTCCCACAGTCCAAAGATGTGCGGGTTAGGTGGATTGGCCATGCTAAATTGCCCGTAATGTAAGGTTAATGGGGGGAGTTGTTGGGTTACGGGTATACGGTTTACGTGGGTTTAAGTGGGGTGATCATTGCTCGGCACAACATCGAGGGCCGAAGGGCCTGTTCTGTGCTGTACTGTTCTATGTTCTATGTTCACCCAAGCTCACCCCCCTGCCCTATCCCATAACCCCTTAATTTAACCCTCACATCTTTTTGGACACCCAGGGGGCAATTTTGCATGGCCAATCCACCTAAACTGCACGGGCGGAATTCTCCGCAAGGCCCGACGCCGTCGTGAAACCCGGAGAGGTTCACGACGGCGTCGGAGGCCACTCCTTGCCCCCTATTCTCACCCCCCAGGGGGCTAGGAGGGCCGTGCCATAAATCTCGGCCGCGGGGCCTTGTCGCGGCTGACGTCACGACGGCTGATGGCTCCAACCCGCGCATGCGCGGTTGCCGTCGTCCCCTCCGCTGCCCCGCAAGACGTGGCGGCTTGATCTTGCAGGGCGGCGGAGGGGAAAGAGTGCGTCCCTTTGAGACGGTGGGCACTGATCGCGGGCCAGTCCCCTCCCGAGCACAGTCATGGTGCTAACTCCCCTCTCCGCCCCCCCACAAGCCACAAAACAGCTTTTGGCGCCATGTTCACGCCGGCAGCGACCAGGTGTGGTTGCCGCCGGCGTGAACCGGTCGGGAACGGCAGGCCACTCGGCCCATTCGGGTCGGAGAATCGCAAAACGCAACACGCCATTTTTGGGGGTGTGGGAGAATCGCGGGGGGGTGCCAGAGCGGTCCTCCCGCGATTCTCCCACCCGGCGTGGGAGCGGAGAATCGCGTGCCACATCTTTCGACTGCGGGAGGAAACCGGAGCACCCGGAGGAAACCCACCCGGGGGGGGGGGAGGATGTGCGATCTCCACACACACAGTGACCCAAGGCTGGAGCTGAACATGGGTCCCTGGTGCTGTGAAAGCAGCAGTGCTAACCACTGTGCCGCCCATCCCTTTTAACCTGTCATTCACAAACATTCAAGCCCGACAAGAGAGAGTGCATCAGAATGGTCGGCGGGGAAACCAAATAAAAAGCCCACTGGAAGTTTATAAATTGCTCGCCACAGTATAAATTTGTAAAGTCCTCTCCGTATCCAAGATGGCAGCTTTTGAGTAGAACCTTCGCAATGGGCCATCTTGATTGCCTTTCCCGGTCAACTCCCAATGCAATAACATCATTCCGTTAATCTTATTTAATTTTATCCTCTGGACTGTTTTATGCACTATTTTCTCAACACGATATTGGCAGAGGCCTGGAGGATACACAGATGACCTATTTCTCGCCTTCTGTCAGTATAACCATGTTGGCAGCTGTTAGGAGTGTGTGATAGCACTCTGGGGTGGCTCAGTCACTCATTTTCAATCCCTACCAATTACTGTATTGATTCTTTTAATAAATTAATGAAAAAAAACGACTACCCTCCTCGCTTTGTACATGGGTTTGCACAGAATGTGTCACCCCATTTGCCGCCCCCTTCCCCCATAATCACAAAGGTATGCGGAACAATACGGGAACTTATATTTGGTTAATTAATTCAATCTGGAGTAACAAGCCAATCTCAGCAATGGTGACCATTTAACTACCAGATTGTCATTAAAAAGCCAGTTGGTTCACTGATGTCCTGGAGGGAAGGATATCTCACCATCGCTCTGCAGTCTTGGTGAAGGTGTGTGACTCCAAACCAACAGCATTTGTTGCTCTCTGAACTGGTCTAGTAAGCCAGTCAATTGTACCAAATCCCTGCAACTAAGTGTAAGTCAGAGCGAAATTGGACAGAGTAACCCACATTGTTTTAGCCACGGGATTTGGTCATGACACAAGACATAACCTGCATGGACAACCCTGGAAAAACCTCCTCACTAATATCTGGGGGCTTGCGTCAAGAGTTGGGCAGCACCGTGGCTAGCATTGCTGCCGCACAGCGCCAGGGTCCCGCGTTCAATTCTGGCCTCGGGTGACTGTCTATGCGGAGTCTGCACGTTCTCCCCGTGTCTGCGTGGGTTTCCTCCGGGTGCTCCGGTTTCCTCCCACAGTCCAAAGATGTGCAGGTTAGGTGGATTGGCCAAGATAAATTGCCCCTTCGTGTCCAAAAGGTTTGGTGGGGTTACTGGGTTACGGGGATAGGATGGAGACGTGGGTTTTAGTAGGGTGCTCTTTCCAGAAGCCGGTGTAGCCTCGATGGGCCGAGTGGCCTCCTTCTGCACTGTAAATTCTATGAGTTGGGAGGGCGCTGCCACAGATTAATTAAGTAACAGCCCGATATTATCATACTCACAGAATCATACCTTACAGTCCACATCCCAGCCTCCTCCATCACTGTCCCTGGACATGTTCTGTGCTGCCAGCGGAACAGACCAACCAGAGGTGATTGGTACAATTGTGTACAATTGGGAGCGAGTACCGTTGGGAGCCCTCGACATTTGACTACATGATCCATGAAGCATCATGCCATCAGGTCAAATGTGGGCAAGGGAACTTCCTGCTGATTGCCACCTATCGCCCTCCCTCAGCATTCCCTCCTGAATCAGCGCTCCTCCCACTTGTTCAATGCCACTTGGAAGCAGCAGTGAGGGTGACAGGGTTATAGAAATTACTTAGGGTTGGGGCACTTCAATGCCCATCGCTTTGACTGCTTTTGGAGAAGTACTACTAACTGAGATGGCCAGGTCCAGATCTGCCAGACTGGGTTTGCAGTAGGTGGCGACAGAATCAACACAAGGGGGGAAACCTCTCTCGCTTTACCCTCACCAATCTATCTGTCAAAGATGCATCTGTCCATGATGACATTGGGGAGAGTGATCGCCACACAATCCTTACGAAGGGCAAAGTTGGTCACATTGAGGACATCCCCTCCTGCGCGACCCATCAGCAGCTGCAGTGGCACGGTAGCACAGTGGTTAGCGCTGTTGCTTAACAGCTCCAGGGTCCTAGGTTCGATTCCTGGCATGGGTCACTGTCTGTGCGGAGTCTGCACATTCTCCCCGTGTCTGCGTGGGTTTCCTCCGGGTGTTCCGGTTTCCTCCCATAAGTCCCTAAAGACGTGCTTGTTAGGTGAATTGAACATTCTGAATTCTCCCTCCGTGTATCCGAGCAGGCGCCGGAATGTGGCGACTAGGGGCTTTTCACAGTAACTTCATTGCAGTGTTAATGTAAGCCTACTTGTGACACTAATAAAGATTGTTATGGTTATTATTACATAGTATTGTATCCAAATACAATTAGTAATGGTTCTACATGTCCCTCAGTCTATCATAATCAGAGCCCCTACTTACTCAATAGAGAGCATGCAGGGAGCTGCACCAGGCAACCAGGGGCTGGTTTAGCTCACTGGGCTAAATCGCTGGCTTTTAAAGCAGACCAAGGCAGGCCAGCAGCACGGTTCGGTTCCCGTACCAGCCTCCCCGGACAGGCGCCGGAATGTGGCGACTAGGGGCTTTTCACAGTAACTTCATTGAAGCCTACTCGTGACAATAAGCGATTTTCATTTTCATTTTCATACCCAAAACTGAGGTATTAACCTGCTGAAGTAGAACTACATGCTTGCGAAAGAGCAGAAGCAACATATTACAGATAGAGTGAAGTGATCCCTCAACGAACAGATCAAGGTTTGCAATCCTGCTGATTCAGTCATGAATGGTGCTGGACAATTTATTAAAAAAATAACAGGAGGAGATGTCTCCACAAATAGCCCCCAACCTCGATGGTGGCAGTGTTGTGACAGGTGTGCGCAACAAAAGAAAAACGTGGCTAACGCATTTGCAACTATCTTCATCCAGAAACGCAGGGCGACTGATTCATCTGAACTGCAGTTGAGGACCCCACTATCACAGAGGCTGGACTTTGACCAATTCAATTCACTCCAGAGGCTCTCAGGAAATGGCTGGAGAACACTGGGTGCAGCAAAGGCTATGAACCCAGACAACATCCCAGCTACAGTACTGAAGACTGGTGCCCAGATCCAGCCATGCTTCCAGCTGTCATGGGTACACCGACAACACTGACATCCACCCGGCAATATGGAAAATTTCACAGGTCTCGAAAAGCCATTCAGCTCCTGATCTGATCATAGCCTTGGTGCAAACGTAGAAACAAGAGCTACGTTCAAGACGTGAGGTGAGAGTGACTGACCTTGACATCAAGGCAGCTTTTGGCCGAGTGCGGCATCATGGACCCCGGAAGAATCAAAGTCAGTGGGAATCAGGGGCAGAGGAAAGCTCTCAATTGGCTCGAGTCATACTTCGCACAAAGGAGGATTGTTGTGATTGTCGGAGGTCAGTCCACTCAGCTCCAGGACATCAATACAGGAGTTCCTCAGGGCAGTGCCCAAGGCCAACCATTTTCAGCTGCTTTGTCAATGAGTTTCCCCCTTCATTAGGTCAGGAGTGGGGCTGTCTGCTAATAATTGCACAATGCTCCACATCATGCACGACTCCTCAGACACTGAAGCCATCTGTGCTCATACGTATCAACATTCAAGCTTGGATTGATAAGTAATAAATAACATTCGCACCACAACGTTGCCAGAAAATGACGATTGCCAACAAAGCAAGTCCAATCACCTGCCTTTGACATTCAATGTCATTACCATCGTCAAACCCCCAATATCAGCATGGGGGTTTGTCATTGCCAGAAACTGAACAGGGCCAGTCAGAAAAATACTGTGGCTACAAGAGCAGGTGAGAGGTTTGGAATTCTGCAGTGAGTAACTCACCTTCTGAGTCCCCAAAGCTTCTCTGCCATCTGCAAAGCACAATCAGGAGTGTGATAGAATATTCTCTACTTTCTGGATGAGCGCCTCCAACAACACTCAACAAGCTTGATATCTTCCAGTAAAAAGCAGCCCGCTTGGTTGGTAGCCCATCCATCAATAATAATAATCTTTATTAGTATCACAAATAGGTTCCATTTTGGTAGGAATAACAGCAATCGGGATTATTATTTAAACGATAAAATATTAAAGCATGCCGCTGTGCAGCGAGACCTGGGTGTGCTAGTGCATGAGTCACAGAAAGTTGGTTTACAGGTGCAACAGGTGATTAACAAGGCAAATGGAATTTTGTCCTTCATTGCTAGAGGGATGGAGTTTAAGACGAGGGAGGTTATGTTGCAAATGTATAAGGTGTTAGTGAGGCCACACCTGGAGTATTGTGTTCAGTTTTGGTCTCCTTACTTGAGAAAGGACGTACTGGCACTGGAGGGTGTGCAGAGGAGATTCACTAGGTTAATCCCAGAGCTGAAGAGGTTGGATTACGAGGAGAGGTTGAGTAGACTGGGACTGTACTCGTTGGAATTTAGAAGAATGAGGGGGGATCTTATAGAAACATTTAAAATTATGAAGGGAATAGATAGGATAGATGCGGGCAGGTTGTTTCCACCGGCGGATGAAAGCAGAACTAGGGGACATAGCCTCAAAATAAGGGGAAGAAGATTTAGGACTGAGTTTAGGTGGAACTTCTTCACCCAAAGGGTTGTGAATCTATGGAATTCCTTGCCCAGTGAAGCAGTTGAGGCTCCTTCATTAATTGTTTTTAAGGTAAAGATAGATAGTTTTTTGAAGAATAAAGGGATTAAGGGTTATGGTGTTCGGGCCGGAAAGTGGAGCTGAGTCCACAAAAGATCAGCCATGATCTCATTGAATGGCGGAGCAGGCTCGAGGGGCCAGATGGCCTACTCCTGCTCCTAGTTCTTATGTTCTTATGCAACACTGCAATGACATTACTGTGAAAAGCCCCTAGTCGCCACACTCCGGCGCCTGTTCGGGTACACGGAGGGAGATTTCAGAATGTCCAATTCACCTAACAGCACGTCTTTCAGGACTTGTGGGAGGAAACAGGAGCACCCGGAGGAAACCCACGCAGGCACGGGTCGAACGCGCAGACTCCGCACAGACAGTGACCCAAGCCGGGAATCGAACCCGGGTCCCTGGCCCATGTTAAGCAACAGTGCTAACCGCTGTGATACCGTGCCGAACCAGGAACATTCACTCCCTCCACCACTGGCGCAACGTGGGCAGGATTCTCCGTCCCACCAGCCCCCACTTTCCAGCACAGCGCGTCCCCCCCCCCCCCCCACCCCCCCCCCCCCCCCCCCCCCACCCCCCCCAACAGCGGGATTCTCCATTCCCGCAGCCGGCCCCTGGGGTTTCTCATTGTGGGCACCCCCACGTCGTCAGGAAACCCATAAAGGGGGGGGGGGGGGGTGCTGCCAGCGAAGCGGAGGATCCCGCCGACGGAGAATCCCGAATGTCGTCTACAGGAAGCACTGCAGGAACTTCAACATCATCTTCCACACCTGCAACCTCCACCTAGAAGGATAAAAGAAACACCACCTCCTTCAAGTTCCCCTCCAAGTCACTCGTCACCCTCGGAGGTGGTTAACCTATTCACCATGAAATGAAAAAGGCAGAAGTAGATTACAAATACGCGGCTGTATCTACACAACACAACTCGACTCCACCTTCTCAAGGACAATTAAGAATGAGCAACAAATGCTGGCCTGACCAATAATGCCCACATTTTCTGAATGAATCAAAACAATGCAGGAGGCTTACGCTCTGAGGATGAGCAAGTAAGGTCTTAAGATTTATGGAAAGGAGGATTACTGAAGAACATACAAGGAGCTTTGTTTATCCCACTGCCGTGGGGATTGAGATTTTGTTAGTGCCCACAGTTGCTTAAATTTTATTTTTAAAATTGACGTCTGCCTGGTATTTCCGTGTCTTCAAAGCAGAATGATTTTGGAAAAGAAAAATAAGGAAAGACTGATGCTGGTTAAGATTTACTATTGGCGCCGTGGAAATTAATTACAAATCGGGGCAAAAATATTTGTAATCTACTTCTGCCTTTTTCATTTCGTGGCTAATGAAACATTTCTGGAATAAAATATGCGACCCACATTGTACAACTCAATATCGCCTTTATTCGTTATTTTAATTAGAATCAAGTTCTGCTTTAGAAATTATATATGTGTAGCTCATTTTTATTCAAGATTAGCCCAACAACCAGAAAATTAGTTTAGCCTCCCTCAAAAATGCACGGCGTGACAACATTGAGAAAAGGGTAATCTTGAAAGGCCTTACCTTAAACTGATGTCTGTTGTTACACTCTCTGTATAATTTAATGCTGCTTTTTTTAGAGGCAATTATACAACAAGGCCACAATGTCGACTGTCATCAACTACTCCCGGCATATGGAGCTGTCACTGCCTTCCCAGTCAGGGTCCTTACCATGATAATTAGTAAAGGTTAGGACCTGGAGCCCATTTTAACAGACTGACTGACATTCAATTATTTTCGGTTAGGAACAGTAAAACAGATAGCAATTGCATTTGCAACTGGGGAAAGGCGAGGACAGTTTATTTAGGCAGATTGGTGTGATAAGGCTCAGCCAGCCATCCTGAAGTTCCGTCTGCTTTTTCCCCTTCATGTGCACAGATCTGAATTCGGGGAAGACGCAGCGAAAGATCAGCTGCTTATACCGCTGTCCGTGCTTCAGAGGTATGTCAAGTCGGAGGTTATTGTCTACCGTCTCTCAGTAACCCCCGCAGGTGGACGTGAACGGTTCCATTACACCACGAGAAGAGATTTACTTCCGTATCTTGGCCAATGTTCATCCTCTAATCAACACCGACGAAACAGATCACTTGGTCATTATCCCACTGTTGTTTGTGGGAGTTTGCTGTGCACAACTTGGCCCCTGCCTTCCTGAGATCAGAACAGGGATTGACTATACTCAAGAGGCAGCTCGATATAGCACTTAGCGCGAATGGGATCAAAGACTATGGGGAGAAAGCAGGATTGGGCAATTGAGTTGGGTGATGAGCCATGAACGTGATAAAAGGCGGAGCAGGCTCGAAGGACCAAAATGCCTCCTCCTCGTCCTATCTTTTACGTATCTATGTACTTCAAATAGGCACTCAATGGGTCTTCACAAGGTTACCAAAGGTGCTATATAGAATCATAGAATCCCTACAGTGCAGAAGGAGGCCATTCGGCCCATCAAGTCTGCGTCAGCACTTTGAAAGAGCGCCCTACTTAAGCCCACGTCTCCATCCTATCCTCCTAACCCAGTAACCCCGCCTAACCTTTCAGACACTAAGGGGCAATTAGCATGGCCAATCCACCTAACCTGCACATCTTTGGACTGGGAGGAAACCAGAGCACCTGGAGGAAACCCACGTAGGCACGGGGAGAAAGTGCAAGCTCCACACAGACAGTCGCCCGAGGCTGAACTTGAACCCGGGTCCCTGGAGCTGTGAGGCAGCAGTGCTAACCACTGTGCCACCATAGGAATGCAAGGTTTTCTTTTCTTTTAATGTCTTTAATTTAACAAAATGACACTCATTAATGGTATGTTGATTGTATCAGGATACATCGGTGAAGGACATTGTTTAATTAAGTACTTGGAACATATCAGTAGGGGGTAGCCGGGACATTGGCTGTGTGGGAGAAGAGCTATAAAAACAATAAAGTTAATAAGCTCTGTCAATACAAAGCTCTGTGTCTTGGATTTGACTTCACCTTGGATCCTGTCAACACCGCTCACATGGCTAAATCCTCTCTGACTTTGCTTGCCGTCTGCCAACCAATCAGCACTCTCCTCTCATACATCGTACATCTTTTTTCAACCGGTGTTCTCGCCAACCGTCCAGATGAGCGCAAGGTGAAAAGTTTAGACAGCAAGTCATTTTAGTCATTCACCTGGGTTAAAATAGCGCGGGCAGAACTTAACTGAACCTCACGGTAGCATGGTGGTTAGCATCAATGCTTCACAGCTCCAGGGTCCCAGGTTCGAGTCCCGGCTGGGTCACTGTCTGTGTGGAGTCTGCACGTCCTCCCCGTGTGTGCGTGGGTTTCCTCCGGGTGCTCCGGTTTCCTCCCACAGTCCAAAGATGTGCGGGTTAGGTGGATTGGCCATGCTAAATTGCCCGTAGTGTAAGGTTAATGGGTTATGGGTGTACGGGTTATGTGGGTTTAAGTAGGGTGATCATTGTTTGGCACAACATCGAGGGCTGAAGGGCCTGTTCTGTGCTGTACTGTTCTATGTTCTATGAACGCATTGACTCTCAATGCATTTATACTGTAACATTAGTGCCTTCTCCAATGGCAGTAGTCCGAATCCAGACTTGGAAAAAAAAGGTGAAGTTAAATTCTCTGCGAGGGAATGCTGGCTGGGTCTGCAAGAATATTCGGCCCTGTTCCTTGTTTCCATTTCGGACGAATATCTCTGTGCACACGAGTGACATAGCACATGCACCAGACCCTCTCCTGGAGTCAGTGGTATCGCTCTGAGTCAAGAGGGCACCTTTTTAAAGTTCATACCCCGAAACTAGAGTTCAGAATCTCGGCTGACACTCCAGTGCAATGCTGAGGCAGTGCAGCACAGTCAAAGGTACTGTTTTTGGCATGTCACGAAGCACGCTGGTGTTACCTGCGAGGGTATCTTAAGTTGGAACACCGGTTCATGGAGGTGTTTAGCTTTGTTTTGGTATGAGGGGAACAAGTGGAACCCCGGTGAGAATAAATAGGCCAGTCACCGTGTAACATTTATTGAAGACTATTTATCAAAGTTGTTACAAAATATATCTCCGATACCTGAACTCTGTAAGACTTCCACTGTTCCCCAAAAAACATCCAAATTGAATAACCAGCTATAGTTACCACACAATACAGGGATGAGACTCAAATCTGGGAACCGTCTTGTTCCTGCTCCACCAAAGATATTTTAAAACTTGTTACGAAGGTTTTCTGCACTCCCTTCACTCTAAGCCTCAGAAACCTGTTTATGCTGTAAACATGGCCTTCCAACTGGGTGGCTGGAACCTGCCTGTTTTCTTTCTGAGACTGCTAGATGTTAAGTGCCTGCCTTACATCTCAGGGTCTGGGCCCGAACAGGCGCCGGAATGTGGCGACTAGGGGCTTTTCACAGTAACTTCATTGAAGTCTACTCATGACAATAAGCGATTTTCATTTCATTATGCTTCCTGTGTATTCGGCTGTCTGCCCCCATCAACCTCCTTGACAATACATTAGCGTAATGTATATCTCATGGACCTTATTATCTGAACTTCCGTTCTAAATTCATTACCGGGAGAGATGTAGTCCAATTGAGGCCCTTTGAATGCTGTCTACTGCTGTCTCCAGGCAGATCCATGACAGGGATGGGACCTCCGACCTTTTCCCCCCATCTGCCCTCTCAGGGGGACTATTCGAAGAAGAGCAGGGGTGTTCTGCTGGAGCCCTGGCTGAAACATTCGCCCTCAATCAACATTGCTTCAATGGATAACCCGAACATTACCTCCAGAATGTTTGTGGGATCTCTGATGTGTGCCGTTTGGCTGCCGTGTCTTCTATATTGGAATAGTGGCCGTAACTCTCTGGTCGTTGCGATTCACTTTTCTCGTCGGCAGCGCACCATCGCCAGCGTGTTCCGCGGCGGACTGGGGTGGTTTCAATAGAAAGTCCCATCGACAAGCGGTGTGAGTATAGAATCCCGCACGAGGCCCAGAAACGTGTGGCTGGGCGACCGGAGAATCCCGCCCAATGACTAAACTTCGAAAGCAATCCATTGGATGGAAAGTGATTTGGAGGATCCTGAGATCATCATCTTCGCCTACATCTTCGAGCAGAAGATTGAAAACTGCAGCCAGGGAGGGTAAAGAGGACCCTGCATAACTGGAACGGTTCAAGTTATGAGCCGTACGGTGTGAGGCAACTGGGAATACAGAGAGTCGTGAGCAATCATGGCATCCTAGAGTTTGCTTAATTGTCTTAGAGGGTTGGAGAGGAGCCTCCCAGGGTGGCGGCTTAATGCAGCATAATGCAGCAGAGTGGTTAGGGTGTGGAATGGACTACCTGCTGTGATAGTGGAGTCGGACACTTTAGGAACTTTCAAGCGGTTATTGGATAAGCACATGGAGCACACCAGAATGACAGGGAGTGGGATAGCTTGATCTTGGTTTCGGACAAAGCTCGGCACAACATCGAGGGCCGGAGGGCCTGTTCTGTGCTGTACTGTTCTATGTTCTATGTATTCTCCCCATCTACTGATACTTTTTTTTAAAATTTAGAGTACCCAATTCATTTTTCCAATGAATTTAGCGTGGCCAATCCACCTGCTCTGCACATCTTTGGGTTGTGGGGGAGAAACACACGCAGACACGGGGAGAATGTGCAAACTCCACACGGAAAGTGACCCAGAGCCGGGATCGAACCTGGGATCTCGGCGCCATGAGGCAGCAGTGCTAACCACTGCGTCACCGTGCTGCCCTGACTGATAATCTTTGAGCAGTCAGGAACAAGCAATTGCGATGGCCTCGGACCTCAAGAAAGAAGCATTGCTCGTGGAGGGAAATCAGAGAGGGCAAAAAGAGACTGCAATACCTTAAGTAATTGCAACATCCAGACATTGGTTCCTTGAGATTCAATCCTGTGGTTCTACATACCGGAATTTACACCATCCTCCTGCAAATAAATCAGCTCCCAAAGAATTCATGGTTTAATATTAATACTTGCGGTTAATCCTGGACGAGGCATCGCCCTAAAACTGGATCTTATCCGAGTGGAACACAGCTGAAACTCGAGAAAAGAATGAGATCTCACAGTACACACAGATACTAGTCTTAGCATGCGTTAAGAATTGTGCTGTATTGAAATTCTGAAAAGACATAGGACTCTTTGAAGCAGTATTGGATTTAAATATGTAAAACCCTGAATAAATAGGTATGAGCCTGGCGTCAAATTGAAGTTGTCAATCACTCTCAATTGGCGGTACATTGAATATGCCTTAAGCTGATTTTTAGCCCAGCTCCTTATGTTGTCGTTCGATTTGGGATGGCGAACTCATTTAACAATAGGGAGGCAGGTTTCAATTTGGGTGGAAGGACACGATACAAGGATTCAAGATGAGAGCTGCTTGTTTCAGTAGATTACATGTCGGAGTTTACCTTAATCCTGGCCTTGCTTTCCCAATGTTGTTGCCAATCGGACTGTCCAATTATGACTGAGCACGGTAACACTGTTAATAACTGGGCGGTTTGTGTTCAGGTCATTGTAAAGAGGCCTTAAGTGTCATCCATGCCATGTGTGCATAGGTTAATGTTGGCAAGCTCCCTTCATTAATAGTGAAGCAAGGATTTTTTTGCAACAATCCTTGTATATTTCACTGCCTCTTTCCCCAGTGGCAACACACAAATATCAAACTTATTGTATTCGATCCTGCAAGCTCCATGATGGGATTTCAACTCAAAATCTTTGAGCAGTTAGTCCATTCCCATAATGGCAGGTTTGCTGTGCTTGTTAGTGAGTGAAAAGGATCTTCACAGGTGGGTATAGTAAAGCAAAACTCCTGGTTTGCTATTTTGTTCCCTTTGTGTCGCAGTAATTTAGCATCTGTGCCATGGCAATGTCCAACATTACCCCATTGTTGCTTTAACTGCAGCAAGTTACAAGATGAAAGCTTAACTCAGTTGGGTAGACAGCTGGTTTGTGATGCAGAGCGAGGCCATCCGGTTCAATTCCTGTACCGGCTGAGGTTATTCATGAAGGCCCCGCCTTCTCAAGTTAAAGGATTTTTGGTGTCAACTGCGGTTTACTTGGTCGCACACTTACCTCTCGGGCCGAGATTCTCCGCCCACCCCCCAACAACCTCTGCAACAGGTTTTCGCACACCAGATGCAGCAAGCCATTGGCCGCCAGCGAGATCTTTCACTCTCGGCAAAGCCTACGGGCTTTGGCCTGACTGACCTGGCCTGTCATTGGGGACCCCACCGCGGAAGGGGGTCAGCTTCGTGCTACCAGAAAATCTCGCCGGCGGGAAAGGCCAGAAAACCCCGCCCTAGATTTCAAGGTATTGGGTTCGAATCACACCCCTGGGCCTTGAATTTAAAAGTCAAGGCTGACGCACCAATCCAATACTGAGGGAGTGCTACGCTGTCGGTGACACTGCCCCTTGGATGAGATGCTGAATGGAGATTCCATCGGCCTGCGCGGCTGGGTGTGAAAGACCCCGTGACAATATTTCGAAGAAGGGCAGGCGAGTTATCCCCGGTGTCCTGGTCAATATTTAACTTTCAATCAACATCAAAAAAAGCAGATGATTTTGGTTGTAGAATTTTTGTGGGTTCCCTAAATCACCAACAACAAATACTTCAACCGAGGTGGTTTATTCCTGAGCTCAACGTCTATATGCTCTTCCTGCGTTCCCGGCTCCAGCGCACCCGCCATGTGACCTCTTTTGCAGGAGCGTCATCACACTCTCACGTGACCACTCAGTCCACAGTGGTCATCGTGACACTGCTGTTTGCGGGGGCTTTGTTGAACGCATGTAGATCGCTACATTTCCCTGCATTGCAACAGCATTTACATTGGGGGCCGGTTTAGCTCAGTGGGCTAGACAGCTGGTCCATGATGCAGGGTCAGGCCAACGACATGGGTTCAATTCCAACTGAGCTTATTCATGAAGGCCCCACCTTCCCAACCTTGCCCCTCGCCTGAGGTGTGGTGACCCTCAGGTTAAAACACCACCAGTCAGCTCCACCCCCCCCCCCCCCCCTCAAAGGGGAAAGCAGCCTATGGTCGTCTGGGGCTATGGCAACTTTTTTTTTTTTAAATAATTTTTATTGGAATTTCTTACAGAAAATATAAAAATATAACAACAAGTACAGCAACAAGCAGTAATATGCAACTAACAGCCCCATAACACCCACAATTCCCCCCATACCGTAACATCACATGTATCACACTCCCCCCACCCCACCCCCCAACAAGAGAACATTAACCATAAATCAAAATTAAATAAATCAAATTTAAATAAAATAAGCAAACATAATCAACATCCCCCCCTGGGTTGCTGCTGCTACTGTCCCAGTACCCTATCGTTGAGCCAGAAAGTCGAGGAAAGGTTGCCACCGTTTAAAGAACCCTTGTACCGACCCTCTCAGGGCGAATTTGACCTTCTCTAGCTTAATGAAGCCCGTCATGTCATTGATCCAGGTCTCCACGCTTGGGGGCCTCGCGTCCTTCCACTGTAGCAAAATCCTTCGCCGGGCTACTAGGGACGCAAAGGCCAGCACACCGGCCTCTTTCACCTCCTGCACTCCCGGCTCTACCCCAACCCCAAAGATCGCGAGTCCCCATCCTGGCTTGACCCTGGATCCCACCACCCTCGACACCGTCCTCGCCACCCCCTTCCAGAACTCCTCCAATGCCGGGCATGCCCAGAACATATGGGCATGTTTCGCTGGACTCCACAAGCACCTGACACACCTATCTTCACCCCCAAAGAACCTACTCATCCTCGTCCCAGTCATGTGGGCCCTATGCAGCACCTTGAATTGAATGAGGCTAAGCCGCGCACACGAGGAGGAAGAATTTACCCTCTCCAGGGCATCAGCCCATGTCCCGTCTTCGATCTGTTCCCCCAGTTCCCCCTCCCACTTCGTTTTCAGCTCCTCTACTGACGCCTCTTCCACCTCCTGCATAAGGTTGTAGATATCGGATATCTTCCCCTCCCCGACCCAGACCCCCGAGAGCACCCTGTCACTCACCCCCCTCGCGGGGAGCGCAGGGAATCCCTCCACCTGCCGTCTAGCAAATGCCTTTACCTGCAGATATCTAAACATGTTTCCCGGCGGGAGCCCAAATTTCTCCTCCAACTCCCCCAGGCTCGCAAACCTTCCGTCGATAAACAGGTCCCTCAGCTGTCTAATGCCCGCTCTATACCATCCCTGAAATCCCCCATCCAGGTTCCCCGGGACGAACCTATGGTTCCCCCTTAACGGAGCCAAGGGGGCTATGGCAACTTTACCTTCAAGTTTCAAAAAGTACGTCACAGGTTGCAAGAGACTTTGAGATGGACTGTATAAATGCAAGGCTTTCTTCTTTTGTATTCATTTTGATGAAAAATGTACTTTGCATCTAGCACTCTGGGCTAAATAGCTGGCTTTTAAAGCAGGCAAAGGCAGGGCAGCAGCACGGTTCAATTCCCGTACCAGCCTCCCCGAACAGGCGCCGGAATGTGGCGACTAGGGTTTTTTCACAGTAACTTCATTGAAGCCTACTCGTGACTATAAGCGATTTTCATTTCAAGTTACGATAGCACAGTGGTTAGCACTGTTGCTTCACAGCGCCAGGTTCGATTCCCGGCTTGGGTCACTGTCTGTGCGGAGCCTGCACGTTCTCCCCGTGTCTGCGTGGGTTTCCTCCGGGCGCTCCGGTTTCCTCCCACGAGTCCCGAGAGACGTGCTTGTTAGGTGAATTGGACATTCTGAATTCTCCCTCCGTGTACCCGAACAGGCGCCGGAATGTGACGACGAGGGGATTTTCACAGCAACTTCATTGCAGTGTTAATGTGAGCCTACTTGTGACAATAATAAAGATTGTTATTACCTTGGTGCCACTCCTTGCACAGCCAGCCTGCCTCACAAAACACACTTCCAGCTCTGCATTCTGCATGGTGCTGGGTTAATCAGTTTCGCAGGCCTTGTGATCAATCCCTAATGAAATATTAATCCCTTGCAGCTACCCGTTACAGATAGACCCATTCCATTTTGAAGGAAAAGTTTTGAGTGAAATGCTCAATTTGAAAATGAATCTTAATAATGAGAAACTTCACATGTATTGATTCTTGGCCTTAATTCGCTGTTCACGCCTATTATATGTTATTATATGCTGTTCACGCCTATTATATGCTGTTAGCTGATTTTCCACAATCACTGTGCTTGCGGTACGTATACCCAATCTCTCAACAACCTTTTGGCAGCCGGTTAACTCAGTGATATGTTAGCCTGTTCAGCAAATCAGCCTTGCACTGTAGAATTATATAGAGGTGCGCAGTGCAGAAGAAGGCCATTCAGTCCATTTGGTCCGTCCTGCTTGCTCGTCTGCGGAGCTGTCCGATTCATCCCACATTCCAGCTCTTTCCCATCAACCCTGCAACTTTCCATCGCTTATATTCATCAAATTCCCTTTGGAAAGCTACTCTTGAATCCACTCCCACTTCGGGAAGTGTATTCCAGATCATATAATATCATTGGATTTAAAAAATAGAGCTCCCTCATCTCCCTCTGAAACTGTGCCCTCTGGTTGCTGACCCTCGTGACATCGGAAAGTCCCTCCTTAGCTAACTCAAGGCGACACGGTGGCACACAGTGGTTAGCACTGCTGCCTCACAGCGTCAGGAACCCGGGTTCAATTCCAGCCTCGGGTGACTGTCCGTGCGGTGTTTGCACGTTCTCCCCGTGTCTGCGTGGGTTTCCTCCGGGTGCTCCGGTTTCCTCCCACAGTCCAAAGGTGTGCGGGTTAGGTGGATTGGTCATGCTAAATTGCCCCTTAGTGTCCAAAAGGTTAGGTGGGGTTACGGGGTTACAGGGATAGGGTGGGGGAGTGGGCCTCGGTAGGGTGCTCATTCAAAGGGTGGGTGTAGACCCGATGGGCCGAATGGCACTGCAGTCATTCTACGTTTCTACATTGTCAAACCTCCTCCTTCTGTGATGGCATGGTTGGTTTAGCAGACAGGGGCTGGTTTAGCTCACAAGGCTAAATCGCTGGCTTATAAAGCAGACCAAGCAGGCCAGCAGCACGGTTCGATTCCCGTACCAGCCTCCCCGGACAGGCGCCGGAATGTGGCGACTAGGGGCTTTTCACAGTAACTTCATTGAAGCCTACTCGTGACAATAAGCGATTTTCATTTCATTTTCATTTTCATTCAATGAACAACATTCATTATCATTGTTTGGTGGTGCAGAACCTGAGTATAGGGAAAAGAAAAGTCACGTTGAAGCTTTCCGTCTTGCACTCAACAGGATACTTTGCGAAAAATATCGAGATGAAGGAACAATTTATAAACTGCCATTTTCCCCTTACACTGGCGTCCTTGCAAAGTGCTCTGATGAGTGCAAGACAAAAAACTTCGACACGCCTCCTTTTTCAACGATACTCAATATCCGTTGTCCTATCAATTTTGCTGCTTTGCTGATACCGCTACGGTCAATGCTGGGCTCCGCTATTGTTTCCCTTAAGGTTTCAGATACACCATCCCTCATGTTGTTCCACCTTGCTTCCTTGTCCCTTTGAAATATATATAAAATATCAACACCGTGCCTCCCAATCCATCGTGTTTCTTCTCAAGATTTTGAAAGCAAAGCTCGGTGTCACCTAATCACCAGCTTATGATTTATTGCGTTTTTTTCCCTCCACTTTTAAAAGCAGATCCCTCCCTGCGCCATGGATCTCAATGTTGTACCAGATTTTGCAACGTAAGAAATGGCAGGGGTTTATCAGTGCGAAAACAATGCTTTTATTGCATTGCTAGACTTCCCCTGTGTATTGCTTCACTAACAACTCTTGACATGGCAGAGTATCTCACAGAGATGAAAAATGGACGTTATTCATGTTCCACCTTTCGCAACCCACTGAAAGCAGTTAAAAAAGAACATTTTTCACGGGATGTGGGTGTCGCTGGCTCGGCCGGTATTTGTTGGCCACCCCAAATTGCCCTTGAACTGAGTGGCTTGCGCGGCCATTTCAGTGGACAGTTGACAGTATTAGTAATGTCTACTGTCACAAGTAGGCTCAACACGGCAATGAATTTACTGTGAAAAGCCCCGAGTCGCCACACTCCGGCACCTGTTCGGGTACGCCGAAGAAGAATTCAGAACGTCCAATTCACCTAACAGGCACGTCTTTCGGGACTTGTGGGAGGAAACCGGAGCACCCGGAGCAAACCCACGCCGACATGGGGAGAACGCGCAGACTCCGCACAGACAGTGACCCCAGCCGGGGATCGAACCTGTGGCGCTGTGAAGCAACAGTGCTAGCCACTGCGATTCCGTGCCCCCAAAAAGTGTCAACCACATTTAGATTTAGATTTATTGTCACCTGTACCGAGGTACAGTGAAAAGTATCGTTCTGCGTACAGTCCAGGCAGATCGTTCCGTGCATGAAAAAACATAGGACATACGATAGATACGCAATGTAAATACATGGACATAGGCAGTGGGTGAAGCATACGGAGTGTAGTGCTACAACAGTAGAGAAAATGCCTGGAGAGATCGGTTCAGTCCATGAGAGGGTCATTCAGGAGTCTGGTAACAGTGGAGAAGCAGCTGGGTTTGAATCTGTTAGTGCGTGTTCTCAGACTATTGTATCTTCTGCCCAATGGAAGAGGTTGGAAGAGATATTTGCTGTGGGTCTGGAGTCGCACGTAGGCCAGACTGGGTAAGGACAGCAGATTTCCTTCCCCGAAACGGCATCAGTGAGCCAGATGGATTTTTACGGCCATTGATGATAGTCTCCATGGCCGTCATTTACTGAGACCAGCCTTCAATTCTCGATTGTTAGCTGAACTTAAATTCCGCCAGCTACTGTGTCACTCCACTCCCCACCCTCTCCCTGCACCCCTGCCCTCCCTGCCCCCCTCGCCCCAGAACATTAGCCTGGGGTCTCGGGATTACTAGTCCAGTGACATTACCACCTTGCCACCATCCCTCCCCAACCCAACCCCGCCCCATCCCACACATCCAAAGAACAACGCAGCACTATGGTACAACGTCAGCAAGTGTCTGGAGCAATTCTGGAATGCTTGGGCTAGAATTTTCTGGCTGCCCCACAATGGAAGGGGGAGTAACCACCCCCCCCCCCCACCCCCCCCCCACCCCCCCCCCCCCACTCCCCCCACCCCCACCATACCCCTGGCAGGCGCGGGGAACCATTCGAACTTCCATTAAATTTGCCAGTCGGAGGGAGGGGGGGTCCGGGAAACTCTGGCCTTTGTGGGTAGCAAGCAGGGAATCGTGTCAAACAGGACACCTGGGCCGAAACCCTAACAACGATGTGGGTGCAGCCACACCTCGGGGACTGCCAGCGGTTCAAGAAGGCGGCACACCCACCACCTTCTCAAGGGGCAACTAGGGATGGGCGACAAAATGCCGGCCACGCCCGTGACGCCCACGTCCCATCAATGAGTTATTTTAAAAAGCCTTGGTCAGCACTCTGTACTGCCGCAGTGATTAAGACTGTAAATAACTTTCAGAGCTGAAAAACATGGTTGTTAAATAAATGTACTTACAGGGGTTAGTTTGGAATTACATAGAATTACATAGAATTTACAGTTCAGAAGTAGACCATTCGGCCCATCGAGTCTGCACCAGCTCTTGGAAACAGCACCCTACCCAAGGTCAACATCTCCACCCTATCCCCATAACCCAGTAACCCCACCCAACACTAAGGGCAATTTTGGACACTAAGGGCAATTTATCATGGCCAATCCACCTAACCTGCACATCTTTGGACCGTGGGAGGAAACCGGAGCACCCGGAGGAAACCCACACACACACGGGGAGGATGTGCAGACTCCACACAGACAGTGACCCAAGCCGGAATCAAACCTGAGACCCTGGAGCTGTGAAGCAATTGTGCTCCTTTGCAAAATGTCATCACCGGCCTGTATCATCTTAATTATCAAAAATGAGGCATTTTTATGGAGTCATTGACACATATGGGTTAGGAGGAGGCCGTTCAGCCTGTTGCGCCAGTGCTCCCTCAGGCCTGCCCCTCCCCCACGACTCCACTTTTTGTCCATTATTTGGTACATTCCTCATTCTCAAGTATCTGTCCAACTTCCTGAAAACTATTTGCAAAAATCCTGTTGTTTCCTGCTTCTCCTGGTGCTTGCTTCCGTCGACAAACACCCAGGCGCCAGCCAGGCACAATGGAGGGATTGAGAACAGTGCCCGTTCCCTGCGATTGAACACAAAGCTTTGAACCTTGGAGGCGACAGAGCTCACAGGTTGAGTCACAGTCGGCAGATAAAACGAAGGAATGTGCCGGTGTTTCGCTATCACAGTGTGGTTGCGCTTTCTCTCAAGTGGAATCAAGGCACACTGTCAGGTCCAAGAGGAGAAAAGGTGACCAGTGATAAAGAGGGGAGAAAAACATATTTAATTTATTTTTAAAATTTGTTCATCACAGGCTGTGCCTGCATTTATTGCCCATCCCTAATTGCCCTGGAGGGGCAACTGCTGTGGGTCATGTAGGCCAGACCGGGTGAAGATGGCAGATTTCCTTCCCAAAAGGACATCAATGAACCAGACGGTGTTTTTATAACAATGGTTTCATGGTCGTCACCAGACTTTTAATTCCAGGTTTTTTTAAATCGAATTCAAATCCCACCATCTGCAGCGGCAGGAATTGAACCTGGGACCCCCGCAATACTCTGGATCTCTGGATTGCTAGTCCAGTGACAATACCATTACGCCACCACATCCCCATGAAAAGGAATCCCCATTTAATTCCCTTGAACCTGCAATGCTCACATTTTAAAAATAAATAAATTTGGAGTACGGAATTCATTTTTTCCAATTAAGGGGCAATTTAGCCTGTTCAATCCGCCTACCCTGCACGGCTTTGGGTTGTGGGGGCCAAACCCACGCAAGCACGGGGAGAATGTGCAAACTCCACACGGACAGTGACCCAGAGCCGGGATCGACCTCGGCACCGTGAGGCAGCAGGGCTAACCCACTGCGCCGCCGTGCTGCCCGTGACAATACTCACATGACATGACGGCACTCTGTGCAATACCTAGCCAGCATGATTTGTGTGAATTGGAAAATATATACTGCAGACATATAGACACAGATGGCACCAAGTCTTTTCCAACGGAGAGTTATGGGGTTGGTTTTAGCTCACTGGGCTAAATCGCTGGCTTTTAAAGCAGACCAAACGGGCCAGCAACACGGTTCGATTCCCGTACCAGCCTCCCCGGACAGGCGCCGGAATGTGGCAACTAGGGGCTTTTCACAGTAACTTCATTGAAGCCGTCTTGTGACAATAAGCGATTTTCATTTCATTTCCTTACCTGCCAAGTCCGCATTTTCCAAACAACGGGAACAAAAAAAAAGGACCATCTCGTGTTGTCCGGATTGACCCTCCCCCAGATGCTTTCTTCCGTTTGGTTCAATGCTGTCCTCCCCCTATCTTAGCCGTAGAACGTGCCCCAGGCTGATTGGAAGGGGCCACTGTGTCGGCTGAAAGTCCAAGCTGCCTTTAATACAGCCCCTAAGACTTGAGTCTGGCAGGCAGCGGCGATCAATAAAATGTCCAAGCTCTTGGCATCAAACTGCGCAGTGCGCCGACACACTGAAATCCCTGCAAACAACCGAGGGGAAGCTAACAGAACAGGCCCGGGGGCGGTGGGGGGGGGGGGGGGGGGGGGGAGTGGGGTGATGCTACTCACTGTCACCTCGCCACGAGAAATATGCGGCCTTGAAACAATAACAAAAAAATAAACCCCCAAAATAACACGTACGACAGACACTGCATCGAATTGCAAATCACTTTAAGGGAACATAATTAACTTGAATGAGCTGATTAATTGTTTTCACCTTGTAATCTTTTTATCATTCCGCCATCAAGGAAATGCGAGATTATTTTTATTTGATGAGGTGCTGTAAAATATGCTTTGAAATGAATCCAGGAATATTTTCAGTGCAGGGACCACACACACGAACATTTTATTTTCTGTTGTTTGAAGGCCTCGTCAAAAGGCAGGCAAACAGAAATCTTGGGTGAGGCCAAGGGTTGGCTAATGGCTGATGCAGTAATGTGCTTCCCTGCCCTCCCAGTGCATTGCAAAGGTGTCACAATGACCACATGCGTCTTTCCTCCTGCGCTTAGGTTTTTCAGCCAGATCCCAGACGAGCTTCTGCCTTGATGCTCTTAATGAGTCGGTGGATAAACCAAGCTGTGACAGAAGTGACTGTGATGCTTCCAGGAGACTGTGCTGCTTGTGATCTAACTGTTCTGGCCAGCGGGGTTTCCTCGTGAGGAGAGTAACCGCGCAAAGGGAAATGCTTGGGATACTATCCATCCAAAGGCTTTGCCTGCGGTGATTTGCTGTTCTGAGATTGAAACAAGCCAAATGTTTTGCAGACAAAATCACAAGGCTATGGGCTAAGAATGGGATTGGGTGGGAAGGTCAGGTGTCTTTCATGCATCGGTGCAGACTCGATGGGCCGAAGGGCCTCTCGTGCACTCAATTCCACCAACCTATCTCCTCACCAATGGAAACCCTACGGATAAAACTGGTGATGGTGATCAACTATCATCAACTTTTGCAAAAACCCATGTGGTTCACTAATGTGCTGTCGGGGAAGGAAATCTGCCCTCCTTACCTGGTCTGGCCTACATGTGACTCTAGACCCACAGCAAGTGGATACAAAAGATCCTGAAGCTCTACTTGAAGAAGAAGAGCAGAGCTCCCCGGTGTCCTGACCAACAGTTGCCCCCGGAACCAACACCTAAGATGGATGCTCTGCTCATGATCACATTTCTGGTGGTGGACCCGTGCTGCCCACACATTGCCTGACATATTTCTTACATTGCAGCAGTGACTACACTTCAGGAGTGTGTTATCGGCTCGTAAAACGATTCGGGGCCTCCTACGTTTGTGCAAGCCATTATGTGAGTACAAGTCTTTCGTGCTTTTCTTCCAGTCTTTACATCTGAAAAGCTGCTGACAGCTCAGTTTGGGTTTTGTTTGGTTTCCAGCTCTGACTTATTACAGGTATAAAATGTGTGAGCACATTTTGACCGGGCTATTCCCAACAGAGGAGTTGCTGGAACAGAACAGTTTTCAGTAACTGTAAGGCAGAGTCGGACAACTGTAATGCAAAACAAAACAAAATTGCGCACATTATCCGACCCTGGTAGTATTTATTGAACACAGAACACAGAAGGAGGCCATTCGGCCCTTCGAGTCTGCACTGACCCACTTAAGCCCTCACTTCCACCCTATCCCCGTAACGCAATAACCCCTCCTAACCATTTTAGTCACTAAGGGCAATTTATCATGGCCAATCCACCCAACCTGCACGTCTTTGGATGATGGGAGGTAACTGGAGCACCCGGAGGAAACCCACGCAGACACAGGGAGAATGTGCAGACTCCGCACAGTCACCCAGTGGGGAATTGAACCTGGGACCCTGGCGCTGTGAAGCCACAGTGCTATCCACTTGTGCGACCGTGCTGCCCTAAGTGGGCCTATTGGATTAAGAATCTTACCGTTCATCTTGAGTTTAAGTGCACATGGCAATTTATTCCGAACAAAATGATCGTACCATGAATTTTCTCCCATCATGATGTGAAATTCCAATTCTCTTTCCGTATCCACTGGCGCACTAAAAACCTTTGTCCGTTTGTATAGCTGGTAATTCCAGGAACAGGTTGCTCGTCTGTCACGAGGGGCCTTTTGATAAAGGGGCACCGCTGGCTGATCAGTAGACTCTTCTAGCTTAAACCACCAACCATTGACGTGTTAGGAAGGATTGGCAGGGTGACACACTCAACCTATTTGGGCGCCTTATGAACGCACCTTCCTCAGCCGTCAAGTCCTGGGGTGGGGCTTGAACCTGGACATTCTGGCTCAGAAGCAGGGTCGCTAACCCACCGTGCCACACAAGACCTCCTTTGTTCACGTGAACGTAAAAAGGGCTTATTCATAGAATGATAGAATCACGCAGCACAGAAGGAGGGCATTCTGCCCATCTTGTTACTGCCATCCCTTTAGCTCCCTCCCTGCTCTCTCCCCTTGACTCTGCCACTTTTTTCCTTCAGGTGTTTGTCCAACTCCCTTTTCAGAATTCCTATTGAAACTGTTTCCGCCGCCCTTTCCGGCAGCGCGTTCCGAATTACAATTCGCTGCTTGAAAAGATCTCTTTATTTCCCCTCTCGCTCCTTTGTCCTTACATTTATGTCCTTTGGTTAACAACCCACCTGCCAGTGGAAACAGTTTCTCCCTATTCATTCCATCAAAACCTTTCGGAATTTTGAACCTTCATTTCCCTTTGACCTCGGCTCCACGGAGAACAATCCCAGCTTCCTCAAAACTGTCCTCATAGCTAAAGTTCCTCATCCATATTTTAGTGGGCAGCGCGGTAGCATTGTGGATAGCACAATCGCTTCACAGCTCCAGGGTCCCAGGTTCGATTCCCGGCTTGGGTCTCTGTCTGTGCAGAGTCTGCACGTTCTCCCCGTGTGTGCGTGGGTTTCCTCCGGGTGCTCCGGTTTCCTCCCACAGTCCAAAGATGTGCAGGTTAGGCGGATTGGCCATGATAAATTGCCCTTAGTGTCCAAAATTGCCCTTAGTGTTGGGTGGGGTTGCTGGGTTGTGGGGATGGGGTGGAGGTGTGGGCTTGGGTAGGGTGCTCTTTCCGGGAGCCGGTGCGGACTCGATGGGCCGGGTGGCCTCCTTCTGCACTGTAAATTCTATGAAAAAAAAAAAAAATGTGGGCAACTTACCCGACAGTGGTTAGCACTGCTGCCTCCCAACACCAGGGACCCGGGTTCAATTCCGACCTCAGGTGACCAACTGCACGGAGTTTGCACCTTCTCCCCGTGTCTGCGTGGGTTTCCTCCAGGTGCTCCGGTTTCCTAGCACAGTCCAAAGATGTGAAGGTTAGGCAGATTGGCCATGCTAAATTGCCCTTTCACGTCCAAAAGGTTAGGTGGGGCTGTTGGGTTACGGGGATGGCGTGGGTCTAGGTAGGGTGCTCATTCGGAGGGTTGGCGCAGATGGGCCGAATGGCCTCCTCCTGCATTGTAGGGATTCTATCATTCAACCACTAGTCTCAAAAAGGGATAACTACTGCGTTAGCTGGGTGCCATTTTGTCCGACCTTGTGACATTCCAAATGGCCTCCAAGTTTGCTTATATATTGTATATATGTGTTTGTGGGATGTGAGCGGTGCTAGCTAGGCCAAGCATTTATTGCCCTTCCCCAAATTGCCCTGGAGGCCGTGGTTGTGAGCTGTCTTCTTTGAAGCACTGTAGTCCATGTGGTGTAGGAATAGGGATATATAACAGACATTGCGCCATGAAAGATTAGTAATGAAGCACTTGCGGGATATCCTTAGGATGTGAGAAAGATCTGTCTGTTCTTCTTTTCTTTTTTCATTCCTTTCTCCCTTTCAATGAATCCACACTGGATTAATTCGTAACCTTGGCCTGTGCAATAAGGAACATATTTGTGAGCTGTACCAAGTGTGACTATTGTCAGTTGTTTCGCCGACTCATGAAGTGTCTATGTCCGATGTGTTCTCTGTATGGATGTCCAGTCTATGATTGGAAATGCGCATTAAATGAAATCAGAATGGAAACCATACAAGGCTTACCCAAGGGTAAAGGATAGCAAGGGTCTGTGCTCTTTCCCTATCCTTCCATCCATCCCTTTGAAAAGAGGCGCGCACAGGGCCTTAGATAGAGGAAGGCCTAATTCCACTACTTACTGGGCTGTTGAGGGATTGGTTGTTTTTTTTTTCTTTATTCGTTCATGGGATGTGGCTGTGGCCGTCGCTGGCTGGGCCGGCATTTATTGCCCATCACTGAGGGCATTTAAGAGTCAACCACGTTCCTGAGGGTCTGGAGTCACGTGTAGACCAGACCAGGTAAGGACGGCAGATTTCCTTCCCTGAAGGACATTAGTGAGCCAGATGGGTTTTCGCAACAAGCGACAATGGTTTCATGGTCATCATTAGACTTTTAATTCCAGATTTTTATTGAATTTAAATTGCACCAACTGGCGTGGTGAATTCAAACCCAGGTCCCCAGAGCGTTACCCTTAGTCTCTGGATTACTAGTCCAGCAACAATACCTATTTTATCTTTTATTTTTTGCGGGCGGTAGCGCAGTGGTTAGCACTGTTGCCTCACAACGCCAGGGTCCCAGGTTCGATTCCCGGCTTGGGTCACTGTCTGTGCGGAGTCTGCACGTTCTCCCCGTGTCTGCGTGGGTTCCCTCCGGGTGCTCCGGCTTCCTCCCACAAGTCCCGAAAGACGGGCTTGTTAGGTGAATTGGACATTCTGAATTCTCCCTCTGTGTACCCGAACAGGTGCCGGAATGTGGCGACTAGGGGCTTTTCACAGTAACTTCATTGCAGTGTTAATGTAAGCCTACTTGTGACACTGATTAAGATTATTATTATATATAACAGTCATTGCGCCATGAAAGATTGGTTATGAAGCACCTTAGGCATATCCTGAGGATGTGAAAAAGGTTATTCTCATCCAGTTCTTTTCCACTTCAATACGATCATGGCTGATCTCATCTCGGCATCATCGCCACCTTCCTGCCCGCTCCCCATCACTTTCCATCTCGCTGCTAATTAAAAACCCATCCACTTTCCCCTTAAATCTCTTTGGTGTTCCGCCGTCCACTGCTCTCCGGGGTTGAGAATTCCACAAATTCACGACCCTTTGAGGGAAGTAATTCCTCCTCATTTCTGTCATTGGCACTTTTCAGGCGTTAGGGATGTCCAAAAGTGCTTTCCGGCCGGAGAAATACTTTCAGAAAGGCAGAAGGAAATGTGAAAATGGGGCACAATTAATGTCATTGGCAACTCTTGAAGTTCTCAAGATGGCAATCCCAGAGCTAAATCCCAAAATGGAGTTCTTTCAGTCCCAGGGCAGGAGGGGCCATTGATACACGGCGTTAGGACTCTCGGTGAGAATTACAAATATTAGCAAAACTGCTACAGAAAAAAATTGGGCGAATAATTATGTTGATGGAGCTGTCCTTCAAATTGAAGATGAGCGACGATGTTTGTGTCACGCATTAATGCAATCAAACACTCTGAGGAAAATCTTCAAATAAAATGCCTGCTTTATTCTTTCTCAAAGAACCTGTGTCGGTAAGAGCTTGTCAGGAATCCCCTCAAGGCATTTAGACATCATTCTTTACAGCAGGAAGCTGAGTGCAAATGGCCACGCGAGCGGTGTAAATTAACACACAGTCTCCCGCACAATTCTGACTCGAGGTCTCACTCCCTTCCTTCCCGACTGACTGACTGTCTGTGGTGAATGTAACTCTGTAATTCACACTGTATTGTATATACATGAGACCATGCATTTGTAAGCGCAGTTGCATTGCCCGACCACTAGGGGGAGTAGCGCTGGGAATGCTTAGGAGTTTGTACAGGGCTCCACCCTTGGCTCCGCCCACGACCTCCCCCTGGACTGCTGTATAAATACCAATGCTCAGAGCCAGTCGTTCAGTTCATCAAGAGTTCAACGTGGAATAGGTTGGCTCTGTTGTAAGTAGATTAAAACCACTGTTCATATCTTAAAGCACGTGTCTAGTGAATTGATGGTTCCATCACCGTCCATTGGCTGCTTCCACCTGGAGCAGTTAAGGAGAAGCTGGACAAACACACGGGGGACAAAGGTGTGGAGCGGGTATGGTAAAGGTGAATAGTCATCGTCAACGTTGGCAGCTCTCCCCATTAAAGAGATGATTATTTATTTGGCTTGAGGGTCACCACTCCATATATTAAGCATTGGGCAAGTTAAGGAGGCAGTTCTCTGGGAGCTAGGACAGTTGTTACAGGGATTGAACCCATGGTGTTGGCATCAAATGCTAGCTGGGTAACCAACTGGGCTAACTTTATTACCATTCAGCAAGCTGGAGTTCTGGATTAACAATCCAGAAATTTGAGTTTAAATCCCATCCTGGTGGTTTAGAAACATAAATTCAATTAGCCACTTAAATTCTGGAATTAAGAAGTTAGAATTAACAAGCATGAAACTTCCAGACTGCCATGGTGATCTATCTGACCCACTCTTGTTTCTTAGGGAAAGAAATATGTCATTCCTACATAATCCTGCCTATATGTGACTCCAGGGATAGGATTTTCCACGCGCCCCACGGCGTAGATTGCAGTGCATGGAGGTGGCCCACCATTGCAGGGCGATGGGATCTTCCAGTCGTGTCAGTCCCAACCCTAACCCTAACCCTAATTTGCAATGGTGTAACAATATGTGTATTGTAAGGAATACAAAGGGTTAACAATAAGGTAATAATACTTCTCACCACCGGATGGCGATAAGGCGCAGTGATATAAATATCATGTGACATCTGGGATTCCGGGGGAAGGTTGTAAGGCGTTAGAGAGGTGAGGTGCCAAGCATAGAGTCCTATTGTAAGAGATATCATATTGTTTTACTCAATAACTTATTCCTTGTTGACTGGTTAGAATCTTTAATTTGGTAGTGTAAAATAAATCAGCTTTGTTCAACAACTCAGCTTTGCTTACACTACATTCTCGTAGCATCCTGATAGACGCAACAGAGAACATCATTGTTCACACCCTGCACCGCCGGGAACCAACGGGGGGAGGGGGGGTTAACCGTCGGTGGGACCGGAAGATTCCGCTGGCTGGAACGCCCGGAAAACCCCGTCCCGGGTCTACAGCAGTGTGGTTGAAATGGACGAGCAAGCCACTCATTTTTTGCAAGAGAGTGTCCGGAAGTTACAAAGGGTAACAGCCTGATTCACTCAGGCTGTAAAAGGCTTTCCCTGGCGCATTTAATGACCGCGAGATTTTTATCACTCGCGTTGATAATTTGACGGGTTTCATCATCTCCAAAGCAAAGCTCCAAAGTCAAACCTCTTCCAATCCCCCACCCCTGTGCCATTCTGTCAGATGAGGTGGCAAACCTCAGTGCACCCTGAAGGTCTGCCCTTACAATAACAATAAGATATTTTCGCCCTTCCAAAGCTATTTATCCAGGCTCCATGTGCAATTAATCAGACGAATGGTTGGCCCAAAATGTTGACTCTGCATCTCGTGCAAGGAAAGGCTGCTTGAGCTGCTCTGCGCGTCAGCAATTTCTATCCTGCCTTAATTTCAAGCTACCTACTTTGAGGAATAGGTTCCCCTGAAAATAATCAGCTCTCTAAACCCCTCAAAACCCCCTGCACCATGAAAACTCACCATCGCTCCTTAATTTAGTGCCTTCTTTGACAATCTGCTCTACACATCCACTGTCCCATTGTAAGTGGTGTGCGCTGGTCCACAATCCTACAGTCAATCACCTTGGCTGTTCTGAACTCCCCTCACCCCACCCCCATCCATCTTTTAACTAGATTCCACTCGCGAAGAATCTGAGCGACCTGGTTAATATTGATCTCAGCAACTTAAATTAGATGAACAACGTGGGACCAGATGTTTAATCAGCATAACGTATTTGTCCGGAAACATTTTTACGTTAATGAGGGGGAGTATCTCATTGGAAATCCTGTGATTTGTATCTAATGGCTAATGCCCTACCCTGTCCTGGGAATATATTTCTCATGGATCTTTTCCAATTCTTCCCTCGTTTTGTAATGTCAAAGAGTGTTTCATGGCATCTGTAAAGGCACACAACACGTTTGCAAATGTTTCGTTGCATTGTTAACAAACCATTAACACTGCGAAGGCTCCTTCCCACATTGCAGTCAAGATATTTGCTTCCAGCCTCTGCAATCATAAGTAGATGGGTTGGGCCAGAAATTAATCTTGATCTTGGAAAAATAATATTCAGGAAACTTTATTCTACCCAGTTCAGCCAGAGTGGACCCTTTTTCTTTTTTTTTTCATTTCGAAGTCATAGCCATAGAATCATAGAATTTACAGTGCAGAAGGAGGCCATTCGGCCCATTGAGTCTGCACCAGCCCTTGGAAAGAGCACTCTACTTAAGTCCACGGTCCACCCTATCCACGTAACCCAGTAACCCCGCCTAACCTTTTGGACACTGAGGGGCAATTTAGCACCTAATCTTTGGACTGTGGGAGGAAACCGGAGCACCCGGAGGAAACCCAAGGTGGGGGGGGGGGGTGGGGAGGTCCCTGGAGCTGTGAGGTAGCAGTGCCACTCTAATTGTGCCCATTACCTTACCGGGAAGAGCGCGAGTGGGATTTTCCAACCACCCCCCCCACTTCCACCGTAGAGTGCTTTGTGACATCGGAGACGGCCTACCATTGGCCGGTGGGAGGATCTTCCTATTCCGCCGCTGACAAGAGGGTTTTCCATTGTTTGCATCCTCCACCACCGGGGAATCCGAGGCGGGAGCCCACCATCGACAGGACCAGCTGGAATAATCCCGGCCTTGGTGTTTTCAGATGATCATATCATACAGCAGGGGAGGGGGTGGCAGTGTGGTTGTATTGTCACTGGACTAGTAATCCAGAGACCCTGGATAATGACCTGAGGACCTGGGTTCAAATCCCACCACAGCAGATTGTGAAATTTGAATTCAATAAAATCTGGAATTAAAAGACTAATTATCTTTGGGGCAGCACGGTAGCACTGTGGATAACACAATTGCTTCACAGCTCCAGGGTCCCAGGTTCGATTCCGGCTTGGGTCACTGTCTGTGCGGAGTCTGCACATCCTCCCCGTGTGTGCGTGGGTTTCTTCCGGGTGCTCCGGTTTCCTCCCACAGTCCAAAGATGTGCAGGTTAGGTGGATTGGCCGTGATAAATTGCCCTTAGTGTCCAAAATTGCCCTTACTATTGGGTGGGGTTACTGGGTTATGGGGATAGGGTGGAGGTGTTGACCTTGGGTAGGGTGCTCTTTCCAAGAGCCAGTGCGGACTCGATGGGCCGAATGGCCTCCTTCTGCACTGTAAATTCTATGAATTAGAAGAAGTCCATTTTTTAATGCTGGATTTTAGAAGCGTAAGAGGTGACTTGATTGGGACAAGTAAGATCCTGGGGAGACTTGACAGGCTGGTGGTGGAGTGGATTGTGGGAGAATCTGAAGTTAGAGGCCACTGTTTAAAAATTAAGAGGTGGCCCATTTTGGACAGAGATGAGGGCGGGGATTCTCTGTTCCAAGTGCTCCCGCCAGCAGAGATTCGGGATTGGTCCTTGCTGGCGCTATTAGCGGTGCTGAGGTGTGAATCATAGTCCTCTGGTGTGGAAATCGATACAGAGCCTAAATGGCATTGGATTCCCACTCTCCAGCTCAGCCCATCGTTTGGAATGGGCACCCCGATCCCAAAGTTCAGAGGCAAGCCGCCCCTCCACCTTGCAGCATGAATGTCGACCCCCGCCCTGCGCATCAAGGGGAGCACTCCCAACCCCTCATCAAGGATGGGCATCCTCCCAGGAATAACAGGTAACCCCCCTACTTCAACAATGCTATGTGCTTTCTGTGGCTACAAAAGAGGAGGCACCGTCTAGTGAAGCTAACCACAATGTTTACATAAACACTTTTGTTATGATTGACAGGTGCTGACCACTAAATGGTCTCACTTCCTCTTTTGTAACTGCAGAAAGCACTGAGCATTGTTGAAGTGGTCAGCAGCTGTCAATTATAACAAGAGTGTTTATAAACATTATCTTTAGGATCAATGGAGGGTACTTGAGATGCATTCAGGCGTGAAGGGAAAGATAAATAAACAATTAAACTGTCACTCACAGGCTAGTGAAAGAAACTGTGAAATTGAATGGATGCTTAGTATTCCAAAGGTCCTCAGGGAATCTGGAGCCTTTTGGAGTTTTGAGGGCTTTCATGGAGGGCTCTGATACTTCATAAAGCTCCAAAGGCTGAGGGAGCAGATGTTGAAAAGGGAAAGTGTTCCGGCACTTTTTCTTCACTGAACTGCCTGGACTGCTCATCAGCTGTCAAGAAGAGCAGTTCAGGGTGAGGAGGCCACTTTAGAGTTTAGAAAGTCTGACCAGGAGGATGCTGTTGAACAGAGAGCTGCCTGAGATCATCATGCCAAGGCTGATCTTCAGATCGGCCAGGGCTGAAAGAGGAAGTCCAGGAGCAAGACCCCCATCCCCAGGGGAGGGTCCAGGGCTCAAAACCTCACCCACGGCCCCCACCCACCCAACCCCCAGGACTCTTGGGAAACCCCCCACCTGCAGCCTGGCAGTAGCAGAGGGGCACATTAACAATGGGAAGAACCTCCTCTTGACCCCCATCTATGGGGGGGGGCGACGGGGCAGCAGAGACTGGGCACGGGTCTGCCGCCCGACGCCGATCCCGTTTCTCACCGTGCTCCAGTGACCATCCGATCTGGATTCTCAATCGCAGTGGCGGAAAATAGAGAATCCCACCCGAGGGGGAAACTTTACTCTCAGAGGGCCACCTCGGAAGGTGGTTGAGGCAGAATCTGTCAATATCTTTAAGGCGGAGGTAGATAGGTTCTTGATAAGCAAGATTGGTGGGGGGGGGGGGGGGGGGGGAGGAATGAAACCTTATCTGCGATAGGCAGGAATATGGCATTGAGGTTAAAATCAGAGAAGCCATGATCTTATTAAACAGTGGCGCAAACCCGAGGGGCCGAGTGGCCTACTCCTGTTCCTAATTTGCGCGTTTGTATGTACATATTTTGGCTGTCTCTTCGAAAGAGATTTCCAATCAATCCCACTCTGCTGTTCGTTTCCAAGCCTCGCTTTGTTACGTCTCAAATATCTATTCAACGCCAAATTAAAAGTTATGATTGAATCAGCTCCCAACGTGCTTTCAGGCAGTGAAGTCCCGGTCGCTGTGATAAAAAAAAAATCCTCTTTGTTATCTTTAATCTGTGCCCTCTGGCGACTGACGGTCCTGCCCACGGACGATGTTTCTCCCTATCTATTCCATCAAAACCATTTCATAATCTTGAGCACTCCAAAGGACCTGTGATGTCCCTTTAGTGAATGTGATATTGGCAGCAACGTGTTGCGGTCATATCCCACTAGATAAAACCGATAGTAAATTTATGCAGATGGAAATGTTATCTAGCTCAGGTTATAGCTCAGTCGGGTTGTTTTTTTTTTCTGAGGCGGATAAAGCATCTGTTGCATTTGCAGCCTCCAGGCATCTATCCCTTGGCCCCCTGGTCTACATTTGCAATTCCTGAAACATTCATTTTTCAAGTCTGAGCCAACAGCTGCCAGTGAAACTCGCTGTGTCTGTTCTTGCTCCCTGGTGCTGCCGTGCCGCTTGGCTTTGGGTCAAGCTCGGAGAGTCTAACATCTGTCCAAGGAGCCTAAAGCATTGGCCAGGAGTCAAGCTTGAAGCAATCAGCCTGATATCCCTCTTGTGCCTATCCCTTGCCTCCGAGCATTGGGCAGGCATTAGTACTGGGGGAGGGGGGAAAGGGGAGGGGGGGGTTGATAGAAAGGGTAAGCCTATTGTTTGGGAAACAGTGGAAAAATTTAGAAATCCACTTAATTTGTTCATGGGAACTGCATTAACTGGAGAGAGAGTTTAGAGATAGGCTGTACTGTAGATGAGATGCGTCATCGTATTCGACAAGGAGAAATCCATCTATTGTTGCCTTTATTTGCTAAGCAATTGATTCGAACTCCAGCTGACACTGGCCTATTGACTTCCGATTTCATCGATGTGGCATTTGTTTTGAATGTAGGGTTGTGCTTGGTGACAATAATATTCTAAAACCTATTCTCTTCCCCCCCCCCCCCCCCCCCCCCCCACCCCCACCGCCTCCCGTCCCACCCCCAACTCCTCCCCTGAAGGAATTTTCTCATTCCGAGCTCCCTGCACATCCTGATGAGCAACCCTGGTGGGGGCCCAGGCAGAGAGATGGTGCTCTGTAACTCGAGGGGCCATCAGAGATAACCCCGGTAGCCCCCACTCTCCACTGCATGGCCAATGCTGGCACAGGCTTCCTCTCTCCCCAGCAGGCATCCCAGGATTGTGTTCAAGAACCAGAAACCCGACTGATTGTTTCTCCCACCCCCCCCACCCTTCAGACCTCCCCTAAGAATGCGATGCTGTAACTGAGGCCCTGGGGCTGTGTTTCAGCTAAGTCCCCAGGAAACAGAAGCCTCATCCAGGACCTCGAGTCTGTAAGGTCTGGGGTACCATGCCCCGCAATATATATTCACCCGTGAACGTTATCGGGAAACAAACAATAATCGGCCCCAAAGATGATTCCATTTTGGTGTGACAGCATTGCTTGGGGAAAAAAATGAGCCCAAGGCAGCTGCTTGAAAACCTTCTCTGCACCCTCTCCAGTGCGTGTGACAATCAAAATCTCGAGAATTAGTATTATTTGCAGGGTTGTACATTCAGGTAGTCGCCGACAATGCAGTAAATTCCAATCCTTCAGGAAATGGAGCCTCAATGGAGCCCCACTGTTGGGGCCTCACGGTAGCATGGTGGTTAGCATCAATGCTTCACAGCTCCAGGGTCCCAGGTTCGATTCCCGGCTGGGTCACTGTCTGTGTGGAGTCTGCACGTCCTCCCCGTGTGTGCGTGGGTTTCCTCCGGGTGCTCCGGTTTCCTCCTACAGTCCAAAGATGTGCGGGTTAGGTGGATTGGCCATGCTAAATTGCCCGTAGTGTAAGGTTAATGGGGGGATTGTTGGGTTACGGGTATACGGGTTACGTGAGTTTAAGTAGGGTGATCATTGCTCGGCACAACATCGAGGGCCGAAGGGCCTGTTCTGTGCTGTACTGTTCTATGTTCTATGTTCTAATGAGGAGAAGCCAGCGCTTGTCTGTACACTTGCCTCCGCGTTCTGAAAATATTCCTGCTTGAGCTATCCGATCATTTCCCGCAATTCTGGTGGCCCGCGTACGAACAAAATACAAGATCAGTGACAGAGGGGGGCGGGGGGGGGGGACGTTCCAGCAGCTTACAAACAACATAAGCTGCAGGAATATCAGGTGGGAAGACTCAACATTGGCATATCCAATTCTAGTTCAGGGTTCAATGCGTTTGCGATGGCTTAGATCAGGGTAAGCCAGGCAGCTAAATCCTCGCCGGCCTGCTCATCCTCGGAGCTCTGTGATGTATTTTGTCAGTTGTCAGCCAAACCGCTCGAGGGGGTTGGCTCGTGCAAGTGAAGCAGAGGCCTACAGAGGATTTAGAACATCAGGAGCGAACGTTTAGTGCCAAGAAAATTAGATTCTTGCATCTTTTCCCAGCGAAGGGTTCCTCTACTGCGCGGCCGTGCTTGAGGATTGTTTTCAAAACGGCTGCTGTGTCCAAGTTCAGTGAGGTCTACGATTCGAACAAAGCAAGGCAGACAGAGGGAAAGAGGGGAAAGAGAAAGGTTAACCCTTTTAACTTCACAAATCTATTATGGTCATACAATGGGCCTAGTCCGAGGAGTAACAACGACGTTCTGTTCGCTATTCAGCATCCTTTGATGGGAAGCGCAGGTTTGAGAACAGGTGCACTATTTGTAAGCTCAGAACATCCCCAAGCACTGTACAAGCAACGAAGGACCTTTTGTTAAGGCTACTTACTGTTGTTGAGCCTGCTTTAAAGCACCGCACACAGCAATAATCATCTTTTTGAGTGATGTTGGCCGAAGAATGAATACTGGCCAATTCACCAGGGAGAACTCCCTCTGCCCTTCTTCGAAATAATCCCAATGGTTGCTGCCAAATGAGAGGACAGATTGAGCCTGAGTTTAAGGCTTCATCGTGTTGACTCCTCCGACAGTGCAGGGCTCCCTCAATACTGCTCCAGCCCGGGAGTGGGACTTTAACCTGTGACCTTCTGACTCAGCGGTGAGGGCACCGTCACTGAGACGAGGCTGATGGTGTAAATTCACTGTTGAACTTTATGCTGGTAACTGACTGCAAAAACACACGTCATTGAAGCAATCTTTGAATATTTATAAAGCAGAGCTAGATAGATGCTTGTTTGACAAGGGGGCCAAAGGTTATCGGGGGGTAGGCAGGAATGTGGGGTTGAAGTCACAAGCAGAGTAGCCCTGATCTTATTGAATGGCGGAGCAGGCTCGAGGAGCCGAGTGGCCTACGTCTGCTCCTAACTTGTGCGTCCGTATCAACGCACAGGCTTAGGAATGCTGTGCCCAACCTGGCTGGTTTGACGGAAGCGTTAACTCAAGCCTTCAAATAGCAGGCCTTTGCCACGTTACTATCCGGGACCAAGGATGCCCTCTTGTAGACATGTGGAGCCAGGGAGACAGAACTCGCAGAGCAAGGCAAATGGCTGGCGCGATGCATTGGAAATCAGATTGGCAGGGCTCAATTCCATGGTTGCTGAAGCCAGGTGGGACCTGGATTGTAGTCCACTGTGCAAGATTAGTACAGCTGGTATCCAATCTGCCGTGTGCATTGGCTTAGCTGTAACGAGAGCTGGATTGCAATCTGCTCTGAATGTTTCAGATGGACCGCAATCTGCTACAGGGGTTGGTTTGTCTGAAAGGGATTGCTCACAGTCTCTGCTGCGCATTTTTTTTTTTTTACTATTCACAAAGTCTTGAACGTTTATCTTGCCGGGTAGATTGGCACCTCGAGGCTTTCGAAGCCACAGGGCGATTGGATTTGGACTATCTGAGGCAGGGCAAGTCCTCCATATTCAGCAGCCGACCTGCAGGGCTGTGGTGATTCGAACCAACATGCCATTTACAACAGAGGTCAGTCTGTCCTCCAGCAAGACATCAGAAATCCTCGGCGTCCCCATCATTCAGTTGTCTTGTGGCCATCAATGAGGCCTATTTGCACTCTCTCAGTGTAGAACAGACTCAATGTGCTCCCCAGCCGAGGCATAAAAATAGCGAACCAAAAATGCCTCCTCGCACACATTGAAGTTATTCAAGGACCTTGCAGATCAGGAGTCCCTAATCAATAGAATAAATAAGGTTAATCGCAAACAGTAGGGTATATCCCCCCATGATCGGTTTTTGGCACAAAATAGTATTGATTAGAAAATATACCATAATTTTGAAATACCTCAATCCCACATTTAGAGTCAATCTATTTATATCTTTACATTAAATGAAATGAAAATCGCTTATTGTCACGAGTAGGCTTCAAATGAAGTTACTGTGAAAAGCCCCTAGTCGCCACATTCCGGCGCCTGTTCGGGAAGGCTGCTACGGGAAAGTGGTCCTTATTCATTTTATTGAATGATGCCAATGTTATATTGAATGATATAGATTGAATGATATTGAATTGAATCCTCACCTGAGGAAGGAGCTGTGCTCCGAAAGCTAGTGATTCAAAACAAACCTGTTGGACTTTAACCTGGTGTTGTGAGACTTCTTACTGTGCCCATTATATTGAATGCAAATATGGTCCTTCCCTAGCTCTGTGGCAAAATATATAGACAAGGGCAGCAGAAACATATGCCAGAAATAAGCCTTGCATGCCTCAAACACTCACAAATTCATGATGGATGACGTGAAGAAACTCCCAGACAACACCTCACAACACACGACGATGCTCCGTTGCAGAGGATCGCACATTATAGTCACTGGACTCATATAAGGACTGAAGAACTACGAGCAGAAGTCGGCCACCTGACCCCCTCAAGTCATCCGAGCCACGCCAAATTCAATTGGGACTGCATGGGAAAATGCTCCATCCGGTGAGTGAGTAGGACATGGAACTCACCGCCACATGCAGTAGTTTGTTTGTCTTTCTTCATTCAAGTGATGTGGATGCCACTGACAAATCCCAACATTTAGTTTCCATCCCTCATGCCCTTGGAGAAAGTGGGAGTGAGTCTCTGCCTTGTATGCAACTGAATGGCTCACAAGGTCATATAAGAGGACAAGTTCAGGATCAAACATGTTGTGGTGAGTTTGGAGCCATCTATAGGCCAGATGACAAATTTCCTTTCCAAAAGGATAGGACCATAGAATCTCGACAGAGCAGAAGCAGACCATTCGGCCCATCAAGTTTACACCATCCTTCTGAAAGACAACCCTACCCCGGCCCACTCCCTGCCCGATCCCCGTAACCCCACCTAACCTGCACATCCCTGAACACTAAAGGGCAATTTTAGCGTCGCCAATCCACCTAACGTGCAGATCTTTCGACTGTGGGAGGAAACAGGCGCACTCGGAGGAAACGCGCGCAGACGCGGGGAGAAATTGCAAACTCCACGCGGACAGTCACCCAAGGCCGGAATCGATCCTGGGACACTGGCTCTGTGTGCCAGCAGTGCTAACCACTGTGCCGCTGTGCTGGCCAATATTGGTGAACTGGTTGGGTTTTTGCAACAATTGAGCAGTTGCTTTGTCACCATTACTGACACTAGCTTTCTATTCCAAATATGTTTAATTAACCAAATTTACATTCGCCTGATGCTTTGGTGGTGTTTCAACTCATGACTCTGTGACCCGTCATTGGATCATTTCTAATAATAATAATCTTTATTAGTGTCACAAGTAGGCCTACATTAACACTGCAATGAAGTTACTGCGAAAAGCTCCTCGTCGCCACATTCCGGCGCCTGTTCGGGTACACGGAGGGAGAATTCAGAATGTCCGAATTACCTAACAAGCACGTCTTTCGGGACTTGTGGGAGGAAACCGGAGCACCCGGAGGAAACCCCACGCAGGCACGGGGAGAACCTGCAGACTCCGCGCAGACAGTGACCTGACAATCGAACCTGGGACCATGATGCTGTGAAGCAACAGTGCTAACCACTGTGCTACTGATGATCAGCCTTGATAATATGAACGGCAGAGCTGGCTCAAATGACCTCCCCCTGCTTCTTACGGTGATCATTTGACTTTTAATGGCGGAGTTTAAGTCTAATTTTAATATCTGCCGTGGTGGGATTCGAACCCTCGTCGCCAACGCATTTCCCTGGACTCTGGATTATTAGTCTAGTGGTGATACCGTTACGCCACGTTCACCGCCTCCCCTGCTCTTCATAGATGCTGAGTATAACCAGCTTTTTATTGTCAGTTTATTATGGGATGAGTGCGCCCTGTCACAAAAGGTCAGAGAATGACTGGCCTGGAAACAATTTTAATTTAAATGCAAATGGTGAAATCGTCCGGGTGAGATACAAACCTTTCTGTGTTTTACACGATCCAGTTGATAATATTTTCTTCATCACTCCTCCTCAGTTGATGAAAGCATAGTCGTTTAAACATCCACGCAAATGCTTTCTGATGCATGGGGTGGTGGTGCGCTCACAGGGGAATAATAGTTCTTAACAGTTCTTCCAGCGGCATCTACAATCTGTGTTAATTTACCCTCTCTCCCGTCCACTATCGATGACAAACGTCCACGGGATTAAACATCTCTGGCATTAAGAACATAAGAAATGGGAGCCGAGGTAGGCCATTTGGCCCATTGGGTCTGCCCCGCCATTCAATAAGATCATTTCTGATCTTTGTTTTGAACTCCCCTTTCCCACCCGCTCCCCCTATCCCTTACTCCCCTGAGAGACCAAGAGCGGGATTCTCCGTTTCTGAGACGTTGAGGCAATGTCCGGAGTTTATGTCTGGTCGATGCTTTGCCCGGTGGGGGGGCGAGCAGCCGGGTCATGCAAAGCCTTCACCTGCAGCTACAGATGGAGAATTGCCGGGTCCGTGGCCGTGCACGCACACGGCGGGGCTTGCGGCGGGCGCGCCGTACAACATGGTGCCGGCCGCTTGCAGACCCGGACTGCCAGATAACGCCCACCTGTAATCCCCCTCGCCACCCCTGGACCAGCCCCCCCACCAGTCCACCCAGCACCCCCTCCCCACCCCCTTGCTGGCCAGTGGAACGCCTCCCCCCCCCCCCGACTGTGGCGATGCTGGACACAGTCCACAGCCGCCACGCAAGGTCCCCGAAAACTGTGAGCACGTGTGACCGACGGCGTCACAAAGTCGGCCCATCGGGGGCGGAGCATTGGGGGAGGACCTCGAGTAACGTCCTGAGGCCGTCGCAACGCAATGACGTGAGGCGTCCGCAATCGTTTCCGAGGGGGCGGAGCATCCCAAAATGGCCCCCCCCCCCCCCCGATTTTGGCATAAAAACGGATACTCCGGCCAATCGGCGAACACAATTTCGGCATCGGCAAACGGAGGGTCCTGCCCGAAGTGTTGATGCTGGGGCAGAATTCGTGGACTTTCACGACAGCAAAACTGGCACTGAACCTGGATCGAGTCAGAGACTGTGGAGAGGCTCCCACTGGCACCACGTGGAACACAATCGATTCCAATGGAAAACAGTGTGGGATTCGCCGGGTCCGTGATTGACACTCGGGAGGCTGACAAGCTGCAGCCGCACATACACATTACACTCCCCACACACACTCATCCCAGCCAATAAGATGGCACTGGTTGCATTGGAGCGTGCCCACCCCATTGATGGTTTGGCTGGGGCCAGAGGCCACCTAGGTGGGTTGGCCTGGGGGGACACCCATATTACCTGTGGCCCTAAGTTCACAGAGGACTGTTAGCGGCGTTTGCAGCTGCATGGCTACCTTGCCGGCTGCGTCAATGGTGTTCTGTGCCCGTCCACCCTGACCCCCACAGTCCACTTCCTGGCCACCTTCCTCTACCCCACCCGGCCCTGGCAGAAACCCCTCCCGGCCAACGATACAACTGTCATCAAACTATGACAACGCTGGACACCTTCCGTACCCTCTCTCTCTCCCTCAGCAACCTCAACATCAGTTTCACGTTTTTTAAAAACACAAGTGAATCGCGCCATTGGTAACTCGGCCCATCGGAGGCAAAAAATCGCGGAGGCCCCGGAGAATACCGGGTCGGGCCTGCCAATGACATGCAAATGGTGTTTACTGACATGCTTAGGTAGGGTGCTCTTTCCAAGGGCTAGTGCAGACTTGATGGGCCAAATGGCCTCCTTCTGCACGGTAAATTCTTTGATTCCGAATGACTTTTTCCATATCCTGAGACTGTGTCCCTGTGTTCTAGGTTCCCCAACCAGGGGAAATAACCTCTCTTTACAATGAGAGCTCCTCTATTATTCCTCTACGCTTTGAAGAATATTGGTCCAATATACTGAGCCACTCATTGCGGATCACCCCAATCCAGATACCAAACTAGTGAACCTTTGCTGTACCACATCCAACGCAAATATATCCTTCCTGCGATATGGAGACCAAACTGTGTGTCGTATTCCAGGTGTGGCCACACCAAAGTAACATCTGTATGCAGGATGTCACAATGTTATATTCTGTAAGTCCATCCATCCCTTCTGTTTTTGCACGACTTGCATCTCCATTTTGCTCATGTGCAACAGGCATTTTCTGGTCTTCACCTTTTGGTGAACTCAAATAAAAACAAGATTATGCTGCTTAATAGGAAAAAGTCTTACTCTACCTGTGATCACAAAGTTTGAGGGCTTGAGAACTTCGAACTTGAGCAAGATCCCACTGATAAATATCTCAGAATCTGACTGGACCAGGTTTTGACTTTACAAGCTGAGGTTAAATCAAGACTTAGCTTTTTTTGGTATCGCAACTAAGTCCTGCTTTACTCATGCTACCAGATACACCATAGTTCATATCTCTATCCTGTCCGGTTTTGTTTACAGCGACCTCATTTATAAAATGTCCCCCAAAACCTTCCATAAAATGGCCCCCAAAACCTCCCATAAAATGGCCCTCAAAACCTCCCATAAAATGGCCCCCAAAACCTCCCATAAAATGGCCCCCAAAACCTCCCATAAAATGGCCCCCAAAACCACCCATAAAATGGCCCCTAAAACCTCCCATAAAATGGCCCCCAAAACCTCCCATAAAATGGCCCCCAAAACCTCCCATAAAATGGGCCCCAAAACCTCCCATAAAATGGCCCCCATAACCTCCCTTGGTATGTTAGGTATCCTCTTCGACTCTGAAATTAGGTTTGTGACCTGTGCCTCTTTCCACACCATCACAGTGACCCGTACTCCCTGTTTAACTGGCCCTTTTTGCACACAAGGTGCCAACTCCACTGGTTTCTGTTAATTTATTGAACCTTGCTCGGGAAAAAACACCTTTGTTTTTTCGGGGCAGCACGGTAGCATGGTGGTTAGCATAAATGCTTCACAGCTCCAGGGTCCCAGGTTCGATTCCCGGCTGGGTCACTGTCTGTGCGGAGTCTGCACGTCCTCCCCGTGTGTGCCTGGGTTTCCTCCGGGTGCTCCGGTTTCCTCCCACAGTCCAAAGATGTGCGGGTTAGGTGGATTGGCCATGCTAAATTGCCCTTAGTGTCCTTAAAAAGTAAGGTTGGGGGGGGTGGTTGTTGGGTTACGGGTATAGGGTGGATACGTGGGTTTGAGTAGGGTGATTATTGCTCGGCACAACATCGAGGGCCGAAGGGCCTGTTCTGTGCTGTACTTTCTATGTTCTATGTTCTATGTTACATCTTACTGTCTCTTCTTCGAATCTGAGGTCATGTAGAATAGAATCATATAATTCCTACAGTGCAGCAGGAGGCCATTTGACCCATCGAGTCTGCACCGACCCTCTGAAAGGGCACCCTATCTAGTCACACGCCCCCATCCTATCCTATCCCCATAATTCAGTAACCCCATCTAACATTTTGGACACTAAGAGGCAATTTAGCACGGCCAATCCACCTAACCTCACATCTTTGGACTTGTGGGAGGAAACCGGAGCACCCGGAGGAAACCAATGCAGATAGGGGGAGAACGTGCAAGCTCCACATGGACAGTCATTCAAGCCCGGAATTGAACCCGGGTCTCTGGCGCCGTGAGGCAGAGGTGCTAACCACTGTGGCACCGTGCCGCCTTGATCAAATTGGTCACAGCAAGAGTGACCGCTCTCACTGGTCATAATTCATTCCGGTTTGAGGCTGCCAATGACTGGAATGAGGTACAACTAATGCATAAGCCCACTACCTTTATTACCAAAAGGACGCCTTTTGCCGAAGCGTTAAGGCTCTGATGACTGATACTTGTACTTGCTGAACTGTCAATTCTCTTTTGCTGCTTATTTTTATTTGATTGGTTTTCATATTAAATGAATTATATTGTTGTGTATTTTCTGTCGCTTTGGTGTTCTTGGCCGACTCAATGTAGCCGATGAGAACTGGTTCTGAATTGACTTACCTGGGTAGGTAACACTAGATAGGGTGCTATTGTGAGCATTTTGGGGCCCCCGTATCTAAGGAAGGAGGTGTTGGCCTTGGAAAGGGTCCAGAGGAGGTTCACAAGAATAATCCCTGGAATGAAGAGCTTGTCGAATGAGGAATCTGGGTCTGAACTCATTGGAGTTGAGAAGAATGAGGGGAGATCTTATTGAAACTTACAGGGTACTGCGTGGCCTGGATAGAGTGGACGTGGAGAGGATGTTTCCACTTGTAGGAACAACTAGAAGCAGAGGACACCACCTCAGACTAAAGGGACGATTCTTTGAACAGAAATGAGGAGGAATTTCTTCAGCCAGAGGGTGGTGAATCTGTGGAACTCTTTGCCGCAGAAGGCTATGGAGGCCAAATCACGGAATGTCTTTAAGACAGAGATAGATAGGTTTTTGATCAATAAGGGATCAGGGGTTATGGGGAGAAGGCAGGAGAATGGGGATTAGAGAAATATCAGCCATGATTGAATGGCGCAGCAGACTCGATGGGCCGAGTGGCCGAATTCTGTTCCGATGTCTTATGGTCTTATGGTGAATAAAGGTTAAATTAAAAAATAAATTCTGTACAATATTCTGTCTCTAAGCCCACATGATCCCTCCTTCAGAAACGTCTACAAGTGTGACCTCTTCGGCCACACCTTCACATAGTTCTCTTCACATGTCTTCCAATTCCCCAGAGAGGGACCAGATTTAACAGAACGGGTAGGCCCATCACTCCCCGTTGTGGCTCCCTGCAAGAACTGTCCGCTCAATCCCATCTTCCGTCTTTCCCATATTCCCTTCTTCAAAAGAGTATCCATGTCCTTGCCTTTTGAAAGCCGGGGTGGTTTCTATTTTAAGCCACTGTCTGCTTGAGCCATCCATAGCTTAACGTTACTGGGTGTAGTAGCTTAATGGGGTCACCTTACACTACTGGAGGCCAGAACTAATGATCTGGAAACATGAGTTCAAATCCCACCTTGATGGATGAGGAATTTAATTCAGTTAATTAACTGAATCTAGAATGAAAAAGCTAGTCTCAGTAATGGTGACCATGAAGCTAGATTGTTGCAAAACCCCATCAAGGTCACTAATGTCCTTGAGAGAAGGAAATGCGACTCGTCCTGGGCTATATGTATATCCAGACACACAGCACTGTGGTTGACTCTTGATGTTGTTCTAAAATGACCCAGCAAGCCAACTATATTATATTGAAGAAGGTGCCTCACCGTTGCCATCTCAAGGGCAATTAGGGATGGATAATAAATGTTGGCCTTACCAACGGGATTGTTGGTAGGAGGAGCACCTAATGATGCACGAGGCAGACTTTCACCTGTCTTCAGAGTGAGACCTTTCCTGGAACAGGACATCAGCCTGTTGCCAGAGGATTATAACTTCAGGTGCGCCACTCTGCATCAAACGGCTGGCCAGGAGTCTATCCCACTCTTACTGCCTTTGTCATGTGTTGGAAGGCTGTTGCACGTTGATCCTCAACCCATTGGCCGCTTTATGAACAGAACGTCCTTGGCCAGAAAGGCCTGGTGTGGGACTCGAACCGAGAGTTTCTGGCTTAGGGCAGGGATGCTACCACTGCGCCACAATGCTACCCGATGACCTTCCCTTCCCAAAGATGCCCACATATATTTCTCACTCTGTTCTTTCGTGGATGATCTTAAATGGATGCCCTCAGGTTACTGAGTCACCAGCTAATGAGAATGTTCTTGTCTCTTATTATTTTCTTTCAAAATAGCTTTTAGAACAGTACAGGCCCTTCGGCCCTCGATGTTGTGCCGAGCAATGATCACCCTACTCAAACCCACGTAACCCGTATACCCGTAACCCAACAATCCCCCCATTAACCTTACACTACGGGCAATTTAGCATGGCCAATCCACCTAACCCGCACATCTTTGGACTGTGGGAGGAAACCAGAGCACCCGGAGGAAACCCACGCACACACGGGGAGGACGTGCAGACTCCACACAGACAGTGACCCAGCCGGGAATCGAACCTGGGACCCTGGAGCTGTGAAGCATTGATGCTAACCACCATGCTACCGTGAGGCTCCATCTAGGTAGAATTCACCTTGGTAGGTTCTTTTCGATGGAACTTGTTTGTGTCATACAAATTGTATTGTTAGGGATAAATAGGTGGAGGATATTGATTGATTGGGGCCCGGTTTAGCTCACTTGGCTAGACAGCTGGTTCGTGATGCAGAGCGAAGCCAACAGCACGGGTTCAATTCCCGTACCAGCTGGGGGGTAACCATGAAGGCCCCGCCTTCTCAACCTTGCCCCTCGCCTGAGATGTGGTGATCCTCAGGTTCAACCACCACCAGCCAGCTCTCCCCCCTCAAAGGGGAAAGCAGCCTATGGTCATCTGGGACTGTGGCCGCTTACTTCCCGGCAAAGATTCGTCCAGCCTCGAAACGTTAGCTCCCTTCTCTCTCCACTTATGCTGTCAGACCTGATGAGGTTGTCCAGCATTTTCTGTTTTCGTTTCATTATTCCAGCAACCGCCGTAATTTGCTTTTTACTTACTCACTTTATTGATTGATTGATTACCTTGAGCACATATAAAGAGGGACTGCTGAGACACTGGAGCTGGGAGGTAGGAGGCAGAGATATGCAGTGCTGCCTTCTGCAAATAAACCTACTTATAGAAAAGGATCTGTATCTGGTTTCTGGCTTCACTATCTGTCCTGAATCCATTTATCGAAACTTGCTGGCCATGGAAGTTTGGGAGTGCAACGGAAGGGAGAGAGGAGAGTGGAGAAGATTTTAGTTTCGACGGGCAGCATGGTCGGTGCAGGCTTGGAGGGCCGAAGGGCCTGTTCCTGTGCTGTACTTTTCTTTGTTCTTTTTATTTGTTCTTTGAAGGTGGTGGGAGGGAGTTGGGCAATTGGTGTGGGCAAGGAGAATAGACACGGGAGCTGCAAGATGGAGTGAAGAAGAATCCATGAAGAATTGCAAAACGTATTGGATTTGTGTGCTTCATAGTCCACAGGTAAAGAATGTACATCTTCAACCATGACATATGTTCACTCGTGTAAGTGCTTTGGTAGGGTTTACTGTAGTCTAATTCTTTTGGTAATGGTGTCTGATAAGATTAGATTTTAATAACATTTTGTTATCATGCTATTACTTTGCATCCATTTAAGTGGCATATTCAATTTGCCATGCAAAAATTACACAATGACCCTGTTAATATACATTTAACATTGATACATAAACTGAGATATAATCTTAATTGGAAATTCAGACTGCACAGTAAATGTATTAAAAGATGATGTCCTGATTGTGTTATTTTTGCAGTGTGATGCTCGATTATATGAATTTACACATGCGGTTGAACAGAAATCTCAAAGAATTGTGTCAAAGATTGTTTTGTGGTTTTATTGGTTTAATCCCCACTTTTTAGGTGCACAGGGAGTGAGGAGTTCTGAAGTGCAAAAATTCGTGATAACTCTAAACTCGATTTGTTCATCAGCACTTCCATATCTGAGTCAGGAGATTTTCCCCTCAATCCCCTCTCCAGTGCCGGCTCACACTCTGATGTAGGTCTCCCACATTCCTGCAGGTACTGCCCTTGGGATGAAGTATGACGCCCACTGAGGTTAAACAACTTGAGGTAAATATTGAAACTGTTCATTGTATTGTTAAGATTAAGGAAATGAAGTGAAAATCGCTTATTGTCACAAGTAGGCTTCAGATGAAGTTACTGTGAAAAGCCCCTAGTCGCCACATTCCGGCGCCTGTTCGGGGAGGCTGGTACAGGAATTGAACCGTGCTGCTGGCCTGCCTTGGTCTGCTTTCAAAGCCAGCCACTTAGCCCTGTGCCAAACCAGATTAAGGATGAGCAGATGGGGTGTATTGATTGATTTACCTTGAGCACATATAAAGAGGGACTAAGACTTTCCGTGACCACAGAACCATAGAATTTGCACAGTGCAGAAAGAGGCCATTCGGCCTATTGGATCTATACCGACCCTGGGCGGTACGGTGGTGCAGTGGTTAGCACTACTGCCTCACGGCGCTGAGGACCCGGGTTCAATCCCACTGTCTGTGTGGAGTTTGCACATTCTCCTTGTGTCTGCGTAGATTTGACCCCCACAACTCAAAAGATGTGCAGGTTAGGTGGATTAGCCACGTGAAATTGCCCCTTAATTGGAAAAAAAAATAATTGCGTACTCTAAATTTAATTTTTAAAAGTCTGCACCGACCCTCAGAAAAAGCACCCTACCCAGGCCCACTTCCCCATCCTGTAACCCCATAACTCCATCTAACCTACACATCTTTGGACACTAAGGAGCAATTTAGAATGGACAATCCACCTAACCTGCGCATCTTTGGACTGTGGGAGGAAATTGGAGCACCCGGAGGAAACCCACGCAGACATGAGGAGAACTCCACACAGTCAAGGAAGGTCGGAATTGAACCCAGGTCCCTGGGTCCCTGGCGCAGTGAGGCAGCAGTGCTAACCACTGTGCCACCGTACCACGTTGGGAGCCACAATGGGTGACCCTGGGTGACGAGGGGAACATTTTTATTTGATTTCGTAAGTTTCCTTAAAAGTTTCGATTTTCTTTGTTACAGAGCACTGTAACGAACCCACACCCCCCCCCCCCCCCCGCCCAGGGCACGCCCTTGACCTCTGATGCTCACAGATTAAGAATCGCAATGTGCGTGCGCGTAGTGCTTGTCGGGAAATGAGAATTCCCACGCGTGGCACTCGTCGCCTGTCAGCCAACGCGCGTGACGCAACCTGATGCATGAAACACTTCCACTGCCAAAGGAGCCCAGGCTGCTGGACAAAGTCGCCTGGTGCCGCAGTTGGATAGGACGTCCTTGCGAGAGGCTTCACGAACATTGCACGCAGCACACGAGTTAATGGACGCAGGGACCAAGTTGGCACAAATCCAAAACCTATACCATTAAAAATTGAACATGCATATTTTATAATACATAATGACTAGCTGGAAGGGAGCTAAAGGCAGGAGCACAACTAGGGGGCCTGGGCACCTTGTGCAGGCAATTCACGCTTGCGTTCATGACAGTTTGTGCAGCTTAATGTGAACCCATCGAATGTGTCACTTTTGAAAGGCTCGCTTGATGATCTGTGGCTCTGTACGGGCGGGCAAGCGGATGGGACTTATTATTCTGTGCAAGTGAATGCTGCTGTTTCCAGTCTGTGACCTAACCACGATTGAAGGCAGCTCGCGATGTCCCTTGAATTTGCTGCTCGTTTCGTGCCCAGGTTGAGCAAGGGGCTGGAATATGTTATTCAAGACGGAAGATCTTTGATTCGACGGAGAGTGTGCATTTGGTGCATGTTGCTCACAGGCAAGAGTGGCCCTGTATTGATCTGGACTTAATTGAGAATTGCAAAAAGCTAATGTTGGATAAGTAGCTATATTTAAGGCTGTGATAGACCGTCTTACTGAGGCATGTTTCCCTAAGCACGGATCAACGTCAGCTACTTGACCTTACAGCAGGCAAGCGAGAACATCAAAGCTTAGATTTTGTTGTTTGTAACCCATTCATTTTAATGGAATTCTGTCAGCATTACAATTGGGAAACCTGGTCCTAAATATTGTTCCTTGCGTGATATGACAGGGATGAGGGCGTAATGAACTATGAGAGAGGTAACTGCCTAGCACGCTGCACTTTTCAATGTATCTGTGAAGGGTCGCTCATTTAAGATAGAGATGAAGACAATTCTTTTCTCTCTGAGGGCCGAGATCCTCTGGAACTCACTTCCTGGAAAAGCGGAGGAAGCAGTATATTTTTAAGGCAGATGTGGATAGATACTTGATAAGCAAGGTGGGGGATGGGGTGAGAGATTATCGGGGGGCTGTGGGCGGGGACATGGGATTGAGGTGACTGATGCACAATCAATGGACACGAGACGAAGATGAGATCCAAACAAAAGGCTTTAATGCACAAAATGTGTGCCCGGCAGCAGACGTACAGAAGAAAGGCCGACTGCCGGGAAGCACGGGTTCTTATATCCCGCTTGTAGGCGGAGCTACCTACCTCTCAGCCAATCGGCTGAGAGGCACATGACTTACCCGGGCCAATGGACAGCGAGTCCTCTGCACCAATAACAGCTCACTTCCAAGGTACCGTAATACCCCTAGTCATACTACCAGTGACAGTCAGGGCAGCCATGACCTCTCTGAATGGGGGAGCAGGCTCGAGGGGCCGAGAGACCCATTCCTGACCCTAGTTCGTGCATTCGCCTCTCTCCGCCCTAAGTTAGAATCCATCCCAAGCGAATGAGATGAAGGCCTGCTCTCTCTCTCTCTCTACCTCTCTCACACTCTCTCTCTCTCAACCCTTTTGTGGGAGAGAGAAAAGAGAGAGAAGAAGCTTGCATTTCGATAGCGCCTTTCATGTCTTCAGCACATCCCATAATGTTTTACAGACAATGCATTGCTTCAGAACTGTAAGTCACTGTTGTGAGAGGAGACGCGAGATTGGCTGGCATGAGACGGGTATATAATTGCTTCCTGCTCCAACCGGATTGAAGCTGACCAATGGATTAACTTTATTTTTGGTATATTTTTCCACTGATGGTGACAGGCCTGTATTCCTTGCCCACTCATACTTGCCCAGAGAAGCCGGGGCTAGCCACTCTTCCTTACCTGTTGCAGTGCAGTCCTGGTGGTCACGCGGAGCTCCCACTGCGGCTGGGAATTCCACAATTTCAACCCAGGGGTGATGAAGGAACAGTGAGGCATCTTCTGAGCTGCCGCCGTGTTCCGAGAATGGGTTCTTCCGTCTTGTACGTTCGGGCCGGAGTTTTCCAGCCTCTCAGGCATGCAGGACCCCCCCCCCCCACCCACACCCCGTGTGAACGGAGAATTCAGTGGCTCGCCGGGCCCACTATGGGAGTCTGGAAAATTGAAGCCTATGTGTGGGACCAGGGGCGCGATTCTTCCAAAATGCAACTAAGTCTCCGAGCGAGCACAGTTAGATCGCGCGATTCCTCGCGCGACACGCATTAAATAAGGGGCCTGAATGGGGAATGCATGGCCGTGGCCTTGTTTTATGGGGAGCTCCGCCCGCCGGAACTCCCCAGTGTAGCGAGAGATCGGGACACCATTTTTAAAAGGCGTCCCGATCTCCAAGAACCACAAAATAATCCACAACCTCCCCCCCCCTTCCTGCCCGAACACGCTATGAGCAACCCTGGCCTGATGACCTGCAAAAAATGCCAGCTTGGAACCCTGGCAGTGCCACCTGGGCACCCTGGCAGTGCCACCTGGGCACCCTGGCACTGCCAGGGTACCCAGGTGGCACCAGCAGTACCAGAGCACCACCCTGTCTGGAGAGAATGCAACTGGGAGCCTCCGGTCACCTCGGAGACCCCCAAGGGTCTCGTTCCATCTGGTCCCCCTTTGTGGGGACCAGTGTCAAACGGCGCTCACCCGAGGCCCCCCGTGGCAAAGGGATTGAATCCCAAAGCTTCCGGTGCCTGGGGCATCTGCCACATTGGAGTAAGACCAGCTGCCTCGCTCTAATGCGCCCACTGTGGACGGGATTCACATTGCAACATCTCGCAAGATTGCGTTGAATCCCACGAGGCGTTGCGAGCCGGGGTCTTTCAATGGCCACGCTGCGCTGTGGGCTGCGTGGCATTGCAGTTCTTGGACAGATTGTAGACACACACTGGTATCTGCTTAACACATGTTTTGCAGGATTACTTCTGAGCAGGTTACAGAGTAGGCACATAACTCTGAGCCACAATTTCAACGTCTCTCTCAATCGAGTCTAACACATAACTGACTGATATCAGTGGTACATTATCATCTGCACCATGTCATAATATCCACTCATGTATATAATGAGATGCAGACAGGCAGTGATTGACACATAGGATGGCCAGTAAGCACACAACACAGTACAGCCAATCACCAGACAGGACACTGCCGCTATAAAGCCAGAGGGCACTAGGTTTTCCGCTCTCTCGGGACCCAGCCACTGAGACACTCAGAGTCCACGAGCTAGCCAGTTCAAACACCATGCGGTAGCTAGTAAGTCTGGTCAGGCTACTACAAGGTCACCAGTCAGATCAGTATAGTGTCTGTTGGAACCAACAATTCTACGGACACGTGCTTGTAGGATTAGAATAGCCGTTTTAATATACTTACAACAGAGCCAGCCTGTTAGCCGTTGAACTTTCGGTGAACTGGCCGGCTGACCCTGTGGCACTGATCTTTATACAGCAGCTCCCGGGGGAGGAGTCCTGGGCGGAGCCAAGGGAGAAGCCCAGTACAACTCTCGAGCATTCCCAGAGCTACTCCCCCTGGTGGTCAGGTAGTGCAGCTGCACTTACAATATAGACACATGTATATACAGATTACAATCCCGTGTGAATCACATTCACCACATTGTCGGCCCACAGCTGAATATGTATAGCAATTCTATAGTTGAATAAAACAGTGTTGGATCTTCTCCAGTGTTAGGCGTCTGTTTCAAACTTCCCTGCATCGAGTGCAGCCCACATCGAACTAACCTGCCTGACACATCACACCATATGTTAGCATGTTGCATCTGTTAATCCATGATACCACAATGGACATCCAATTCTGGATAGCGTGATGCTTGGAGAACATGAAGATGTTCTGATGGACCAGATCTGCTGGAAATCAGTAGGATGAGTCGTTCTCAGGTCCGACATGGACGTCTGACATTTTCACACAGCAGTATCATTTTGCAAGTTGAAGGTGAAAGTGACATCAAGGGTAGATTTGATCGACGCAGTTGCAGTAGAAATCTGCAAAGGAACACTCTTTGACAGCCAGGCAGATAGAAAATGGATACTAAGCCAGGAAGGGCAAAATTGGAAGGGGTGAGCGATGTTGATAGGCGTTAAGGAGGTTTTGAGTGGTCTGGGGGCGAGTTTTAGAGAATGGGACTGAGGCAGCAGGGGTGACTGCATCCGACACGCTTTTCCATTCATTACCAGTAATGAATAGAGTATCGTGCTTAACAATTAACAGCACGTCAGACAGGTCTTGTTGGACTCAACACCCCAGGGTGTTGGTTTATGTTGCTGCTTTGGGCGTGCTAATTCTGAAAGCCTACATGCATGAACTGGAGAAAATAGCCTCTTGCTAAACACGATCCAAGTCCAGCTACTAAAACTGCAATCTCCTCCTCACACCTTAAGAGCAATGTGCAAATATGGCTCAGTTTGTTCAGTGACTGGAAACACATTGAATGACAATATTGGTTCAGTTTTACGTTTTTCGGTACGCCTTACATTTTGCTTCATTGCTTTGTTTATCCATGGTTAAAATAACATTACCTCAAGCATTAGTGGAGGCACCGGGGGAGGGACAAACCTGAATTGAAACGGTGGCATATTCTGTTTCCTGGATCATTAGTAATTAGCTATGTCAGGCAACTCTTCCCTGCAGTAAGTGTCATTAATTGTTCGTACTTGCCTCTGGAATAATTTGTGATCACATAATTTTTCAGCAGACATTGGACCTGGCAGTGAAATTCAATCAAATTTGTTGGGCACGATCTCCCTCTGGCAAAGCCATGCTGGCTAGCCCTGATCAAACATTGCCTCGTCAAGCGGAGATTAATTTTCTCCTTCAGAACATTCTCCAACAGTTTCCCTGCTACTGTGACTCTCACTGGTCTGGATTATCTCCCTGGGTTATCTCTACCACCCTGCTTGAAAACTGGAACCACATGAGCTGCCCTCCCATCCTCTGGCACTTCCCCTGTGGCCAGAAAGGAACTGAAAATTTGGATTTGAGCCCCATCTAATTTTCCCTCTTGCCTCCCACAGCAACTCATCTGGGCCTGGGGATTTGTCCATTTTAAAGCCTGCCAAAACCTCCAATACCTCCTCACTACCTATGTCAAAATGTTCAAGAACCTCACAGTTCCACTCCCCAAATTTTGTACCGAGTGAAAACAGACGTGAAGTACTCATTTAACACTCGAGTGGCTCCTCCGGCTCCTCCCACAGATTTCCCCCTTGGTCCTTAATGGGCCCTACTCTTTCCCTGGTTATCCTCGTCCCCTTTCTATCCCCTATTAAGCTTACAAAGCCATTTTCCTATTAGGTCAGAACTGGGGCTGTTCGCTGAAGATTGCACAATATTCAGCACCATTCACAACTCCTCACGTACTGAAGGAGTCCATGTCCATATGCAGCATGACCTGAACAACATCCAGGCTTGAGCTGACAAGTGGCAATCAAAGTAACATTCGTGCCACACAAATACCAAGCAATGGTCATCTCCAACTAGAGAGAATCCAACCTTCACCACTTGACATTTAATGGCATTACTGTCGCTGAATTCCCCCATTATCAACATCCTAGGGGGTTACCATTGACTAGAAACGTAACTTGACAAGCCATATAAATACTGCACCTACAAAAGCAGGTTGGAGGTCAAGAATTCTGTGGCGAGGAACTCGCCTCCTGACTCCCCAAAGCTTGTTGGTTACCTACGAGGCACAGGTCAGAGGTGTGATGGAATACTTACCACTTGGCTGGACGAGGGCAGCTCCAACAACACGTAAGAAGCTCGACACCATCCAAGACAAAGCAGCCCGTTTGGTCGATGCTCCATTCACCACCTCCAACATCCACTCCCTCCACGGCCGATGCACAGTGGCAGCCGCGTGTACCATCTACAACATGCACTGCAGCAACTCACCAAGACCCCTCCGACAGCTACTTCTAAACCTGCAACTTCTATCACCTGGAAGGACAAGGGCATCAGATGCATGGGAACTGCACCAAGTGCAAGTTCCCCTCCAAGCTGCACACTACCCTGGAAATAGATCGCCGTTCCTTCACTGTCATTGGGTCAACATTTTGGAACTCCCTCCCTAACAGCACTGTGGGTGTACCTACACCACACAGACTGCAGCGGTTCTAGAAGGCGGCTCACCACCACCTTCTCAAGGGGGGCAATCCGGGATGGGCAACAAATGCTGGGCCCAGCCAGCAACATCCTCATCACATGAAGGAATAAAAGAAAACTTTTTTCTTTAAAAGAAAAAGCAAACATGGTAATTATGTCTGTTTATGAATAGAGCTTACAGGACTACTGATTGACTAGGATGAAAATTCACTGTCTGGGGGCAGGTAGAGGAGGGTTGCCTTTATAAAGTACCTGGATGATCACTTGGCATGTCATAAGATTCAAGGCTCTGGGCAACGTGCTGGCAACTGGGATGAGGTCAGGTAGGTCAGGTGTTTTTCACGTGTGGGTGCAGGCTTGAACGGTCAAAGGGCCTCTTCTATGCTGCGTAATTCTGTGATAAACGAGCCCATCGCCATGAATTGGAGAAGGTAAGGGAAATTGCAAGTGTAAGAGGGAAGAACAGCAATTAACAATACTGGAAGAAAAAGCCAAGTCACTTACTGTCCAATGGCCCAGTGCACTATTGGCCTTTTGTACTCTTTTGCCTTGTGTAGCAGATCGCATTTGATCAACACTTCAGATAGCGCATTGGTTGCCTCGCAAATTCCTTGTACCATCGAAACCTCAGGAAGCTGGACTGAGAAAGATAAGAGCTAGGAATGATGTAAATGTCATTTTCCATTGGCCGCGATGGCCAATCTACTTGTTTCCATTTGATACATTTTACTGCTCTCCCGTGGTACCAGGTGATGCACGAGTCGGACGAGATTAGAGCTGACAACAGTTTTGTGACTGTAACAGTTTCTCGATCTGGAAGGTTTTTTTTCTCAAAGCAGAGATGGACTGCGAGTCGAATGAATTTGTCAATCTCGAGTCGAGCAATTCTGGTTAGGGTGGGAAAAGATTTGTCGTTGGTCCTTCAAGCCGCTAATCAATGGTAAGAATGGACTGGTTTAGCACAGGGCTAAATCGCTGGCTTTGAAAGCAGACCAAAGCAGGCCAGCAGCACGGTTCAATTCCTGTACCAGCCCCCCCGAACAGGCGCCAGAATGTGGCGACTAGGGGCCTTTCTCAGTAACTTCATTTGAAGCCTACTTGTGACAGTAAGCGATTTTCATTTCATTTCATTTCCAATGCCTTAAATGTATCAGAATGTTCCAAATAATTGGGCTTACAACAGTGAATTATTATGCCAACATTGCCATAATATATCCCTTGTTAACCTAACTGTCACAATGCCGGAGTGGCAATCCATAGGACACAAGAATTAAGAGCTGGAGTCGGCCTTTCAAGGCCGCTCCACATTTCAATTGTGGTTGATCATCCACCTCAACTCCACCTTCACGCATATTCTGTAAATTCCTTAATTCTGAAAAATCTATCAGCCTCATCCTTGGAAATACTCAATGGAAGGATGCCCCCCCTCCACCCCTCCATTCTCCCCCTCCCCCACTGGCAGCATGCTTTCCGGCGGCCGGGGTGCCTTGCCATTGGCCGTCAGTGTCGGTGTCTACGGTGTTATGCGTCACTTGCCCAACCTGCCTCCAGGGAGCCTGGCCCAGGGTGCGGAGGGGGGGTGGGGTGCAGTTGGGTAAGATTGGAAGACCTTGCTGTGGGCAGAGTTGGAAAATCCTGTCCTAAGGACTGAGGCTCTCTGGGATACATTGAATTTCCAACATCTCCCTGCCTTCTGAGCGAAGAAATTTCTCCTCACCTCAGTCCTCAGCTCGAGACTGTGATCCAGGCATTCGAGATTCCCCAGTCAGAGGGAACATTTGCTCAGCATCTCGTTCAAAACCCCATCATCGCAAGGTTGGAAGTTGAATGCAGCCAACCCAATCATTTTCGGGCCAGTGCAGAGCAAGAGTGGGCACAAAATCTGCTGGAAGGTCAGCAAATCCCAATTGGCTCATTGTTGTCCCTCAGGGAATGGAGTGTTTCACCAGAACCTGCTCCAGTTGACATCTGGGGCAGGATTCTCCGACCTCCCCGAATCGCCCGGGGTCTGCGTCAATCCCACTCCCGCCGTGTCCCGAATTCTCTGGCCCCCGAGATGCGGCGGCCCCCCCCTCGCCGGTCGGCGGGCCTCCAACGGCGATTCTCCGGCCCGCGATGGGCCAAAGTCCCGCCGTTGACAGGCCTCTCCCGCCGGCATGGATTAAACCACCTCTCTTACCGGCGGGACTGACGGCGCGGGCGGGCTCCGGGGTCCTGGGGGGGGTGAGGGGCGATCTGACCCCGGGGGGTGCCCCCACGGTGGCCTGGCCCGCAATCGGGGCCCACCAATCAGCGGGTGGGCCTGTGCCGTGGGGGCACTCTTTTTCTTCCGCCTTCGCCATGGCCTTCACCATGGTGGAGGCGGAAGAGACCCCCTCCCCGGCGCATGCGCCGGTATGACATCAGCAGCCACTGACGCTCCGGCGCATGCGCGGACTTACGCCGGCCGGCAAAGTCCTTTCAGCCCCGGCTGACGTGGCGCCAAAGGCCGTTCACGCCAGCCGGCGGAGTGGGAACCACTCCGGCGCGGGCCTAGCCCCTCAATGTGAGGGCTTGGCCCCTAAAGGTGCGGAACCGCACCGTTGGCACGGTCCGACGCCGGAGTGGTTCACGCCACTCCGACACGCCGGGACCCCCCGCCCCGCCGGGTAGGGGAGAATCCCGGCCATGATTCCACTTTCATAGATGGTGCTGTGGTGGTAAAATCACTGGACTAGTGATCCTGAGGCCCTTGCTAATGCTCCTGGGAACAGGGGTCCAAATCCCACCATGGCGGCTGGTAAATTTAATGAATAAAATATGGAATATGAAGCTAGTCTCAGTAAATAGTGACCATGGAGATATAATCGAGGTACCAACCCAACTGATTCACTAACGCCTTGCAGGAAAGGAAATCTGCCATCTTTCCCCAGTCTGGCCGACATGTGACCTCAGGCCCACAGATTTGTGGCCGAATCGTAATCGCCCTCTGAAATGGCCCAGCAAGTTCCAGGGCAACAAATGCTGCCCTTCCAGTGATGCCCACATGGGGTGGACGGTAGCACAGTGGTTAGCACTGTTGCTTCACAGCTCCAGGATCCCAGGTTCGATTTCCTGCTTGATCACTGTGCGGAGTCTGCACGTTCTCCCCGTGTCTGCGTGGGTTTCCTCCGGGTGCTCCGGTTTCCTCCCACAAGTCCCGAAAGACGTGCTGTTAGGTGAATTGGACATTCTGAATTCTCCCTCAATGTAGTCGAACAGGCGCCGGAATGTGGCGACCGGGGAATTTTCACAGTAACTTCATACAGTGTTAATGTAAGCCTACTTGTGACAGTAAAGATAATTACATCCCATGAAAGAATAAAGAAAAAGAAATGCCTGCCTTTCTTAAAGTGGTCAAAGCCTATTTGAGGTTATTCAGACTTGAAAGCAGCTGAATGAAAATGATATGAAAATCGCTTATTGTCACGAGTAGGCTTCAATGAAGTTACTGTGAAAAGCCCCTAGTCACCACATTCCGGAGCCTGTTCGGGGAGGTACGGGAATCGAACCGTGCTGCTGGACTGCCTTGGTCTGCTTTAAAAGCCAGCGGTTTAGCCCAGTGTGCTAAACCAGCCCCTGAATGAACGGTTCTGCTGGAGGCAGGGAGGGCAGAGTAAAGTCAATCTCCAAATCACTTACCTGAATGTGAAGCCAGGAGGAGCTAGAGATCTCCTCCTGCCAACATACTGCAAGTGGCCCACGCTGAGTCCCCTCCCCTTCCTGCCCCACCCCCACCTCCAGTCTCCCAGGATGCACTTGGGTTGGCCAATCATGCTCAGGGCCTGACACGCAAGCTGCATCAAGGCGTCCTACTAGAAAAGGCAATGAGACCTGAGGACCAATTTTCGGGAGTGCATGTGCCAATATCTTTGGTCACGTGTTGCACTCGCTAATCCATGATGTTCCACCTAGATTATCATACAGGGAGGTTATGCTGGAACTGCAAAATGGTTGGTTGGGCCGCAGCTAGACCATTGCGCACAGTTCTGGAATCCACATTATAGGAGGGATGTTATAGCACTGAAAAGGGACAAGATTGAGATGTATAAAATTGAGGGGCATAGATAGAGTTGACAGGAAGAAATGTTTCCCCTTGGTGGAGGGATTAATGACCAGGGGTTGTGGTGATTGTAGATCTGTGCAGATGCAATACAACTGAGCAAGCACTAGAGGGAGCACGGGAGAGCTATAAATACAGAGGAACAGGAAGTGAGGGCACACTTCACAGAAGGGAGAACTGGTAGCAAGACACAGGGAGCAAGACACAGGCAGACAGGCAGCATTGAGGTAGCTGTAAGTTAAGCTCTGAAGACAGAACAAACTCACAATAAAGCATGTACTCCAACTTAGAGACTACGCGCTTTATTAAGACAAGGAACAACACAGGGGTAGAAGTTTTAGAGGGGATGTGAGGGAAAACTTTTTCAGCCAGAGCGCGCTGCCTGAAAGGGTGGTGGAGGCAGAGACCCTCGTAACATTGAAGAAGTATTTAGATGTGCATTTGAAATGCTAAGGCAGACAAAGCTGTGGGCTGGAAAATGGGATGAAAAAAGTTAGGTGGTTGCTTTTGACTGGCGCAGGGGCGAAGGGCCCACGTCGTTTTCTGCACTGCAGACCCCTGTGACTCAATGACCCCGCCACGATACGGCACAGGAGAGGCGGCCCATTCAGCCCTTCAGCCTGCAGTCTGCGTGGATCGAAATGCAATCGATGTGATCCCCCTCCCCCCCCCCACACCCATCTTTGTTTCCCTTTCCTCCCGGCTTCATCTTTTTGTTTGTGTTCAGTTCTTGGCATCTTGCAATGGTCTCCTTTCAGAAAACAAGTCAGCAAACTCCAAGGGGAAGCACTGAGGTTACTAAGCAAGTGTCACTAAGCAAGCGAGTGGGCAGCACGGTAGCACAAGTGATTAGCACTGTGGCTTCGCAGCGCCAGGGTCCCAGGTTCGATTCCCCACTGGGTCACCGTCTGTGCGGAGTCTGCACGTTCTCCCCGTGTCTGCGCGGGTTTCCTCCGGTTTCCTCCCACAGTCCAAAGACGTGCAGGTTAGGTGGACTGGCCGTGATAAATTGCCCTTAGTGACCAAAGGAAGGGTTATTGGGTTACGGGGATAGGGTGGAAGTGAGGGCTTCAGCGGGTCGGTGCAGACTCGATGGGCCGAATGGCCTCCTTCTGCACTGTATGTTCTATGTTTCTATAACTCCCATTGCAACAAACGTGGCGGGCACAAATGTTTGAATACAACAAGAGTCACCCTGATCCCCAGGCCCGAAGGCTCTGTTAATGTCTCCACAGATTGACTTTCAGCGAGTAAATCCCGTTACGAGCAGGCACTTGTGTAAAACAAGACACATTTATTTTCCCAGGGTGCAATCTAGAATGAATTGTAGCCCCACAGTGACGAGCAAACTAGCTTTGCTGCCAGGAAACATATAGTATTGCTGCAGCTTTGCCGATGCCCTTGAACGTGCATGTGTGGCAACGACAACAACAGCGGCAGACCTGTATGAGGATTTTTCTTAAAAAAAACTTTATGGAAACCTGTCGAGAGAGAGAACAGAAATCTTGGATCGTATCCCGGAATTAAACAGCTACGTCAAGGAGCCTGAAACCTTGAATCGAAATATCTACTTGGGCCGGACTCTGATTTCCCAGATTTAACGGATCTCATAGAATGATAGAATTCACAGAAAGAGGCCATTCAGCCCATCGAGTCTGCACCAGCCCTTGGAAAGAGCATCCCATTTAGGCCCACACCTCCACCCCTATCCCCGTAACCCCACCCAACCCATTTTGGACACAAAGGGCAATTTAACACGGCCAATCCGACTAACCTGCACATCTTTGGACTGTGGGAGGAAACCGGAGCACCCGGAGGAAACCCACGCAGACACGGGGCCAACGTGCCGACTCCGCACAGACAGTGACCCAAGCCGGGAATCGAACCTGGGACCTCCTGACCACCCCCCACTACTCCCCTCAACCCTGTCAGAAGCCCCCCCTGACCAGCGGCACAACTGTCAGCAAACTATGGGGATGTTGGACAACTTCACGGGAGCACAAGTGGTTAGCACTGTGGCTTCACAGCGGCAGGGTCCCAGGTTCGATTCCCCCCTGAGTCACTGTCTGTGCGGAGTTTGCACGTTCTCCCCATGTCTGCGTGGGTTTCCTCCGGGTGCTCCGGTTTCCTCCCTCAGTCCAAAGACGTGCAGGTTAGGTGGACAGCCGTGATAAATTGCCCTTTGTGACCGAAAAGGTTAGGAGGGGTTACTGTGTTACAGGGATATGGTGGAAGTGAGGGCTTAAGTGGGCCGGTGCAGACTCGATGGGCCGAATGGCCTCCTTCTGCACTGCATGTTCTATGTTCTCTGTTCTTCCATACCCCCCTCCCTCCCGAAGCAGCCACGACAGCAGTTTAATGATTTTTAAAAGAACAAGTGAACCACGCCGTCAGGAACTCAGTCTATCGGAGGCGTAGAATTGCGGAGGCCCCGGAGAATTCTGGGTCAGGCCTGCTAATAATATGCAAACGGTGTTCACTGTACCTGCGTTCCGGACTGCGTTGACCCTGCTATCGAGGTGATAGAGAATTGTGATTTTGACGCGATTTTGCCGTCAGTAGCAATTCTCCGCCAATCGCGTTTCCCGATTTCGGCGTCAGCCATCAGATTTGCCACCCGAGATGTTGGTTCCCAGCACTTGGCAGGTGTATCAGCACTTCAGAGGTGGAAATGGAGGTCAAGAGTTACCTTTTCCACTGGTTTTCCCTCTATTTTGTATTGAGAAGAAACTGTCCGTGTTCAGTGCATCCCCAAGCTGCATGGTTTCACTTACTCACTACACGAGAAGATACATGGGACATATAGGCCGGGATTCTCCGAAAATGGGGCTATGTCCGCCCACGGCCACCTGAAAATGGACGCAAATCACTCCAGACTTTTGTCAAACAGTCCGGGGTGATTCTCCGATTTCAAAAGGGATAGCGGGGGCCGGGCATGTGCCCCGCAGCTCCTACTGCCGATACGGGGCCCTGCACGTCCAGCCGCGGGTCCGCGCATGATCGCGGCAGCCGTTTTCACGCCTGCCCTTGCGCAACATGGCAGAGCCACACAGCGGGCCTGCGCGGTAGAAGATAGGCCCCCCCCCCCCCGGATCGGGCGCGCCCGCTGATCGATAGCCCCTGATCGCGGGCCTGGCCGTCATGGAGGCCCCTGCCTGGAGTTTGATCCCCCCCCCCCCCCCCCCCCCACCACCAGGACGGCCAGCACGGTCGTGAGTCCGAGCTCCCGCTGGGTGGAACCACGCCGGCGGAACTTGGCCAGTCGATCGCGCAGAATCGCCGCGGGGGCCTCTTTCAACGGCCCCCGACCGGCGCCGCGTCTACCGCACGCGTGGCTGGCGGCGATTCTCCGGTCCGAGGAGAATCACATCCCGCCCGCCAGAGCCGGTCGCCGGTCTGAGACCCCATTCTCCGCCCCCCCCCCCCCCCCCCCCCCCCCCCCCCCGCCGAGCGCGATTTCGGCGCGGAGGGTCGGAGAATCCCAGCCTGTCTACAGCGGTTCAAGAAGGCTGCACACCAAAACCTTCTCAAGGGATCGGAAAGAAATGCTAGCCGAGCCAACAACACTCACTTCCCATGGAAGAATGAAAAGGGATATATTGCTTATTGTTTGATTCTACAGTGCGACCCAAAACCCCAAACAATTATATTGATATCCTGGCATATCTCAGTGTGTGTCAACCACATTGCTGTGGATCTGGAGTCCTTGGTAAGGACGGCAGATTTCCTTCCCTAAAGGACATTAGTGAACCAGATGGGTTTTTACAACAATGAGTGATATTTTTCATGGTGACCATGATAGACATTTAGCTTTAGATTCCAGATGGATTAATTGAATTTAAATTCTGCTAAATTTAAATTAAACCAGTACCTCCGGGGAATTAGTCGGATTCTCAGGATTGCTAGTCCAATAACATTACCACTATTTCACCGTCACCCCCACACCTTTCAGGATACCCATATCTCAAAGTACTCTACAGCCAATGAAGTGCTTTTGAAGGACAACCACAGGTGCAATGTAGGAAAGGCAACGTAATACAGGAGCAGATAACCTGGGTTTGGTTGAGGGATGAATGTTGGCCAGTACAGCGGGGAGAATGACCAACACGAGGGGACATAGCTTTAAATTGAGGGGTGGTAGATATAGGACAGATGTCAGAGGCAGTTTCTTTACTCAGAGAGTAGTAGGGTTGTGGAACGCCCTGCCTGCAACAGTAGTAGACTCGCCAACTTTAAGGGCATTTAAGTGGTCACTGGATAGACATATGGATGAAAATGGAATAGTGTAGGTCAGATAGGCTTCAGATGGTTTCACAGGTCGGCACAACATCGAGGGCCAAAGGGCCCGTACTGCGCTGTAATGTTCTATGTTCTAATGTGCCCTGCCCGCTCTCAAAATGGCGGCATGGGGATCTTTAACGTCGCCGGCAATTCAGCACTTACTCGGTGCAACACTGTGGTGCCGAAGTTCGCTGAACCTACAACGTTCTGCATTAGAGGCGAAAGTGTTGGCCACTGAATTGTTTACGGCACCGCGGCAGGAGCGAGGTGTTGGAGGTTAGCGCAGAGCTATGTCCTATCGATCAGGCCACCAACACCGGCGGCTAGCGTTAGGAAACATGGTGGGAAAAAAAACTTTCAGAAAAGACCTCAGTCCTTGGACAGCTGACAGTTTTCTGAGCATGGATTCTGTTTACCACGCAAAATATTTACATATTAATTTCCACAGCAGGGGAAGGATGGGCAGGAAGAACAGAACAAACTGCTGATAACTCCCCACCACCCACTTGGGGAAAATTGCACCCTGCGTATTGCGGCAAACTAGTCATTAGTCACGGGATGATTGGAGGGGAGCAAGCTGTGCAAAAGAGGAGTACTATAATTTGATTTCTTGAACAGCTTGTTTGTAGCTAAGAAGGGCATCGCATCACAAACACAGGCGGAGCATATTTAAAGGGAAACTCCTCCACCTTGCACAGAATTTCCATACCATTTATATCGGAAAAACCAGGTCATTCACGCAACTGCTCCACGCCCGGGTTTTGGTTGGCACAAGCCTCCTCCAATACCCTTTAAATACTGACGATCTCCCGTGAGGTAGCCCACAATTAAATTAATCGCTCCGTAATGACAGGTGCACGGTATCATGTGAGGAACAAATTTCGTTTCTGAGGCCACAAAATCCAAAAGCTGTCAAGTGGCATGAACGCGGGTGCGCAGGTCGGAACCGGTGGTCACTTGGAGTTCAATTGCCGCCAGTGAGAGAAATCTGTTGACTGCCAGGGCAGGTTGCAAACTTCCCTCGTCAACCACAAACGTTCGTAACGGTTGGCTCCACAAAATTCCTGCCTTGCTTTCTCTTTTTCTTCTACCTTTTCCAATTAAGGGCCAATTTGTTAGTGTGGCTAAACCACCTATCCTGCATCTCTTTGAGTTGTGGGGGGGGGGGTGAGACCCACGCAGACACGGGGAGAATGTGCAAACTTCACACGTGCCGGGACCGGACCCGGGTCCTCGTTGCCCTTAGGCAGCAGTGTTAACCACTGCGCCACCGTGCCACCCCCTCTATTTTTTCTTTAAAAAACTGTGCAACTGGAATGGCACCAATTTCAAAACTCTTTCGCAATTCAAAGTCGGGTCTGTCCAGAGCAATTCAATCTTGTGACCAATAAAGCGAAAGGTCACTTTACGCCCTGGTTGACCGTAGCAGCAGAACTTGTCTATGTGACCCTGCACAACACCATGGAGGAGGTGCTATTGCGAGAGTGTCGGTAAAAGGCCCTGGGATCACAAGGAGCTTTGGAGGTCTTGCCAGCTGGACCACAAATCCTGTACAGCCCAGCTCAAGTTCTCAGTGTCTGCATTCAGTCGTGAGTTCAAAGTTTCTGTAGATCAAAAGCCACAATCACGCCTTATTGATTCACGAGAGAAAGAGAAAAACATAGTTAAAGATTGTCCCACAGCGTGTGGTCTTGTGGCATAGTGGTAACCACCACCCCCCCCCCCCCCCCCCCCCGCTCACTTCTGGACCAGAAGGTTCGGGATCGAGTCCAACACGAGGACTTGTTGACCGCAGCAGAAGCGTTTATAACGTAGCTCTGTGGGCTAATAACCGGCTCGAGAATCCTTCCCTCGCTATTCCCCAAACAGTGATGGTGTCGGCACTAAATAAGTGTCCAAATGCAAAGTTAAGCATTTTGAAAAGTCAGTATACGATGCAATTCTGTTTAGCCGTTAACAAAAGTGGAAGTTCCAAAAGTATTCAAGGGTTAACCTGTGCCATTTGGTTTCAATGATTTTTACCAGACATTGGCACTGAAGCATGAAGCTTTTTCAATAGAATATCATCACCTACTTGTAAGGGTTGAGACAAAGCAGAGACCGAGAAGAGGTGTTTGGGGGCTTTCTGTGTGGTATAATGTGAAAAATACAAAGCTGAATTGTGTTGTGTCTGCCTTACTACTGTGTGTGCGCATGTATGTGTGGGTGCATACACATGTGCATGTGTATGTGCATGGGTGTGTGTATACATGCGCGAATGTGTGTGTGTAAGTGCATGGGTGTGTGTGCATACACATGTGCATGTGTATGTGCATGCACATGTGTGTGTGCACGGTCGTATGTGTGTTTCTGTGTGTGCTCCTGTGCAAATAAAGTAGTCTTTATCTTTATTGTCACAAGTATGCTTACATTAACACTGCAATGAAGTTACTGTGAAAAGCCCCTAGTCACCACACTCCGGCGCATGTTCGGGTACACAGAGGGAGAATTCAGAATGTGCAAATTACCTAACAGCGCGTCTTTCGGGACTTGTGGGAGGAAACCGGAGCGCCCGGAGGAAACCCACACACACACAAAGAGAACGTGCAGGCTCTGCGCAGACAGTGACCCAAGCCGGGAATCGAACCTGGGACCCTGGCGCTGTGAAACAACAGTGCTAACCACTGTGCTACCGTGCATGTGCACATGCTTGTGTGTGTGTGCAACCAGACGTTAGTGCGTGTGTATGTGTGCATGGAAATGTGTGTGTGCACACGTGCAGTTGTGTGTGCATACGTGCACAGGCATGTATGTGTGCATGTATGCAATGGAGTGTGTATGTGCACATGTGCATGTGTGTGGGTGTGTGTGTTTGCATGTGTGTGTGTGTATGTTAATGCTGAAGCCCTATTGAGTGCTGCAATGCAATACACTGGCTGACTTTGCCAACAGCTTTGCTCAAACTCATTGGTTGGCCCAGTGCTGTTAAACATTCACTTCATGACTTTATCGACAGTGTTGAGTAGTATTTCACAGAATCATAGAATTTACAGCGCAGAAGGAGGCCATTCGGCCCATCGAGTCTGCGCCGGCCCTTGGAAAGAGCACCCCATCCAAACCCACACCTCCACCCTATCCCCGCAACCCAGTTATTTACAGGACAGAAACAGGCCATACGCCAGTCTTTATACTCCACGCCAGCCTCCTGCCGCCCTGCGTCATCTTCCCCTCTCTCCCTTATGCACTTCATTCCCATCTTATTTGATCTGGGACCCCGTGGAGGTTAACGAAAGGGTCGCTTTTAACACAGCTGCCTCATTACCCAACGAAACCGCGAAGGGGGAACAACTTGGGATGAGCACCCATTAACGGCAACACGAATTTAAACGTTCGATATGGCCTTGAGGTGTACACTCGGTGCAGCCTCAGACGACAACAGCTTGGGTGCCGCTGTGCTAGTGCGTTCCAGATAGTTCAACTATGAGTCATCAATGTGCTGTGTTGCTGCTCAAGTCATCAGATCCTGCGGATGGGCTCAGGAGCCTGGAATGTACACTCTCTCACTCTGTTTCTATGGCAACTCTAGCACCCAGCCATTTAATGTTGGATTTAATGCTTAAGAGAATTTAAACCCTAAATCTTCTTCAGCACGTAACTGACTTCACTAAAAGGATTGTTCAATAAACTTGAGCTAAGCTGTTAAATCACTGTTTCAGTATTTAATTCTGATTGTGTTTGAGTTGGGCCCGGGTATCTTTCGGTTTAATAGTGTTAAGATTTTTACGGTTGACATCTTTCTTTGCCGTCCTCAGATTCGAGCAGGGAGCTTAAATGCTAACGTTTCCTTTGACACGAACAAAAGTTCATTAAAATTTTGATTACTTACACTTTCACAGTGCAGAAGCCACATGTGGGGATAAAGATTGAATTTGATTTGAATAAAAAGAGATACTTTTTCGTTGTCTTACTTACGTTTGTTGCGCAATTAAAGCTTCCGGCCAATTGGTCCAAATCTTGAAGACAAAAATAAAATAAGAGAATGTGAGGAGGACATTTACAACCACAGCAGAGTTTGGATCGGTCAAGGGAGTGGACGAAATAATTGGGCTTCGTCAGTGCCTTGCGATCGACGGCAATGGCAACAAACTTTATTACCGAGGCTGTGAAGCCAGATTGGGTGATGGTGTTGTATTCTCAGGAACGTGTGTGGAGGAGGAGGTACCCTTGCCCAGAGGTGGATGGCACGACGTGGCAGCCCAGCTGAAGGAGCATTGAAGCAAGGCCTCCCTGGTTTCCTCACCTCCCTGAAGGTTTGTTACGTCGGGCTCCTCGTCTTCACCTTGTGCTTGCCCCCGCCGTGTCCCGAATTCTCCGCCCCCCCCCCCCCGAGATTCGGCGGGGGCGGGAATAGCGCCCGCGCCGGTCGGCGGGCCCCCGCGGCGATTCTCCGGCCCGCGATGGGCCGAAGTCCCGCCGCTGACAGGCCTTTCCCGCCGGCGTGGATTAAACCACCTCTCTTACCGGCGGGATTGGCAGCGCGGGCAGGTGCCGGGGTCCTGGGGGGGGGGGGCGCGGGGCGATCTGACCCTGGGGGGGTGCCCCTACGGTGGCCTGGCCCGCGATCAGGGCCCACCGATCGGCAGGCGGGCCTGTGCCGTGGGGACACTCTTTTTCTTCCGCCTTCGCCATGGTCTTCACCATGGCGGAGGCGGAAGAGACCCCCTCCCCCGCGCATGCGCCGATATGATGTCAGCAGGCGCTGACGCTCCGGCGCATGCGCGGACTTACGCCTGCCCGCGAAGTCCTTTCGGCCCCGGCTGGCATGGCGCTAAAGGCCGTTCACGCCAGCCGGCGGAGTGGGAACCACTCCGGCGTGGGCCTAGCTCCTCAATATGAGGGCTTGGCCCCTAAAGGTGAACCTTTGGGGAGGCCTGACGCTGGAGTGGTTCACGCCACTCCAACACGCCGGGACCCCCCACCCCGCCGGGCAGGGGAGAATCCTGGCCCTTGTTCCTCATATCGCGGGAGGGCCCCCGACTAATTTCACGACCCACTGGCGCCCCCCGCGATTCTCCCACCGCCCGCTCAGAAGAATCGCCGCTCGCCGTTTTTCACGGCGATTCTCCGACCCGGATGGGCCGAGCGGCCTGCCGTTCACGACCGTTTCACGACGGCGGCAACCACACCTGGTCACTGCCGTCGTGAAATCGTTGTGAGATGCCCGTTTTGAGGCTTGTAGGGGGCCTGGTGGGGAATGAGCACCACGACTGTGCTCGGGAGGGGACAGGCCCGCGATCGGTGCCCACCGATCGTCGGGCCGGCGTCTCGATCGGACGCACTATTTCCCCTCCGCTGCCCCGCAAGATCAAGCTGCCATGTCTTGCGGGACGGCTGAGGGGAAAGACGGCCACCGCGCATGCGCGGGTTAGAGCTGTCAGCGGCGTATGCGCAGCTGACGTCACATAGACGCCGCCGTCGCGTCACTCTCGGCGCGCCGCCCGGCGGCCGAGAGTTACAGAGCGCCGCTCCTAGCCCCGCCAGGAGTGGAGAATAGGGGTCGAGGAGCGGCCTCCGAGGCCGTCGTGAAACTCGGCCGAGTTCACGACGGCCCTCCCGATTTTTCCTGGGTGCGAAGAATTCTGCCCATAAAAGTTACAGTGCAGAAGGAAGCCATTTGGCCCATTGAGTCTGCACCGACCCTTGGAAAGAGCACTCTACCTATGCCCATACCTCCACCCTATCCTCATAACTCCATCTCACCTTTTTTGGACACTAAGGGCAATTTAGCGTGGCCAATCCGCCTAACCTGCACATCTTTGGACTGTGAGAGGAAACCGGAGCACCCGGAGGAAACCCACGCAGACACGGGGAGAACGTGCAGACTCCACACAGACAGTGACCCAGCGGGGAATCGAACCTGGGACTCTGGGCCCAAAGATACCTGGGCCCAACTCAAATACAATCGGAATTAAATCCTGAAACAGTGATTTAAAAGCTTAGCTCAATTTTTATTGAACAATCCTTTTAGTGAAGGAACTGTGCTAACCGCTATGCTACCGTGCTGCCCTTCAGATCGATCTGCATAGAGTCACCCTCTGAGGTGCGTGGAGCTGGCTTTGTAGCCTCATCCTCGAGTGGGTTCCTCTGCCCCACCATTTGCCAGTTCGAGGTTGTGCAGTGCAAAGCAGACAATGACGACAAGCGACGTTCGCTCTGCAGGCTTTCGTACACTACCCTCGGAACAGCGCAGGCAGCGGAACCTCATCGCCAGTAGCCCCATTGTCCTCTCAGCCACCACACTTGTGGAGACATGACTGCTATTGTACCTCACTTCCGCCTCTGCCTCTGGGAGAAACTAGAACCCGAGGGCACAGCCTCAGACTGAAGGGACGATCCTTTAAAACTGAGATGAGGAGGAATTTCTTCAGCCAGAGGGTGGTGAATCTGTGCAACACTTTGCCGCAGAAGGCTGTGGAGGCCAAATCACTGAGTGTCCTTAAGACAGAGATAGATAGGTTCTTGATTAATAAGGGGATCAGGGGTTATGGGGAGAAGGCAGGAGAATGGGGATGAGAAAAATATCAGCCACGATGGGCCAAATGGCCTAATTCTGCTCCTTTGTCTTATGGTGCTAGGGTGCTGGAGTGGCGACATGAGATACCTATTCAACAGATACCCTTTATCATCCAGCATCTAGCCATTCAGCCTTGGCACCTGGGATTGTTACAGTATGTATGCATCATGGGAGCTGCCAGGGTAGCTTGCACAGACTTATCATAGAATTTACAGTGCAGAAGGAGGCCATTCGGCCCATCGAGTCTGCACCGGCTCTTGGAAAGAGCACACTACCCAAGGTCAACACCTCCCCCTATCCCAATAACCCAGTAACCCCATCCAACACTAAGGGCAATTTTGGACACTACGGGCAATTTAGCATGGCCAATCCACCTAACCCGCACATCTTTGGACTGTGGGAGGAAACCGGAGCACCCGGAGGAAACCCACGCACACACGAGGAGGATGTGCAGACTCCGCACAGACAGTGACCCAGCCGGGAATCGAACCTGGGACCCTGGAGCTGTGAAGCCATTGTGCTATCCACAATGCTACCGTGCTGCCCTTGAAGGACTTGGGTCCAATGGTCACAGACCAGCTGCATGTTCATGGAGTGAGAAACGTTCCTATTCTCCAATACACCCAGCTGACCTGGTGGAACCTTGATGGACACATGAGTATCGTCTATGGCACCCTGGAGGGAGGGGATACCTGGTAATCGCCGCAAAGCCTCTGGCTGGCTCTGCCTGGCTGGCCTAGCCCATCCGGTAATGCGCGCCTGAAGAGAGCATCAGTTACGAGCTTGATGTAGGTATGGAGAGATGATTGGGGTACTCCACATGATCACGCCCTGGAATGACCTGAACGCAAAGCAATCGGGGGCTTCTGTGAACGTCAGAGCCAGTGGCATTGGCTGCCCACCTACACAGTTGGGGGGAAATCTACGGCCCAATCATGTCGCATAATGATGTCACGGTTTCCCTCGAGAGAGAGAGAGAGAGACCGCCCCCTACAGCACTAGACCTTGGACATGTTAAGAGATCTGGATTGCAGCCTGTATACCCTGGCAGCTGGATCGTGGCTTGTTCTGTGGTATCACTGTCCGTGTGGCGTTCGCACATCCTCCCCGTGTCTGCGTGGGTCTCACCCCCACCACCCAAAGATGTGCAGGGTAGGTGGATTGGCAACGCTTAAATTGCCTCTTAATTGGAAAAAAATAATTGGATACTCTGAATTTATATTTTGAAAAACAGACGGTGTGACCAGCATCTCCGTGCGCGTTTTCGGAGGAGTAAATAATGGGGAATTCTACCGCTGGCAGGAGGCTTGGTAACTAGAGGACATCGTCTTAAGATAAGTGACAATGAGGTGGGACACAGAAAATTATTTTATACTGTGACTTGTTATAGGCAGAGCGAAGCCTGAAGATGCGGTGAAAGCAGATTCAGTAGTCAAATGACTCTATAATTCATATAGGCTGGTTTAGTTCAGTGGGCTAGACAGCTGGTTTGTGATGCAGAACAAGGCCAGCAGCGCGGGTTCAATTCCCGTCCCAGCTTACCCGAACAGGCGCCGGAATGTGGCGACTAGGGGCTTTTCACAGTAACTTCATACGTGTGACAATGAAAGGTTAATATTATTATCATCTTCAAAGGTGAACTGGATAACACCTTGGATAGAAAATAATTGCAGGGCTGCGGGAAAGAGCCGGAGGAGTGGGGGGAACCGATCGGATAACTCTGTCAAAGAGCTAGCACTGGTATTCCAGGCCGAATGGCCTCCTTCGTGCGCCCTGCAAAAAAATCCACCGAGGGCAGCTCTTCAGAAGACCAGCCTTGACGTGCTCTGTTTCAAAAGTGACGGGCTTGTTAAACGGCTTGTCTTAAACGTTTCTCTGAAGAAAACATCATCTCGCTGCGAAGCCTGTCATTTGATGGTCGCTGTCACTGTTGTTTTTTTTTTTTTCCCCCCCCCCCCCCCCCTCCCCCTCCTCCTCCTCCTCCTCTGGAGGTGGAAGGCGCAGGCAAATTGAAAATGACAATGAAAGGAATCCGACCCATCATTTATTCATTCCGCGGGAAGTCAGGAATGACAGTCCTGTCAAGCAACCCATTTGAAAGGGCAGACAGCTTGGGCTGGATTTATACCTGCAGCCTGATTACTTGAGTCTAAAAGTATGGGTAGACAGAATGGTCGGAGACGCAGAGGATATCTCACCAGTGACAAGAAGTTAACGACGCTCTCTCACCAGTGCAAAGGGCCCATAACTCACGCCCATCCGATTGCACGAATGAGTTCGGTACTGCATCAATAACGTGCACTTGTGCAGCACCGCAAACGTCCCCTGAGGCTGTTCGCAAGGAGCGGCGGCAAGCGTAATTTGGCACAGAGTCGCAGCAGGGGATGGTAGAAATGCCGAACAAAAGCAGGGTCAAAGAAATCGGGCGGAGCAGGCCCGATGGCCGCAAGGCCTAACTCTGCTCCGATATCCTATGAACTTAAGGAGTGTCTGACAGGAGGTGGTGAGGGTTGGGGGGGGGGGGTGTAATTTCAGAGCCACGGACCCAAACATGGCTGTCAATGGCAGGGCGACCTGAAAACCAGGGTTGCTCAAGGGGCCAGCATTGGAAGAGGGCTGTCGGGCAACTGGAGATTCCGGAGGTCGGGAGCAGTGAGGCCCAGGAAGAAATCGAAAACCCAGGATGTGAATTTTAAATGTGATGCGCTGCTGGACTAGGGGCCACTGTGAGTCAGTAAGCACAGGGGGGGGTTATTGTGGTATTTTTACAGGAGACCAAAGGTACAAACAAGCAAGAGCTTTATTGGAAAGGTGTTTTCTCACAGGCTGCTAGAATAGACTGATTGTTTGCCCATCCAAACTGCTGATGACATCATCAGTACATCCCGGGATCAAACTCTTAAAGTGATGTCCTTTCAACCAGGAACAAACATGAAAACACAACACGCTCCTCACCCTTCACATCAAAGATCTCTGAAATTACCCACAATACAACAAGAACAATCAAAATTTACAATATGAACAATTAACAAACACCACTGTCAATAAGTTAGATGTTTCGGAGGACGTCGATTCCTGTGTGGTTGTTGGCGCACCTCAGTCATCTGAGTTTTTGTGTTGACTGTAAACACTGGCATTTTTAGTTGCGTTTGTGGGCCATCTGTTGTTGTCTCAACTGGAGTCGATGGAGGATTTGGAGGTTGACTCAGTGTTGAAATGTCCTCAATGGGATATTGTCTTCCACAGTTGTTTCAGTTAATGAAAGGAGCTCGGGTATGTGCGGGTCTTCACGTGGCGCAGTATGTTGCAGACTCTCGGTTGACTCTCTGGCTGCCTTCTTCCAGCTGCTACAAGTTGATCAGCGTGTCTTCTCCACGCAACATCGTCCCGAGTTAATGGTGTATGAGACCGGTCCTCTCTGTCCCAATACGATGGCACCACTTCCCACTGGTGCTATAGTTCCTTGCTGATACCTCTTCATGAATAACATGGCGTTTAGCCCTGTCCTCACGTCATACAGACTGATTTGGTTGCTTTTCCAGGTCTTTCACTTCAGAGGCTGCGAACCTTCGATCGCATTGCAGAGTGTGGTACACCCAGGATACACCTTAGCTGGAGTAAGGTGCAGCTGGCGTTCTGCGGGTATTGGAGTTCTCCGACTTTGCTCAAGTTCTGTTTTCAGCCTCTTTAGTTCATGCCCCAGGCTGTTGATCTGTCTCTTGTTGGCAACTGCTGCCCCTCCAGCCTGCATACCGGGGCCTCCTTTACCAGAATCCCGTGGCACAGCCTGTGCGGTGGCTTGTCCAGATCATGGCAGGCCTCTGCCATTCCCTGCCTATCTCCCCTCAAGGCTTCATTCTCGCTGTCCTTGCATTTTAGGTCTTGTTTCTGGAACGCTACTTCCAACCTTTCCAGTTGAAACTTTTGATCCTGAGGATTTCCAAAAGGGTTCTTGCTTTAAGAACGTACTAAATTTAGCGTTTAGTGTTGGGTTGTTGAGCAAAGTCAGGTTATGCTAATTCTTCCTGCTGTTAGTACGTTAATTGGACTTTAGATGCTGCTGTACATCTGGAGCAACTCCCGTCCAGACATCCTTCATGAGTTTCTGTGCTGGCTTCTTTTGCTCCTGCTGTTGCCATTGCTTGCGATCAGCGATCTATTTTAGTCTTGGTGACCATTGATGCATGATTGGAAACAGCAGTTCTTTTTCCAAACTGAACATTCCTTCCAATGAACCCGAGAGTTTCCTTACGGTCAGGAGTTTTGAGGCGCACCTCATTTTCCTGTTCCTCTGCGGTTCGGAATTCACAAAGGGAGTTTGTGAATGCACTCCCGTCGCCCTCGCTGAATTTTTCAGTGTGCGATTGACCTTCATTTGCGCCCAAGCGTTCATATGCATTGTCCGTAAGCCTTTCACCCTTTGTATCTCGATCCTAAAACACATTTGTTGCAGTAATGCTGAGCCTTTGATGTCTTGTTTCCAGCACTAGTCTACGGTCTGTCCATTTAGCATCACATTTACCTCAAGACGACGCCTTAATTAAGCCACTTCTCCAGAATAAATTCTGAGTATTATCTGTGAGGGTTTCAAGGCAATACATCACCATTTCTCTTGGTAAACTGTTTCTGGGACCAACGAAATGGCTGCGCCAGGGTCCACCTCCATTATCGCCGGTTGTCCGTCAGTTAAAGGAGTGACTCAGTACCCAGTCAGTTGCACCAACAATGGCCAGTATGTTCATCATCTGACCATGACACTGGTCCTTTCTTGTGCCTTTTTTGATTCACGCTCTTTGGTTTTCCAATTGATGCACTTGATTCTTGCTTTTTATCGCTATTGTTTGAAACTTCTTTGGCTGAATTCTCCATTTTTGGGACAATGCACCCATGCCATCATAAAAACGGTGGCCTTTCACAGAAAAACTCCAGCGGCCGCGCCGTGCTCCATGGCGCACTCGGACTGCGGAGCTGGACCTCCAAAATAGTGCCCCCGGTCGGTCGTGCACCCAACCCGGAACGCCCGCCCAAAAAATTGCTCGGTCCCGTATGAGGCCCCCCCTGCCCTTCGATCGGCTCGCCCCCGACCATGGCGGCCGCAGACTGAGTCCACAGCCGCCAGGCGAGTATCCCAAACGGCAGGACCAGATTAGAACCAAGCTGTCGGGACTGTGGCATGTCAGGGGGTGGGGGGGGAGAATCACGGGGTGGGCTCCAGCAATGCCCGTAGGTAGGGGATATGCGGCGTGGCATACTCTCTCTCTTTTCAGGCCCTGGAGAATCGGGGAATCGGGGAACCGCCGCTGGCCCTGATTCCATGCATGGAAGCGGATTATCCGCCCTGGCGCCAAATGTGATTTCGCCGTTGGGGTGCGGAGAATCCAGCCCCTTGTTTCTTTCTCTAACACGCACATTTGTTGTGCCTCTTTTGTATCATTGTCTTGCACTTTTCATCTTTGCACCAACAGCCTACAGCTGCGTGACCAGCTTTTGCGCATCAATGGTAATTTCAAACCCCTGTCGGCGATCGGATTTCAGTCGATGCTTTAGTGCTTGAGCTTAATTGTTGCACTTCCTTACCTGCTAATTCCACAAAGATCGGGACTCCTAATCTTCCTTTAGGTCTAAGTTGCTCTCCGTTAACAGCCTTTTCTGGATAACCTCACTTCTTAACCCGCACACAAGTCTCTCTCTAATGGTGTCATTTAAGACATCTCCAAGTTCACAGAATTCAGCGACTTTCTTTAAAGTAGCTGTGAATTGTGTGATTGATTCACCTTCTTGCTGGTTACGTTTGTGGAACCTGAACCTTGCAGCGGTGACCAAGAGTTCTGGTGAGAAATGGCGCTGCAATATCTCCCAATTTCACCATCAGTCTTCGAGCTTGGTTTTTCTGGTTGCACCAGACTTCACAGGAAGTTGAAATTCCCCGGGGGAAGCACGAATCCCGCCCCGTCGCCCCAACGCCGGCTGCCCTATTCTCCAGCACCGTTTTTCGGGGCCGGTGGGATTCCCGCCACGCCGGTCTGGGACCGTTGACAGCGCCCCCCCCTCCGGTGCCCGACGGGCCGAGTGTCCATCCAGTTTTGGCCAGTCCCGCCAGCGTAAATTACTCACCTCACACATGGCGGGACCTGGCAGGTAAGTCTGCGGGGACGGTCCTGAGAGGTCGCGGCGGGATCCGACCCCAGTGATCGGAAAGAAGGTCCCCACGGTGGCCTGGCCCGCGATCGGGGCCTACCAATCCTGCGGACGGGATGTTTCCGAGGGGGCTTCTTTCCTCCGTGCCAGGCGCCTGTAGGGCTCCGCCATATTGCCTGGGGGCCGGTGCGGAGAAGAGAACTCCCGCGCATGCACGGAAATACGCCGGCCGGTCCGCGCATGCGTGAGATCGCGTCAGCCATTCCGCGAACTCACGCCGGCCTTTCGGCACACGCTGGAGCGGCGCCAACCCTTCTGGTGTCAGACTAGCCCCTGAAAGTTTGGAGAATTCCTCACTTTCGGGGGCTGCTGACACCGGAATGGTTGCCGCCGGTTTTAGCACCGGCGTGGGGACTTAGTCCCCAGAACGGAGAATCCCGCCCAAAATTACTGGTCAAACATTGTTTGATATTTTGCTTGCCAGGCTAAACATGGATACTCTATTATCTCTTCAGTGCAGACTCCCTCTGCTGTACCTGTGTATAAGGTAGCCTCAAGTGGACAACATGCACATTTCAATTTTCAATACGCGACAATAAGGAGGTGGAAAAGAGTAAATATAATTCCTGCCATGCCTACTCAAGATGGATCTTGCTACCATGTAGAGATGTTGATATAAATAGCATAGATGCCTTTATGGGGAAGCTGGATAAAAAACATGAGGGGAAAAAGGAATAGGAGGTCAAGGTGATGGGGTGAGATTAGGTAGGCTGAGAGGAGGTTCATGTGGAGCACAAACACTATCAGAGACTAGTTGGGCTGAATGGTCTCCTTCAGCGCTATATCTTCCGTGTGCAAAACTCGGAGGGAACTTGAATTTCCGACCCAAATGAAGCAGCAAAGTGTCTACATCCCCCTCCAATCTCATCTCCAGGGAGTGAGAGGGACTGGCAGATATCAGTTCATTAACAGAGATAATCTTCCCACAAAACAGAGAAAATCATTCCCTTTAAACAAAGGAAATCATTCCCAATAAGCAGAGAAAATCATTCCCAATAAACAGAGGAAGTCATTCCCAATAAATAAAGGAAAAATTATTCCCAATAAACAGAGGAAATCATTCCCAATAAACAGAGAAAATCATTCCCGATAAACAAAGGGAAAATCATTCCCAATAAACAGAGAAAATCATTTCCAATAAACAGAGAAAATCATTCCCAATAAACAGAGACAATCATTCTGAATAAACAGGAAATCATTCCCAATAAACAAAGGGAAAATCATTCCCAATAAACAGAGGAAATAATTCCCAATGAACAGAGAAAATCATTCCCAATAAACAGAGGAAAAATCATTCCCAATAAACAGAGGAAATCATTCCCAATAAACAAAGGGAAAATCATTCCCAATAAACAGAGGAAAAATCATTCCCAATAACCAGAGGAAAAATCATTCCCAATAAACAAAGGAAAAATTATTCCCAATAAACAGAGAAAATCATTCCCAATGAACAGAGAAAATCATTCCCAATAAACAGAGGAAATCATTCCGAATAAACAGAGGAAATCATTCCCAATAAACAAAGGGAAAATCATTCCCAATAAACAGAGGAAATCATTCCCAATGAACAGAGGAAATCATTCCCAATAAACAGAGGAAAAATCATTCCCAATAAACAGAGAAAATCATTCCCACTAAACAGAGGAAATCATTCCCAATAAACAAAGGGAAAATCATTCCCAATAAGCAGAGGAAATCATTCCCAATAAACAAAGGGAAAATCATTCCCAATAAACAGAGGAAATTCATTCCCAATAAACAGAGGAAATCATTCCCAATAAACAGAGAAAATCATTCCCAATAAACAGAGGAAATCATTCCCAATAAACAAAGGAAAAATCATTCCCAATAACCAGAGGAAAAATCATTCCCAATAAACAAAGGAAAAATCATTCCCAATAAACAAAGGGACAATCATTCCCAATAAACAGAGGAAATCATTCCCAATAAACAAAGGGAAAATCATTCCCAATAAACAGAGGAAATTCATTCCCAATAAACAGAGGAAATAATTCCCAATAAACAAAGGAAAAATAATTCCCAATAAACAGAGGAAATCATTCCCAATAAACAGAGGAAATAATTCCCAATTAACAGAGGAAATCATTCCCAATAAACAGAGGGAAAATCATTCCATATAAACAAAGGAAAAATCATTCCCAATAAACATAGGTCATCATTCTCAATTAACAGAGAAAATCATTCCCAATTAACAGAGAAAGTAATTCCCAATAAACAAAGGAAAAATCATTCCCAATAAACAGAGAAAGCCAGTCGCAATAAACAAAGGAAATCATTCCCAATTAACAGAGGAAATCATTCCCAATAAACAGCTAAAGTAATTCCCAATAAACAGAGGAAATTCATTCCCAATAAACAGAGGAAATCATTCTCAATAAACAGAGGAAATCATTCCTAATAAACAAAGGAAATTATCCCCAATAAACCTTGAAGATCATCCCAATTAACAGTGCAAATCACTCCCAATAAGACAGGGAAGCGCGTCCCCAATAAACAGAGAAAATCATCCCAATAAACTGAGGAAAACACTCCCAAAAAACAGAGAAATTAATTCCCAATAATCACAGGGAATCCTCCTGCACACAATTCTTTGCCTCCCTTTTCTACTTTCCCGCATTTCTGTTTATTTTTCGGCCGCCTGTGTCATCAGAGATAAATAAACAGCTACAGTCGCATCTGAAAAATCATTTTATCAATACCCAATCGTGGAATGAATCTGAGGCAGCGAATTGAAAATTGCATGCAGATATTCTTTAAACCCAGCACTGATTTCCACTTTAAATGATTTTCATGCGGATTTTAAGGATTCAATTTCATATTTCTCTCCAGCTGCTGCTTTATTGTAAATTTATGGGGGAAAATGTATGCCTAATCCTATGAGACAACCTATACAGAACTGGCAGTGAGTTATTGTTGGTATTCCGATAATAGGATTATTCTGCCTTGTTATACAGACTGATGCTGGTACCCATCTGTGTTCCAATACCTACAGCGGCAACTAAATACCTTCAATAGATTTCTGAGAAAAAACAATTATTTTCATTTATTTAAAACTCTGCCACTCCAGCTGTTTTCAAGAGGGACCCGCTGTTTTAATTGGCTTGCAAATTTTGCAATTAATCTCTGCATAGCAATCTGGAGGACTTTTGACAGCAATGACGAACGTCATTTGGTTCGTGAAGTTTCGCCTTAGAAGCAAGAGGAGGCCCATCAGAAGGAACATTCCGGAGGGCGGCCATTTCAGAGAGGCCGCCCGCTCCCTGGGGAACCTGGGCTCCCAATCCTGCTGTAGGGTCGGACTCTTCCCGCTGCCGCCTGATCCGGAGCTTTCCGGTTCTGTCGAGCTGGGAAACAAAGACTCGTGTAACTCCCATCGGGGAAATTTCCCGAGCACTTTCAGCATCTTGCCACAAGGCTCTGAAACTCTGAAACTGTTTGTCGTCTGAAGAGGGATTGAGAGGGTTAGGGCCTTTGCGTCTGTGCCAGCTCTCCATTGGAGAAATTTATCGATTGCAATTTCTCTGCCTTTCCTCCCCGTATTGCTCCACTTTCTTCCCTTTCAGATAGCAATCTAAATCCCTCTTAAAATAAAGTTCTTGCATTTAAACAGCACCATTTCTCTCAAATTTAAAAGAATGAGGGCATATCAAAAGTTTAAGGGAGATGTCCTTTAGTTTTTTTTTCCATGTCGGTGCAACATCGAGGGCCGAAGGGCCTGTACTGCGCTGTATCGTTCTATGTTCTATGTGTGTGGAAAGTTCTTTACGCAGAGGGTGGTGGGTGCCTGGAATGCACTGCCGGTGGAGGTGGTAGAGGCGGGAACGATAGCGTAATTTAAGATGTATCTAGACAGATACATGAATGGGCAGAGAGCAGAGGGATACAGATCCTTAGAAAATAGGCGACAGTTTTAGATAGAGGATCTGGATCGGCACAGGCTTGGAGGGCCGAAGGGACTGTTCCTGAGCTGTAATTTTTCTTTGTTCTTTGTTTTCTTTGTTCTCAAATTGAGGTATACAAGGTGATAAAAGGTATAAATAAAGTAGACGTGGAGTGGATGCTTCCTCTTGTGGGGCATTCTAAAACGAGAGGTCGTAGCCTTAGGATAGGAGGTAGCAAATTTAAAACAGAGATGAGGAGAAACTACGGGCGCGATTCTCCGCCCCCCCACCACGGGTCGGAGAATAGCGGGAGGGCCTTCCCGACATTTTTCCCGACCTCCCGCTATTCTCCCCCCCCCCCCCAACGCCCGCCCCCCGACACGAATCGCTGCTCGCCGTTTTGTTACGGCGAACAGCGATTCTCCCCTAGCCGATGGGCCGAGTTCCCAGGCCTTTACGGCCGTTTTCACGAACTGCAACACACCTGCTCTCACAGTTTGTGAAAACGGCCGCAAAGTGCCGTTCTGGGGAACCATGGCACCGATTGCCATGTCTCACGGCCAGGGTGCCATGGGCCCACGATCGGTGCCCACCGATCGCAGGCAGCGGGTACGAACCCCGCGCACACTTTGTTCCTCCACCACCCCGCTGGATCAGTCCGCGGGGCGGCTGAGGGGCATACCGGCCCGCGCATGCGCGGGTTTCACGCATATGCGTGATGACGTCATCTGCACATGCGCGGGGTGGAGCCGTCCAATCCACGCATGCGCAGCTGACGTCATCATATGCGTCAGCCGCCGCTAACTTTGGCGGCTAAGCCTGCGATGCCGAAGTTCACGGGGCCCCGCTGCTAACCCCGACCGGGGAGCAGAATCGGGTCCCGGGAGGGGGCGCGGAGGCTGCCGTGAGACACGGCCAGTTTCACGGCAGCCTTCACGACTCTCCCATTTGCAGAGAATCGTGCCCTACATCTCCCAATGGGTTGTGAATTCACTACCCCAGAGTGAAGTGGATGCTGGGACAGTGAGTAATTTAAAGAGGAGTTAGACAGGTTTTTAATTGGTAATGGGTTGAAGGGTTATGGCGAACGGGTAGGACGGTGGAGTTAAGGCCAGGATTTGATCAGCCTTGATCGAATGACGGAGCAGACTTGATCGGCTATTTAGCCTAATTCTGCTCCTCTATCTTATGAACTTCTCCCCCACAGCCTGTAACTTTGAGTTGTGGTATTTATTGGAACTGCCAACAGGATTAGGGGCAGCATGATAGCACAGTGGTTATCACTGTTGCTTCACAGCATCAGGGTCCCAGGTTCAATTCCCGCTTGGGTCACTGTCTGTGCGGAGTCTGCACGTTCTCCTCATGTCTGCGTGGGTTTCCTCCGGGGGCTCTGGTTTCCTCCCACAAGTCCCGAAAGACGTGCTTGTCAGGTGAATTGGACATTCTGAATTCTCCCTTCATGTACCCGAACAGGCGCCAGAGTGTGGCGACTAGGGGATTTTCACAGTAACTTCATTGCAGTGTTAATGTGAGTTTACTTGTGAGAAGCTAGTTCATAAGCTGGTTTAGCTCAGTGGGCTAAACATCTAGTTTGTGATGCAGAACAAGACCAGCAGCGCGGGTTCAATTCCTGTCCCAGCTTACCCGATCGGGCGCTGGAATGTGGTGACTAGGGGCTTTTCACAGTAACTTCATACTTGTGATAATAAGAGATTATTATACAATAATATTGTTATGAGAGGTCACATGGCAGGCAGAGAAGAGTTTGAAGAATAAAACTTCAAATAAAAGAGGAAGGGAATGAAAGAGAGAGAGAGAGAATGGGAATTGTAAAAAGGGGTATCAAAAAAATATTTCAGCAGGGAAATTAGCATGAGAGAAAGAAATATGAGCATCTACCTGGTAATGCGGAAAATTGCCCAAAGGTCCTGTCCATAAAAAGGACAAATCTAATCTGATCCCATAGAGTTACTCTCAATCATCAGCAAAGTAATGGACGACAGTACTATTAGTGACAGTTACTGCAATAACCTGCTCACTGATGCTCAGTTTGGGTTTCCCCAGAGTCATTCAGCGCCTGACCTCATTACAGCCTTGGTCCAAGCTGGGGCGGGATTCTGCGGGAATCGGCGGTGCAGGCAACTCCGGCGCTGAGGAGTGGCGTGAACCACTCCGGCATTGGGCGCGCCAAAGGTGCGGAATCTTCCGCAACTTCAGGGGCAGGGCCAGCGCCGGGGTGGTTTGCGCCGCGCCAGCCAGCAGGGAAGGGGCTTGGCGCCATGCCAATCAGCGGCGAAGAGACTGCACCAGCCGACGCAAGTTGCCGCATGCGCGGGAGCACAGCGTGTGCTGGCGTCATCCCAGCGCACGCGCAGGGAGGGGGGTTCATCTCCGCGTCAGCCATGGCGGAGGATCACAGTGGCCGACGCAGAAGAACAGAGTGCCCCCATGGCACAGGCCCGCCCGCCGATCGGCGGGCCCCGATCGCGGGCCAGGCCACCGTGGGGGAACCTCCCGGGGCCAGATTCCCCCGTGCCCTGCCGAGGACCCCGGAGGCCGCCCGCGCAGCCAGGTCCCGCCGGTAAGTACCTACTCTAATTTACGCTGGCGAGACCGGCCACAAACGGGTGGCCACTCGGCCCATCGCGTGCCGGAGAATCGCCGGGGGGCCCGCTGCCAGCTGCCGCCGACCGGCGCGGCGTCATTCCCATCCCTGCCGAATCCCCGGCGCCGGAGAATTCGGAAGCCGGCGGGGGCGGGATTCACGCCGCCCCCCCGGCGATTCTCCGATCAAGGAGCCCTAGCTAAACTGGAGCCAGTGGGAATCAGGGGGAAAACTCTCCACTGGTTTTAGCCATACCTACCACAAAGGAAGATGGTCGTGGTGGTTGGAGGCCAATCATCTCAGCCCCAGGGGATACCTGCAGGAGTTCCTCAGGGTGGTGCCCCAGGCCCAACCATCATCAGCTGCTTCATCAATGACTTTCCCTCCATCTTACGATCAGAAGTGGGGATGTTTTCTGATGACGGACACGATGCTCAGCATCATTTGCCACTCCTACAATATTAATGCAGTCCACGTCCGTAATCTGGACAAACATTCAGGCTTGAATTGGAACCACATAAGGATGAGGCAAAGACCATCGCCAACTCGAACGAGTCTAACCACCTGCGCTTGGTGTTTGAAGGGTGCCTGTCAATTCAACATGAATGCAGTAGGCAGGTCAGAGACACAAATGTGTGAAATCTGACTCATCTCCTGACTTCACAAAGCCTTTCCGCCACCTACAAATTAGCTGCCATGTTTTCTGCAACCACCGCTGGAATTCACCGGGGTGAAGGAAGGTTCAGTCGAGGTATTCAAGAGGGATTTAGCTTGCAATCAAAAAAGGAAGAAAGTGGAGCAATACCGGGGCGGGAGGGCACTCGATAAATTTCTCCAATGGAGAGCTGGCACAGATGCAAAGGGCTGAATGGCCTCCTTTTGTGCTGTAACAATTCTCGGCGTGCAGGCTGGTCTACTGATGGCTTTGCTTGCAGTTGTGTGCTCTCGGTATGGCTGTGGATCACACTGAGGTTGATGGCGGACGCCTAAGAGAAATTGGCAGAGACTTTCCAAACTGTGATGATAGATGAGGTGGGCAATTAAGAGTAAATGGCTGTAATTCTTTGCCTCCCTGATCACCAGCCTGCAATTTTCCTTCCATTCACTTTAATGGGTGGATAATTGTGGACTGGCAGTGGAAGAACAATGAAGCCTGGGTCACTGTGTCTTTCTGCTGTATTCTTGTCTTTGAATGGCTGGTGCTGGAAAGTATCAGGTCACAGGAGGGTCGCCGGAGGGAGGAAGTCTGGATTCAGCTCCATCCAACTCCAAACCTCTTTAATCCAATCCACGAGGTTCAGATTGGATATTCACTTTCACAAGGGTTCTACCCAATCTCCCCGTTGAGCTATTTTCTTTCATCGCATCAGAGAACTTAGAGTGCAGAAGGAGGCCTTTCGGCCCAGCGAGTCTGCACCAGCCCTTTGGAAGAGCACCCTACCCAAGCCCACACCTCCACCCTAACCCCATAACCCAGTAACCCCACCTAACCGTTTTGGACACTAAGGGGAAATTTTAGCATGGCCAATCCACCTAACCTGCACATCTTTGGACCGTGGGAGGAAACCGGAGCACCCGTGCAAACTCCGGGTAGACTGTGAGCCAAGTTTAATTTTACACCCAGCTGTCACCTAGATTTCTCATTGAAGATACGCCACGTCGCCGGAAACCCACGGGTGGGAAGCGCTGCCGGTGGGAAAAGGGAATTCTGGCCTTCATTTTTCCAAGGGACACTTTGTCGCCTCCTGAACCCAACAGTATTGGATCATAACGGCAGGCCTCAGTTTGTTTTGTGTTTCTTTTCCTGGTTTGGTCTTTTCTTCTCTCGTTTCTCTCATTTTGTTGACTGTCCTTTTGGAAAACAACCACCCTGCCATTCACACTGATGTGTTGGCTAGTGTAGGCTTGAGAGATGAACAGACACTTCCAACACAGATGAAGGTTCAACTCAATTTTATTAACTACTTCTAACTAACTAACACACGATGACTGTGGGTCTAAATAATGCTAACTTGAACTAGAGACCTAAGCCTTGTCCGAACCAGTTGATTCTCTCAGCACGTGGTGTGAGTCTGTGCTGGGCTGGATGAGTTCTTGTTACACTGAGAGGCAGCACCCAGAATGAGCAGGAACCGTGGTGCCCTCTGCCTTTATAGTGTGTGTATTCTAACTGGTGATTGGCTGCGGTGTTTGTACATGTTGATTGGCCCCTGTGTGTGTCCATCAGTGTGTGTCTGCACCATGATATACTGGTGTATATTATAACACACACCTCCTCCAGACATATCTTTATTTCTTTAATTGGTCCAATACCACTCCCGATAGCCTGGCGTCATGAAGTATTTTGTGATTTAATCTTTCCTGCCCACCAACCCCACCCCCCCACCCCCAGCAAAGACTTTCCCCTTTTGCTTTTCCCCCCACCCTCCCCCCTCGCTCAAAACCTCACACATTTCTAACCTTTCCCAGCTGCGATGAAAGATCCCTGACCTAAAACGTCGGGCTGAATTTGACTCCCACCCCCAAGACGAGTTTGGAGGTGGCGGCAATTGATCGGGCGTAAGAATGGTGAACGGAAGCCCTGTCACCTTCCCACTACTGTCCTGATTAAGTCCAGGGTGGGAAAACTCGCGGACTGCCTTCCTGCCCTGGTACCAATTGAGGATCTTTATTGGGTAATTGATGCCCACTTAAGGACCTCATCCTGCCAGCTCGTTTCACTCTAATATGCGTTCCTGAGATCTAACCAGGGCGAGACGAGTCATGGCCTGAGCCTTGGCCTACTCAGGTAATAATAATCTTTATTAGTGTCACAAGTAGGCTTACATTAACACTGCAATGATGTTAATGTGGCTCCTCATCGCCACATTCCAGCGGTTCTTCGGGTACACTGAGGGAGAATTCAGGATGTCCAATTCACCTAACAGCACATCTTTCGGGACTTGTGGGAGGAAACCGGAGCACCCGGAGGAAACCCACACAGACACGGGGAGAACATGCAGACTCCGCACAGACAGTGACCCAAGCCGGGAATCGAACCCAGGTCCCTGATGCGGTGCTACCGTGCCACCCATTAAAATTGGGGCTTAATGTCTGTAGTTTTGTTAGTAGGTGCCAGCTCAGCCTTGGTTTACGAAGTGGCAGCTCAGGTTCCGGGGCCAAATTGGCTACTCCTCGTTCATGTGGTCATGTGTTTATCATGTCCCCCATCTCTTCCAGTCCCAGTTTATGTCACACCTTCAGTGGACTACAACAGGGCTATGGGAATGTGTGTTCAGTACCACATGAAGGTGGAGTCGGTTTATCAGCAACACGTAACCTATTGGTGGCAATTGCGAAAAATAATTGCCAAATATTTTTAAATAAGTTAGTTCCCATGCAAGCGTGTAAATTACTCCATCGAGTTTGGAGGGGAAGAGAATTGGTGAGTATTTAAAACACTTTCAAATTACTCTTCCAAAGCTTTCACATGCAACAATTTTACCAATACCGACTGTACTGTGTTGAGCCCATCCATATTTGTATCCGAATCTTGATGTAACGTATTGATCCACACATGTTTTGTTTCTGACACTGATATCAGAGGCGAAAAGTGAGACAGTGACCTTCAGCCTGCAGTTTTGTTGGCGTTAGCTTGCTTTCAGCAATACCTCTGAACTGTTATAAACTGGTATGGAGTTTTCGATTTTTCGATTCAAGGACATGGCCTTCTGAAGTTGTGGTGCAAAAAACAGATTTCGAGTGAGTCCTTGCTATGCTGGATCCTAAAACTGCTGTAAACGTGAACAAAGGCCAGTTGGTCCTTTGCTAATTTGCCCCTCCCAATACCCTTACGGCCCTAGACGTACCATTACATTTCGGACACATCTTGGACAGGTTATTTAATGGCACGTCTCTATCTAACCAACACAGGTTGGCAACCTTTTCATAGCTTGACATTAATTGCACCAAACTGATGTTCGTTTCAAAAGGGGCCAGGTGTTTTTGTCAACAGGGGCACCGTTCACTGGGGAACACGGGGAGCTGAGACACATTCCCGATTGACTGTCGAAAGAAGAAGCTTTGCCCGACGTCTGACCTCGGCTGCACCAATCGACAGCAAAAGAATGTTCCATTCGTAGCACAAACATCTCTCGCTTTGATCGGAGCCAAACGGAAGTGGCCACCCTTCTCCACCCCCGATAAAAAAGGGCTAAGCAAAAACAGATGTGTCTCTACAGTGCCTGAGTGTCAAATGGGAAATATTCGATTCTGTCACAATGTCATAGGGGATGACTCGGGATGTATAATTCATCCGGTGTTTGAATCACAGTTATTCCCGGTGGCGCACTTAATGGGAGAAAGTGAGACCTTCACTCTAGTTGTGATAGAAAAGTAAGAAGTAAAAAGGAATCCAAGACAAGAAGATCCACAGAAGCCCAAAATACGAGGTGGTTACTAATGATGCAGCTTTCTGCAATGGTGTGAGGAAAGGGCAGAATACTATTGAAGAATGATCAAAACCAGATCTCTTAATTTATCCGTGCAGGGATCAAATCCCATGTGCGGAATCTCCTGTAGCATAGGATTATATTATTCTGGTTCAGAGGTTGTGGATGACATAAGGACAGCCTCCTCCACACAGAGTGAGATGACAAGCATAACATTAATTAAAACTCATTTTCATAGAAAGCCTACAGTGCAGAAGGAGGCCATTTGACCAATTGAGGTTCCCTATCTCGGCCCACTCCCCCACCTAAACTGCACATCTTTGGACTCTAAGGGGCAATTTAGCCTGGCCAATCTACCTACCCTGCACATCTTTGTGGGAGGGAAGCAGAGCGCTCAGAGGGAACCCACGCAGACACGGCGAGAACGTGCAAACTCCAGACTCCGAGGCTGGAATTGAACCGGGGTGCCTGGCGCTGTGAGGCGGCAGTGCTAACCGCTGTGCCACCGTGCCGCCACCACCCCTACTCCAAGCGTTCTGCTTAAACAAGCTCCCAACAGCACATTTCATGGCTCCGGATATCTCTGTGGTCTTATCATGTAACCACTTCCTTGCGCTTTAAATAAAAATTAAACTTTAATGAAAAGATGCTGGAGATAGTTCCTGCCGTTCTTGTGAACTGGCAGGTGGGCAAACAAACTAAAGTCGGTCCAATATAGTAAACTTGTAGCATGAACTGGAAATTGAGCTTAAAGGGATTTCAGCAACAGTGGCCGGGATTCTTCGATCCGCTGTCAGCGAGGACAGAGAATTTGGCGTTCAGTCAAAACTCCATTCACCGCAGCCAGTCTGGAGAATCTCCCCGGCGCGAACGGACGGAGAATCCCGGCCAGTGAAAATATTTGCTTCCTCACGTCCATTGGTTTCTGATGGACCTTGCAGAGCTTAAAAGAACCCAACACAATCAAATTTTGCAAAGTTTAATGGTGAATGGAGCGGGAGGAAGCTAAGGGGTAACATGCTCGGCAGAACACTATACATTGGCGGCGAGTTTCACCCGCAATCGCCGTGAGAGAGAACGACAACGTGGGCGGAAAATCTGGGGAGAATAGGAATAGCGATTCTCTCTGGAGAGATTGCGTCTCCCGATTTTCCCCCATCTTCACCAGTAAATTATAAGGTTCACACCCTCAAAGGGTGGGAAACGTATTTAAATGCATTATATTATATTTTAATATTATTAAATAGCCATCCCCGCCACATGATCCCCTCCTCCCTAAATAATCATATCTTGCTGATGTCACATCACGGTGATGAGCTTTGCAACAGCTTTCTAAAAATGGAATTCAGTCGAGGGAATCACATGCACTAGTAATTGGAATGCACTTAGTGCTTGGAATGCACTTATATGTCTTTGATGCGGTCAATGTTTGCAAAATTAGGGTTTCACCACTTAAGCCATTGAACCATGAGGGAATATGAATGGATCAAAGCTGCAGATGGTTTTTACAAATTGTCAATCATAGTCCATTACTCGAAAGCTATGAATGGTTATCAGAGCAGATAGTGCAAGTAAGGTTAGATTATAGTTTATACCAGTAGTGAGATTAGCAGTAGATGAGTGTAGTTCGATGTTATTGATCAGTTCTGTACTCTAAAGGATGAAGTGTTGAAACCCAGTTTAGTAGTGCAAATAAAATCATGGGCTGGATTTTCCATTTTGGAGACTATGGAGGCGATTCTCCAACCCCCGCGCGGGGCTCAGAGTATCGGCGAAACCGCGCCACAACGCCCCAACGCCGGCGTGCAATTCCCCAAGTTGCGCCGATGCGGCACTGGCCACGGGCTGCCGAGCGGCCACGCAGATACGACAGAGTCCACCCCTGTTCACCCCTCAACACTGCCGGCGGGAACTCTGCGCAAACGGTTGGGGGAGGCGGCCTGTGGGGAGGGAAGGGGGGCTCCGTCCCCGAGGGGGACCTCCGATGTGGTCTGGCCCGTGATCAGGGCCCACCAATCGGCGGGCCGGCCTCTCACCCCCCCCCCCCCCCCCCCCCGGGCCTACCTTCCTGCGTGGCCGGCCCCTGAACACCGACACCATGTTGAGTCGCGGCCGGCGCTTGGAAGAAGTCCCCCGCCCATGCGCATGTTGGCGCGGCCCAACTGCACATGTGCGCATTGGCGCGGCGCCCATTTGGCACCGGGAAGGGAGGCTGAAGCGGCGTGAAACACTCCAGTGCCGCGCTGGCACCCTGTGGGGGCCAGAATCGGCCGTCCCCGTACCCGTTTTGCGCCATCGTAAAACACGACGGCGTTCACGACAGCGCGAACACTTGGGCTCAATTTGGGAGAATCGCTAGCCCATGTCCCCACACCAGTATGAAAACGGTGGTGTTTAACGCCAGGAAAACTGACTCAAAATGGCCATTGATCCCCTGCTCCAGGGGAGGGGGTGGGGGCTAGCATCCAGGCAGCGTAGAGCTCCCAGCTCTAGCTGCTGATGTGGCCCGGAGCGTTGCCGGGACCGTGGCTGCACATGCGCACGGCGGCAGACTGCAGCGGCCGCACTGTGCTACATGGCGGCCGCAGCCCGCGGACCCGGACCTTCGGCCGTCTTGCGCGCCCCTGACCGCCTCCACACAGTGCCCCCAGCCCAGAATAATGCCCCCCCTGCCCGCGGAAATGCCGTCCCCCGACTGTGGCGGCGCTGGACTGAATCCGCAGCCGCCACGCTAAGCTCCCGACAGATGAGACCACACGTGTCCCACGCTGTCAGGAGCTTGGCCGATCGGGGACGGAGCAACGTGGGGCGGGCCTGAGGCAACGGCCTGAGGCCGTGAATACGGCCTGCGGTGTACCCCTGGAGTACGCCGCTTTTCATGGGGCAGAGCAGCACGAAAGCGGCGCCGCCCCCGATTCCGACGTCAGCGGGGAGTATCCGCCCCATCGCCAAACGTGATTTTGGAGTCGGGGATCGGAGAATCCAACCCCATAGCTTTGCTTCAGTAAAAGCTATACTGTGGTCTTTGTGGACATTAACGCCAACCATCCTGAAATAAACAACACAAAGAACACCACAGACACCAGGAACATATTGGTTAAAAATCCTGGAAGTTTAATCGCAAGAATCTATTGGCTGCACACTGGAGAGTTTTCCAAGGCTGTAATTTGTCTGTCTGCAAGATTTTTTTTTTTGCATTGCCAAATGTGAAGACATCGGCGGCTAAACATCTGGGAAGCAATTTACATTTTCTGAACTGATTTATACATCAAGCAGACAACCCGCTAACATAAATAAATTCAGACTTCGCTGTCAACGCTATTGACAGTCACAGGTGGGATTCCGTGTGGCTGGGCCGGCCAGTGCACAGTTACCAGTGTAATATGTGTGCACGCCAAGCTTCGAACATAATCTATGATAATGAAAAGTTACAGTCTGAAATTGTCATGAAGCGTTATTCTCCTTGAGTGTCTTATGTTGAATCTCCCTTCAGGCAACCCAGCAACTGATTCTTAAGATCCTGCTGCTTAAAGATAATAGGAACCCAGGAGAGGCACCATATGTCTTTCCCCCTCTCTCTTTCTCTCTCTCTCTCTCTCACTCTCTCTCTCTCTCCTGTTCTTTTTGTCAAATTGGCGCTGCAAATTCTTTTGACTACAAAAGCGACTGGATCCGACTGCTACCCACCAAGGGCTGCCACAGGTAACTCAGCTATGACTGGGAATCTTCGCGGCTGTCACAGCCCCTCGGGTGGAATGTCAACATCTCTTTGCGAGCTGACGCCTTGAAGTGACAGGCCAAGGCGTCAACTTGGCAGGTGCTTCACGGAGCTGTAGGCCACGCGTACCTTGCTTTGTGGCCGAGTGTTCCGCGCGCTGCGTGGCTCTCTCGCCGAGCGGTGGGGGGGGGGGGGGGGGGGGGGACACATTCAGTGCCTCAAAGAAGCGTCAGTCAGCCGAGCGGCTGTCATTTTGCAGAAGAAGAGGATGACGGGGCGGCACGGAGGCACAGTGGTTAGCACTGCTGCGTCACGGCGCCAAGGACCCGGGTTCAATGCCGGCCCCGGGTCACTGCCCGTGTGGAGTTTGCACATTCTTCCCCTGTCTGCGTGGGTCTCACTCCTGTGGTGTTTTTGTGTTGCATTTTGCAGGATGGTTGGCGTAGTGTTCACAAAAACCACAGAACAGCTTTTAACTTAAACAAAGCCAAGGGGCGGGAATCATAGAATCAAGAATTTACAGTGCAGTAGGAGGCCATTCGGCCCATCGAGTCTGCACCGGCCCTTTGAAACAGCGCCCTACTTAAGCCCACACCTCCACCCAATCCCCGCAACCCAGCAACCCCACCCAATCTTTTTTTTTTTAGTCGAAGGGCAATTTAGCATGGCCAATCCACCTAACCTGCACATCTTTGGACTGTGGGACGAAACCCACGCAGACACGGGGAGAATGTGTGTCGACTCCACACAGACAGTGACCCAAGCCAGGAATGGAACCTGGGATCCTGGAGCTGTGAGGCAACAGTGCTAACCACTGTGCTACATTGCGACCGTTAGCTACCGTTAGCACTGTTGCTTCACAGCGCCAGGGTTCCAGGTTCGATTCCCGGCTTGGGTCCCTGTCTGTGCGGAGTCTGCACGTTCTCCCCATGTCTGCATGGGTTTCCTCCGGGCGCTCCGGTTTCTCACACAAGTCCCGAAAGACGTGCTTGTTAGGTGAATTGGACATTCTGAATTCTCCCTCAGTGTACCCGAACAGGGGCCGGAGTGTGGCGACTAGGGGCTTTTCACAGTAGCTTCTCTGCGGTGTTAATGTAAGCCTACTTGTGACAATGAGAAAGATTATTATTATAGAGTTAGGAAGTGCAGCTGCCATTTTGCGCACAGTAGAATCTACAGAAAAGCAAGTCAATAATGTTCAGATATTCTGTGTTTTCAATGAGATTGGTTGTGGGGTAAGTATTGGCTTGGGGAACATGGAAAACCTCCCGACTGGCTCTTTGAATTGGCACTATGCCGTCATTCCCGGCCATCACAACAATGGTCCCACTGATATTGCTGCACTCCCTCAGCCGAGGCTTTCTGCTCAAGTTTCCAGACAAGGCAACATCAGGTCCATTGGGGATTATTACTCCCACCGACAAGAAACACAATCACACGCAGATAGTAGTGATGACAGCAAGTACTCAAACAGCACATTCCTGTTTAAAATGGGAGGGAATGTTGCATTACACGGCCAACACTGTGTATTAGGGACCTTCCCATAATCGCATCATTTTATACGCTGCTCATAATTCATGGAGTATCAAGTGTCTCTCTCGAGCATTGTACAGCACGCTCTTAACTCAACAGTGCTGCAAGCTCCAGCTCATTCAGCATGAGATAACCACTGGTAGAATCTAGCAGCAAGAGGCGGTCAAACAGTGAAACGGGTTCGCTGATTTTACTCCCTCTCTCTCTCTGTTTCTCAGTGGTATCGAAGGGGCAGCACGGTAGCATTGTGGATAGCACAATCGCTTCACAGCTCCAGGTTCGATTCCGGCTTGGGTCACTGTCTGCGCGGATCCTCCCCGTGTGTGCGTGGGTTTCCTCCGGGTGCTCCGGTTTCCTCCCACAGTCCAAAGATGTGCAGGTTAGGTGGATTGGCCATGATAAATTGCCCTTAGTGTCCAAAATTGCCCTTAGTGTTGGGTGGGGTTACTGGGTTATGGGGATAGGGTGGAGGTGTTGACCTTGGGTCGGGTGCTCTTTCCAGGAGCCGGTGCAGACTCAATGGGCCGAATGGCCTCCTTCTGCACTGTAAATTCTGTGTAAAGAAAAATCTATAACGAGTCACACCCAGATGGCATAGTCGGTTTTTGCCGAAGTTGTTCGACGTGCTTCATGAGGTCAACCTCACTGGCAGTTGGAAGCGGAATATCACAGAGGCCCTGATCTTTACCTGCCGGCCAGTTCGCGGGTAGAAAGGCTTGGACGTCAGTTCAAAATTCATCGCTCGGACCAAAAAAGGGGCCATTACGTTGCGGTACGATGGATGTGATGTACCTGTTGCCTTGAAGGAATGATGGTTGTGGGGCTGGTTTTTCCTGGGTGGGTCGGATGCCAGCCAGCTCTCGCCATAGGGTGAAGGCGGAGGGGGGGGGGGGGGTGGGGGGGGGGGGGGATTGAGAAATACGCACCGACCTTGAAAAATCCAGCCATTAATGTTGAACATTAAATGTGATTCTGTGCTTGGACAGTACTTACTGAACAATCCAAGTGCGCTCAGTATTACACTGACATCCAGTCTAAGGTTGTCAGTTGGGCTTGCAATATGTCTCACTTACCTAGTGACATTACGTAGATGCTACATATATTCATAACAAGGAGCTGCTCTCTGCAAGCAAAAAGTACATGTCTGGGCGTTGCGCCTTTTTTGAATTCAAACCAAAACGTGTCCCCTGATGCAGTCTCCATGGCAACATCTAGAACATAGAACAGTACAGCACAGAACAGGCCCTTCGGCCCTCAATGTTGTGCCGAGCCATGATCACCCTACTCAAACCCACGTATCCACCCTATACCCGTAACCCACCAACCCCCCCCCTTAACCTTACTTTTATTAGGACACTACGGGCAATTTAGCATGGCCAATCCACCTAACCCGCACATCTTTGGACTGTGGGAGGAAACCGGAGCACCCGGAGGAAACCCACGCACACAGGGGGAGGACGTGCAGACTCCACACAGACAGTGACCCAGCCGGAAATCGAACCTGGGACCCTGGAGCTGTGAAGCATTTATGCTAACCACCATGCTACCCTGCTGCCCCCAAATCTCCGCCAATCCGATTTGAATTGGCAACCAATTAGCACCCTTTGCTCATGCAGCATGGATTGTTGCTCCCTTCGAAATCTGGCATTCTTGCCCCCGTCCTAATGAGTGCAAGAAGAAAAGTTTCGGCAACTTGTCTCTTTTTATAAGCAATATTTTGACCCACCTAAGGGACCTTGGCTTTGGTGCACCTCACAGGTTTTCAAATAGGATTTTGTTTCTTGATCTTCTCCCTTTCCGAAGGCAGCCGAATAAATTCCCTTCTTCGTTCCCGTTCAAAGGAACTGAACCTCGGGCGGGATGCAGGCCCAGTGACCAATTTGCAACAATCAGTTTCACAAACCCACCAAGGAAGATACTGCCCCCCCCCCCCCCCCCACTTACCCACTGAATGTTGACCATTCCATGAACATCATTATGTCATTCTCGATGTGAGGTCAAGGGGTAAGGAATGTTCAGCTTGTGGATCCTGGGTTGCATCACAAGCCTGGCCTCACCCGACATCCACATCCGGGGCACTTTCCAACACAAGGGACATGGCCATTGCCATGGTGTTAAGTCAGATCCCAGAGTGAAACCTGGCTTGATAGATCCTAACTTATTTTTTTATAAATCCACGGAGGGAAGCTGCCGCCCAGATTCCCAGGAGTCTGCTGATGAACTTTTAACGAACAAATGAAACATGCATTAAACAAGAAAACATGAACTATATTACATTAGACAGAAAGATTGGAAAGATTTCATTGCAGGCACAAGAAAATTATTCAAACTCACACACTTTTCCTTTCATCTCCGTTACCTTTACAGACACAAAAGCTCAGTGAAGATTTATCACTGTCACAACACCAAAGTTTCTTGCTTGAGTTAATTCAACCTCAGAAAGTTTTCTTCTGACAAACCTCTAAGCATTCAATAGATGCTTTCTTAAACTGAGATTTCAGCCTGAGACAACCCCCAGAAAATATCTAAACTGACTATTGCTTTAACTTCAGAGAAAATACACGAGTTCCTTGAACTCAGTTCCTCGTTGAGTTCTTTGCGAGAGCTCTTATTGGAGAGATCGGGGCGGGATTCTCCTGGAATGATGTTGAGTCTGCAGAGAAGGTAGAAAACCTTGGCAGAGTAAACCATCTCAAGAATAGAAGGAAGAAGCACCAGAACGAAAGCCTGGACTTCAGAAAGACATTGACTGGAAGTCATCCCAGTGCATCAAAGCTCCTTATCCTTTTATTTTTATTCATATTTTCTTTCCCTTTCCACCGCCCTTTCCCCTATGTGTTGTATGTGTTTGTGTGTGTGTATGTGTGTGTGCGTGTGTGTGTATAGCCTATAAGACACAGGAGCAGAATTTGGCCACTTGGCCCATAGAGTTTGCTCCGCCATTCAATCATGGCTGATATGTTTCTCATCCCCATTCTCCTGCCTTCTTCCCATAACCCCTGATCCCCTTATTGATCAAGAAGAGAGTGGAGTGAGTTAGAAAGGAGAGGTTGGGAAAGGGGTATTAGATAGTCAGTTACATTTTCTGTTTGTTTAATTATAATAATGTACATAATAAAAGAATACTTGTGTTTTAAAGTTACAAACCTAGTGGGTGTAGTTCATTGGGCTCAAACAAAGACCTTGGGTATTTTAAATTAAAATATCTTCACCTGTGTTCCGACTCTAGGTCAAACGGGGCTGGAATTAACCATGCACTGGGCCAGAGTGTAGTGACTGTTTTTTTCTGCATTTGATGCAATCAGGCACCGTGGTGGTGCTTCCAAGTGTCTGCAAGGAGTGTGGTTAGTTTGCGAATTCAGTGGTTCTGCAGGACACAGCAGCATCAAATCTCTCCCTCAAGGAGCAGCTCAAGCGATCAGAAGTCGGTACCAGACATGGGGCGGGATTCTGCGGGAATCGGCGGGGTGGACAACTCCGGCGTGAAGGAGTGGCGTGAACCACTCCGGCGTCGGACCGCCCCGAAGGTGCGGAATCCTCTGCACCTTCCGGGGCAAGGCCGGTGCCGGAGTGGTTTGCGCCACGCCGGCCGGCGCCGAAGGGCCTCCGCCGGCCGGCGCGAGTTGGCGCATGCATGGGAGCGCCAGCGTGTGCTGGCATCATTCCAGTGCATGCGCAGAGGGTTTTATCTCCCCGTCGGCCATCGCGGAGGTCCACAGCAGCCGATGCAGAGGAATAGAGAATAGTGTGCCCCTACGGCACAGGCCCGCTCGCGGATCGGTGGGCCCCGATCACGGGCCAGGCCACGGTGGGGGCACCTCCCGGGGCCAGATCCCCCCTGCCCCCCCCCCCCCCCCCCTCCCCCCGGAGGACCCCAGTGGCCGCCCGCGCAGCCAGGTCCCACTGGTAAGTACCTGTTGTGATTTACACCGGCGGGACCGGCCGTAAATGAGCGGCCACTCGGCCCATCGCGGGCCGGAGAATCGCCGGCGGGGGGGGGGGGGCTGCCAGCAGCCGCCGACCGGCACGGCGCGATTCCCGTCCCCGCCAAATTCCCGGCGCGTGATTCTCGCCGGCCCCCCTTGTGATTCTCTGACCCAGCGGGGGGTCGGAGAAGCCCGCCCATGGTGTGTGCCATGGGTAATATACAAGCGCACCAGGCAACAATAATAAAAGAAGTTTAAAGGCCCTACGGGGTAAGTAACTGTAGAAGAATCCACCATTATCTTCTATTTATAAAATGCACTGTGACGCACAACCCACTCACGATGAATTGAAGCACTTACAACACTGATTGTGAGTTGATCATTGACGATTTAAAGTTCAGCTATCAAAGTCGGAGAAGGAATCCCGACAATAACGCCTCCCCTTTAATTGGCTAAACGTAAATGCAGATGGTTTCACCCTGACGAAAATATGTGTCCGACTCAAATCAGTATCATTGGGAGCCTCCGGTGTGTATTGGGGGGAAACTGGATTTTTCCTTTGGGAAGAACTTTGACTGTCAGTGCAGGAGCCCAAAGCATCTGCTGTACAATTCATGAGGCTGAAGGAATGTAAATGCTGGAGGGGTTAGGTCACACGCAGGAAAGTGTTGTCCTGTTGGATTTCTGCCTTTCTGCTCAATGCAAGAAGGCGCAAACCTTTCTTTTCCATTTTGCGTTGTCTCTTTGCAGTGCTTTACTGAATTCCCTGCCTGCCTTCTCTGTCGAATTTGTGAGCAAATTAGACTGTGGCGCTGCCCTTTGTTCAGCTCAGGATTTGGGTGAAGGAGCCTTCAGTAGCGAGCGGGAGGAGAAAGAGAAAGAAACTGTCTGCTTTCTGCCTCTTTTTACCATGCGTCTCCCCTAACTAGCTGGTTGGAGCTGATGACCCTCGACGCAGTCAAGGCCGGTGCTTTTGGTTTAGTACTTGCACTTGTGAGCATGGCAGCAGAAGGTAAACCCGTTCGTTCCTCTCCCTACAGGATGCTTACATGATTGATTTTTGGACCTCGGAGTAACTGTGCTGGGATTTGATCGTCTGAACCAAGCTACTTTAAGGCAGTGACACACGGGCGGCTGTCTGGCAAATGATCGTTTGAAGAATTGGGGTCAATGTGTGTATCTGCAACCGTTTGTTAGACCACAATAAATTAATGGTTGCAATGTGAGAGAATAAATTACTATGCCTCTATAAATAGTCAGCACGTGTATCCAAACTTTTGAAACCAAATCCTGTGCCGGTATTTCCAGTTTATATCCGGATAGTCTCTAAGGGATTTACTGCACAGAAGGTAGCCATTCAGCCCTTTACTGTGTTATGTAATTTGGAATAACACAAGCTGCTACTTGATGCAGTTTTGAGTAAAAGATGCTCCAGACTTTGAAGTGAGTTCAATGTGTTTTATTGAACTATTGGCACAGTTCTCAATGAGTTCGACTCTCTGCTAATCTAAATGTAGTAACTCAGTCTAACTGAACCAGTCTTGCTCTAAGCCACGTGCTGGGGTGTGATGCTGAGGATACACCCTGTCTCACTCTGTAGATGTTGGTCTGTGAAAGAGGCAGCGTGTGAGTGCCTCATCTCTTTTATAGTGGGATACCACCCCTGAGTGTCCTGACTGCTCATTGGCCGTGTCCTAATCTATGTGTTCATTAGCTGCATGCTTGCATATCATGGCACCCTTCTTTGAAAGAACCATCCGATTAGTCCCATACTCTTGCTCTTTCCCCATAGCCCTGTTGACATTTTCATTGATTCATCCAATTGCCCCTCTCAAGAAGTGCTTCTGAATCTATTACCACCAGCATTTCAGGCTGTGTATTCCAACTCATTGCATTAAAAACATGCTGGGTGGGATTCTCGGGATTGCTGTCCGTGTGGAGTTTGCACATTCTCCCCCAATCTGCATGGGTCTCACCCCCACAACCTAAAGACGTGTGGGGTAGGTCGATTGGCTAAATTGCCCCTTAATAGGGAAAATTTTTAAAAGAACTTCTCTAGTGTGAGAACAATCCCAGGTTCCCTAGCCTTTGGATTGAGATTGAGCCTGTGTCAATTTTTGGTCTTTGTAACTGGATTACCGCTGTAACCTTAGGCTTCGGCCTGTCTGTCCAAAGATCTGTTTAGTTTGCGGGGTAAATACTTAAGGAATTAGTCATTTTCGAGGCTGACTATCCTAACACCTTTTAAGATCGAGTTTATTTTGTATTTATTCATGGGGTGTGGGCATAGCTGGCTGTGCCACCATTTATTGTCCATCCCTAATTGCTTGGCCATTTCAGAGGGCATTTAAGAGTCGGACACATTGCTGCGGACCTGGAACCACATGTAGGCCAGAGCAGGTGCAGACGGCAGATCGGTGAACCAGATGGGTTTCCAGAACACTCATGGTCACCGTTAGACTTCAGATTACAGATATTTATTGCATTCAGATTCCACCATCTGCCAGAGTGGGATTTGAACCCGCGTCCCCAGAGCATTACCCTGGGTCACTGGCTTATCCAGTCTGGTGACAGTACCACCCCGCCACGGACTCCCAAGTGTATCGGTTCCCTTCCTTTACCTGCTTCACTTTCTTCTGCCTTCCTTCTGCTATCTATCATTTAATTCCCCAACAGTTTGCTTCGCGTATCACTCATGAGATCAGGGAGTGACATAGGTGCGTACCTTCCAAAAGTCCCAATTTTTTCGGTGGATTATAACGCTGTCCTTTGCAGCTATAAAGAAACAGGAAGCCGAACATTAGGGTAAACACTGGTTTATTCATGGTCATTAGAAATCTGCATATGGCAGTAAATATAGGCACAGAACATGCTGGTCCCTGTCTGGGCCAGCCTTTATGCTATGTTCTTATGAGCCCAAGGGGGGAAGCTCATATTCCACGGGTTCCAAGGGGTCGGGGGGTCAATCTGGATATCCCTGTGGGCCTCGTCTCGTGGGGGCTATTATAGTAGCCACCTCATTGAAAATTGTCCCTTTGCTGAAATATGGATGTTTCAAACTTGTAGCTGACTCCAGTTGGTTCTTCATATTTTTCTATTAGTGGAATTTATCCTGATGAAATGAAAATTGCTTATTGTCACAAGTCGGCTTCAAATAAAGTTACTGTGAAAAGCCCCTAGTCACCACATTCCGGTGCCTGTTCGGGGAGGCTGGTACGGGAATTGAACCGTGCTGCTGGCCTGCCTTGGTCTGCTTTCAAAGCCAGCGATTTAGCCCTGTGCTAAACCAGCCCCTTGAGTGCAATTTATGGGACGGTGAACCTTAAATATGGCGGGCTAAAAATGTCCAAATTGATATTTGCATTTCTGATGACGGATATCAATAATAGAATATTGGGAATAAATTTAGCTGTTAAGGGATTCTGGGCTTTGGCAGGATTGTGGAGTTGAGGTGTATCGGTCATCATTTTATTGAATTGGAGGATCAAACAGACCGCTCTCTTTCTTATTGCTTAAGTTCTGCTTATCTGTGGAGCTGCACAAAGTAAGTCACGAGCGGACCTCGTTTTGTCCACTTGTCCTTATTTTCGAGGGCCTGAGTTGAATTTTAGTTGACCTCTTTTTAATTCCACAGGTGATAATGGACCTCATCGGATTTGTCAAAGTGGCTGTTCGTATGGATCATGCGTGTCAGCTATTAATTGCTTCCACCTTGCAGTTCATCATTTCCAAAATCAGGCCCGGCTACCATCTAACTCCTGTCCACTGACTCACTGCCAATGCAATTTTAGATACCTGGTTAGGAGGAGGAGCAATGGGTGACTTCTCTTCCTTCCTCTCCAAAATTAAAGCATTAATGGATCTATCCCAAGAAGGTCGATTCCCTCTGCCATTATTTCTCGCTGGCTACTTCAGAATGAGTTCAGACTTTTGTTGACTGGGACCACGCGGATTGGTGAAGTTAAAACTAAGCCACAGCTGCTTTCTTTGCTGGAGAGAGTTCGCAGTCAGCACTAGTCCCATCCCTCAGTGTCACACCCATCCCCATTTGTAGATATACAAATGCCCAACCACCGGTTTCATAGAATTTCATCGAATTTACAGTGCAGAACGAGGCCATTCGGCCCATCGAGTCTGCACTGGCCCTTTACAAAGAGCAACCCACTCAAGCCCACATATCTACCCTATCCCCGCAACCCAGCAACCCCCGCTTAGCCTTTTTGGACACTAAGGGCAATTTAGCATGGCCAATCCATCTAACCCGCACATCTTTGGACTGCGGGAGGAAACCGGAGCACCCGGAGGAAACCCACGCAGACACGGGGAGGACGTGCAGACTCCGCACAGACAGTGATTTAACAATGTAATTGTCATTAAACCTGAATGCAACTGTTAAGAGATTGACAGCTGTCTGTCAAAGATGCACGTGACTGACAGAACTAGTAAATACTAGCTAATGTGGTGCTAAAATAGCCCCGTTTAAAAATTCATTAATTTAGAGCACCCAATTCATTTTTTTCAATTGAGGGGCAATTTAGCGTGGCCGATCCACCTACCCTGCACATCTTTGGGTTGTGGGGGCGAAACCAACGCAAACACGGGGAGAATGTGCAAACTCCACGCGGACAGTGACCCAGGGCCGGGATCGAGCCTGGGACCTCAGTGCCGTGAGGCAGCAATGCTAACCACTGCGCCACCGTGCGGCCCTCCCATTTTCTTTTTTAATGCCTCGCCTTCCTTCATCCCCTTATTCCATATTCTCAAGGGCTGCTTCCCGAAGATATTGCTGTACGCCCGTCACCCAGTCCTCTGGGCAAAACTACCGTCGGCCGAACATTTGACGAGGCTGATTGTATACAAGAACAAAGTAAGGTTTATTTCTTTTTAGCTGCAGATTACTGTGAATGCTGCAAGTGTCACTTCTGTTGAAACAATTCTTCAGGAGGGTGTATTCACAAAATGTGTGATAAGAAGTAAGGTACTTGACAGTCTTCATTATGTAAATTTTGAGTTTTCCATCTGACACATGTGATAACACTATCTGCATGCATTACACAGAGCTACATCAATTATCCACCAAGAATTATTTTCTTTCCCCCATTCTTGTCAGAAAACGTAAGAAAGATGATAACAGATTGGAACTGCCAGCACAAAACCACTGCTAGCTTTGCAGAGTCGTCCAAACCTATGGTAGCATAGTGGTTAGCACAGTTACCTCACAACTCCAGGGTCCCAGGTTCGATTCCCAGGCTGAGTCACTGTCTGCACTGAATCACTGCGCCGAGTCTGCACGTTCTCCCCGTGTCTGCGTGGGTTTCCTCCGGGTGCTCCGGTTTCCTCTCACAGTCCAAAGACGTGCAGGTTAGGTGGATTGGCCATGCTAAATTGCCCCTTAGTGTACAAAAAATGTTAAGTAGGGGTTACTGGGCTACTGGGGATAGGGTAGATATGTGGGCTTCAGTAGGGTGCTCTTTGTAAGGGCCGGTGCAGACTCGATGGGCTGAATGGCCTCCTTCTGCACTGTACAGGGGCACATGTACCAGGGGCTGGTATAGCTCACTCAGCTAAATCGCTGGCTTTGAAAGCAGACCAAGGCAGGCCAGCAGCACGGTTCGATTCCCGTACCAGCCTCCCCGAACAGGCGCCGGAATGTGGCGACTAGGGGCTTTTCACAGTAACTTCATTGACGCCTACTCGGGACAATAAGCGATTTTCATTCATTTTTCATTCTGTGGTTTCATATCATTTCACCCCTATATTAAGCGCTCTGTTATTTTGCTTAATGCACTCGTCGCTAGGAGAAATTTATTTTTGTGTGGTGGAGTGCAAAGTGAGCCCAAAGTTTTTTATTGGTAACAGAGGCAATAGTTTGTTTTGCCCTTCTCGCCACTGCGCCAGAACAGCAGTCACTTTTGTTTACATAGTGCATTTAAACGTACAAACGTCCCAAAGCACTCTGGAGAAACGTAACTAATAATAAGCAAGAGAATATGTGAGGACCTGGCCAAGTAGAAGTAGAAAGGGTCGAGAGCTTCAAGTTTTTAGGTGTCCCGATCACCAACAACCTGTCCTGGTCTCCCACATGCCGACACTATGGATGACCAAGCCCACCACCGACTCTACTTTCTCAGAAGACTAAGGAAATTTGGCATGTCAGCTACGACTCGCACCAACTTTTACAGATGTACCATAGAAAGCATTCTTTCTGGTTGTATCACAGCTTGGTCTGGAGCCTGCTCTGCCCAAGACCGCAGGATACGACAAAAGGTTGTGAATGTAGCCCAGTCCATCACGCAAACCAGCCTCCCATCCATCGACTCTGTCTACAATTCCCGCTGCCTCGGAAAGGCTGCCAGCATAATTAAGGACCCCACGCACCCCGGACATACCCTCTTCCACCTTCTTCCGTCAGGAAAAAGATACCAGAGTTTGAGGTCACGTACCAACCGATTCAAGAACAGCTTCTTCCCTGCTGCCATCAGACTTTGGAATGGATCTACCTGGTATTAAGTTGATCTTTTCTCTACACCCTAGCTATAACTGTAACATTATATTCTGATGTCTCCTTCCTTCCCTATGTACGGTATGCGTTGTCTGTATAACATGCAAGAAACAATACTTTTCACTGTATACTGATATATGTGACAATAATAAATCAAATCAAATCAAAGTAGGTAGGTTTTAACTGTAATATCAAATGATGAAGAGATTTGCGAAGGGCTTCCCGGTTCATGGATCTGGCTACAGGCAGAGTTTCCAGCAGTTACTGGCTTGACACCCGGGGCTAGATTTTTTTTCTATGCATTTACGGGATGTGGTTAGGCCAGCATTTATTGCCCATCCCTCGTTGCCCTTCAGAAGGTGATGGTGAGCTGCCTTCTTGAACCGCTGCAGTCCTTAAGGTGTAGGTGCACCCACTGCACTGTTAGGGAGGGAGTTCCAGGATGTTGCCCCAGCGACAGTGAAGGAACGGCACTCTATGATAAGTCAGGGTGATGAGTGACTTGGAGGGGAACATCCAGGTGGTGGGGTTCCCAGGTATCTGCTGCTCTTGTCCTTCTAGATGGCAGTGGTCATGGGTTTGGAAGGTGCTGCCTAAGGAACCTTGGTGAGTTCCTGCAGTGAATCTTGGTACACACGGCTGCCACTGTTCGACGGTGGTGGAGGGTTTGAATGTTTGTGGAAGGGGGAGCAATCAAGGGGCTGTTTTGTCCTGGATGGTGTGGAGCTTCTTGAGTGTTGTTGAAGCAGCACTCATCCAGGGCAAGTGGAGAGTATTCCATTACACTCCTGACTTGTGCCTTGTAGATGGTGGACAAGCTTTGGGGGTCAGGGGGTGAGTTACTCGCTGTAAGATTCCTAGCTTTTGACCTGCTCTGGTAGCCACACTATTTTAGATTTAGATTTTAGATTTATTGTCATGAGGTCCAGTGAAAAGTATTGTTCTGCGTACAGTCCAGGCAGATCGTTCCATCCATGAAAAACATAGGACATATGATAAGTGCACAATGTAAATACATAGATATTGACATCAGGTGAAGCATATGGAGTGTAGTGCTAACATATAATGTGCGGTCAATTCCAGCCCCACTTAACCTGGAGTCAGAAGAGAGATGAAGTTCGATGTTATTTAAAATAGCTGAGTTCCTGGTTGAGCCGAATAAACTGCAATCACCAGTTTTATAACTTTAAAACACAAGAAACCTTTTATTATGTACAGTATTATAATTAAAATTTGGGGCAGCACGGTAGCATGGTGGTTAGCATAAATGCTTCACAGCTCCAGGGTCCCAGGTTCGGTTCCCGGCTGGGTCACTGTCTGTGCGGAGTCTGCACGTCCTCCCCGTGTGTGTGTGGGTTTCCTCCGGGTGCTCCGGTTTCCTCCCACAGTCCAAAGATGTGCGGGTTAGGTGGATTGGCCATGCTAAATTGCCCGTAGTGTCCTAAAAAGAAGTAAGGTTAAGGGGGGTTGGGGTTGTTGGGTTACGGGTATAGGGTGGATACGTGGGTTTAAGTAGGGTGATCATTGCTCGGTACAACATCGAGGGCCGATGGGCCTGTTCTGTGCTGTACTGTTCTATGTTCTATGTTCTAAACAAACAGAAATTGTAACTGACTATCTAATACCCCTTTCCCAACCTCCCCTTCCTAACTCGCCGCAGTCTCTACACACACGCACACAGACTAACATCACAGAGGGGAAAGGATGGCGTAAACGGAAAGAAAATATTAATACAATCAAAGGGGAAGGATCTTTGATGCACTGGGATGACTTATAGTCAATATCTTTCTGAAGTTCAGGCTTTCGTTGTGGTACTTCTTCCTTCTAGGCTTGAGATGGTTTTGTCCGGCAAGGTTGTCTACCTTCTCTGCAGACTCAGCATCACTTCAGGTTCACAGCGAAGGGTGTACCAGGCACTCACTGCTTTCAGAACAATAGGGCTGTTCTTTCATTTCAGCAAAGAGGAGAGAGGGATTCCCTTTCAGTTCCAAGGTCTGAAAACCGCTGGGAAGTTCTCTCGGAAAACATCATGCAAGAACCAATCACTGACTGTTGTCAGGCAGAACACTGTCCCTGACCAACCCACCAGTTGCCAGTTAACCAATCGAACCGACTCCCTCCAAAGTTGGTTCCTAAAAACCACGCGGTGCCGAGGATTCTGGCTTCTCCTTTACAAAACACTGAGCCTGGGAGCACAGTGTCCTGGAAAGCAGGCTGTTTCAAACGTGAAGCTTCACCTTAAAGCATCGTCTGATTATGGGTCCATGGACCAAAATTAATAAAAGTAAAGCAAGATAAATGAGAACAAAGGAAATAAAGAGGAAGGACTTTTACATTACAAATTTCCTGTTGTTCACCGAGTATATTTTCTCCCGAAAGTGCGGGTGGACAGCAGGGTAGCACAAGTGGCTAGCACTGTGGCTTCACAGCGCCAGGGTCCCAGGTTCGATTCCCCACTGGGTCACTGACTGTGCGGAGTCTGCACGTTCTCCCCGTGTCTGCGTGGGTTTCTCCGAGTGCTCCGATTTCCTCCCACGGCCCAAAGACGTGCAGGTTAGGTGGATTGGCCGTGCTAAATTGCCCTTCGTGTCCAAAAAGGTTAGGAGGGGTTATTGGGTTACAGGGATAGGGTGGAAGTGAGGGGCTTAAGTGGGTCGGTGCAGACTTGATGGGCCGAATGGCCTCCTTCTGCACTGTATGTTCTACAAAAATATAAATTCAGCTCTGGGTGAGGCAGTAGAGACAGCAATCTTAGAGGCAACACAGTGTTAAGGCTCCAAGGTACTTATGGAAAGGATTCTGCCTCACAATGTTACGCATTCATTGAGTCGGGGTGGTCTCTCAAATCCAAAGGTCATTTCAATTTCTCTGACCTCCGACGGAATTCTTGTCCTTTAAAATGGTATAACAGTGAAGGCATCCATCCTCTTCATCTTTAGTGGTCGAAAATCAAAGCTATTTTTACCGTATGGGAAAATGTCATTACCTATTTTCCACTCCTGATTTAATTGCTTAGTCTAGTCAATCTGGCCCTGTAATATTCTCCTCTCATGGTTTCATTTGTCCGGCTCCATAATATCTCATTCTGTGGGAGCTGTTGCTCTGTGAATCTCCAATGTGTTGTTCTGGCGTCATTGTGTGGTCGTTGTACCCCACTGCTGTGTCCATGGGTGAGATTTTCCAGCTTCTCCCTCCCCTCCCTGGGGTAGTCCCATGATGCAGGCCGCTCGCCATTGGCCCCTGCTGGGGTTGTGTGGTCCCACCGATGTCAATGGCAATTAGCAGGGCATTCCCGCACGTCGCCAGGGAACCGGGGGAGAGGGCCCACTTCGGGAGGGGACTGAAAGATACCACCAGTGGGAAAAGTAGGAAAGTCCCACCCTCTGTTTGTGATTTGTCTCTCGGCACTGGCGATAGTTTCTGGTGAGGGCTATTGTATTTCAGACTGTCCGAGCGGAACCCCCACCCAGTGGCTCCCCACTGTCTCAGCCCGTACCACCTTCTGTCGGCCTTCCTCCTGATTCTCTGGACTGCCAGCATCTGTGACTGGTGTCAAACCTTCAACACTGAGTTTCCAAAGTGTCCAAGTCGAGGTGCGCCCTGGTTTTTGCCAGCACCTTCCGTGCCTGCATGAGGATCAGTCTTTTTGTCTCACGTTCTTCAATGACATTCACCTCTGTGACCTTCACCAAAGGTAGGGCAGGTTCCTCATCCACCCCAGCGCCAGTGCAGGGATCTACCCAAAGCTGTTGGCACCAATCTGATCCACAGCAGCCGTGCAGGCAATCAGCGTGCAACCCAACCCAAGAAATTGCTCTGTTCATGTGAGAGTACCTTTAAGAAATGGGTTTTTATCAGTGATGTCAGAGTGTGGGTGGAGCTGGGCTGTCTGTCAGCTGTTTACTTTCGTTTTAGGCTGTTTGCTGCAGGATGTGTTTTAGTTTCGTTTTCCGTGTTGGAGCTGAAGCCAGACAGAGCAGGTGCACTGTTGATCTCTCTGCCATGAAAAGACTATCTCTTGATCATTTGGCAAATTCAGAATTATAAATGTTCTCAGTAGTGAACGTAAACCTAATGTGCTTCTTTTAAAAGGTATTTCTTTTGTCTTCTGGATGTTGTTTGGGAAGTTATTAAGCATTGCTTAGTGTTGTATTATTTGGGGGTTGTATTTGAATTGATGGTTGTTAAGATGTTCACTATATGTTTTAAAAAGGTTAACTTGAGTTCATAGAATAAACATTGTTTTTCTTTAAAAAATACTTCTCCATTTCTGCTGTACCACACCTGTAGAGTGGGCCGTGTGCTCCCCATACCACAATCTATTAAAAGTTGCGGCTCAGGTGAACTCCATGATACACTTTGGGGTTCTCTAAACCCTGGCCCATAACATTCTGGCAACATGCGCATTGACGTCGGGAGCTACAAACAGTGATGCTTCAGGTTCCAATTATCATTTCATCACATGGCTGCCCAGGAATCTCTCCTGCACTTACTGCCTGCCATTGACATATGTTTGAAGGATTTGCAGATCGATAATCGATTGGCGATGTGATGGATGCATCTTCCTTGGCCACAAGCACTTGAAGTGTGACTTGAACCTGTTACTTCTGTCTTAAAGGTCAGGATACTGCCCGTTGTGACACTAGACTTCCTTCTGTAATATGCTTACAACGTGTTCAGCTTTGGCGTTTTCCAAGACAGCCTTGCACGCAAATACAATTTTTCATTTCTTTGAATGTGATGTCTGGTACATGGAGCCCATGCTATTGTCTTAATAAAATGGAGAAACTTTTTGTACCTGGTGTTGAATTGTGGGTTTTGGTCTAAATTCCTCTTTCTTCAAGTACCATGTCCTTATAGGGTGTTTTCAACCATGGGATTCCACTGGATTGGCACATGAGCATACTTGGCAGAGGCATTGGACTGTCAATCAGCCATGTTCGTACTGAATGGTGGATCAGGCTCGACAGGCTGAATGGCCTTTTCCCGTTCCTGTGCTCTGACGCATTGCAGTGGTTTGCCGGTGCCTTCCGCAGCGTGGATGGCCATGGAAACACTCCCTCACTTATCGCCTGCCATAGGCGCATTGGAAAGAAACATGGGCTGTTAGTCATCCTGTTTGACCCCCCCTTAAAAATGCATCGTTCCAGATCCATCAAGTCCTGGAGTGGGATATAACCCAACCCCAGAGCTACTGGTCTGGAGGTAGGGATGTTGACAACTGTGTCACAAGACCCTCCCCCCCCCCCCTCCCCTCCTGCTTAAAGTTGCTGTCACATGGAATCAGACTTTGAATTTACATGACTGCGCTGGTCCTTGTGGAAGGTGAGTGTGACATCTCTGTAGGTGCCGCCTACTCATCGTTCATTTCTGAGGCTTTTGCATTTGATTAATGGATTCTACCTAACTTAATCTTCAGTAATCTACCGAACCTCTGCTCATAAGCTCAAGAACGTTGGCGAAGGTCAACCTGACCGTACAGGTATATCCTCTGATCACTTAACGGACTCTTTTCCCAGATGATGTTGCAGCAGAATCCAACCCCCCCCCCCCCCCCTCTCATCTCCCCCCCCCCCCCCTCCCCAACCCCCACCACGAACCCCGCCATCACCAGGGAAAGAGTACACCTCAACCTGTGACAACAGTTAGTTGCCACCAGGTTCATTGAGGTGAAATTAATGGCGAGTCGCTGTCTGCTTCTAATCGCACGTTATTTCCGATCAAACCCTTCCAAATATTCAGTCGCGGCGACAGCATGTGTTGAGTCATTTATAATTCCAGTAGAGTTCTCACTAACTCTTAAAATTTACATTTATTGCTTGCTATACTCTGAAGTCATATCACTCTGCGAATAACTTATTCGCATGAATATTAATTGCACTGATTATAAACTTTATGCAGGTGCTATCAGCATGGTGGCACTCTGTATAGTCCAATAATCCGATAGTTCCCCCAAAAATAATTCTCACAGAATTAATGCAGATTCCAAATTAAGTCTTAATATTTTAAGCTGAGGGAGCTGTTGGTCATCTTCGATGGTAAGGTGAATTCCATTTTTTTGGTGACTAGGTTTACGTTCTGGCCTCCATTATGCTTCACTGTTGGTGTGATGATTGCCTCCTCAGACGGATTTCCTTCTACTATCGTTGCCTCCCCTGCTTCCGTTGGGTCTTCTTCGCCATGCTTGAAGGAACTGATTGATTATTGCTCTCTCTGGCACACTCTCTATGTTTGTCCCAAGCTCTGTCATGTCCTCTGGGCCATCACCGTTATCACCTTATCGTACATGCACTCTGACCGTCCACTGCTTGAGTTTAAGTTTCCTCCCGCCCTTCCTGCTAGCCTATTCCGATTGGCTTCAGCATCTCTCTCAGGAGCCCCGATGAGAGGGCCACACTTAATTTTGTCAGTCTCCTTTCTGTCAAATTTCTAATTCTTATCCTTAATTTTCTATCTCCTCTTTACAGTACATCATTTCGCTTTTCTATGTTGCCATTTATTAGATTACAACGATGACGAGATTTTAACGATGGAAACAGAGGAGCAGGGGTAAGCTATTCAGAGCTAAAACATAATCACTGAATGCGAAAAAGAATGAATTGCATTTATAATGCACCTTTTACAACTACAGGACCCCCCCCCCCAAAGCACTTTGTAGTCAATGAAGTACTTTTGATGAGGAGCCACTGCTCTAATGTGGGACACTTTAGAATGACCAGCTAATATGTTTTTGAGATATGCATTGAGGAATAGATATCACCTCTTCTTGAGTGAAAGGAAATGAAAATCGCTGATTGTCATGAGCAGGCTTCAGTGAAGTTTCTGTGAAAAGCCCCTAATCGCCACATTCCGGCGCCTGTTCAGGGAGGCTGGTACGGGAATTGAACCTTGCTGCTGGCCTGCCTTGGTCTGCTTTAAAAGCCACCGATTTAGCCCAGTGTGCTAAACCAGCTCCTAAATAGTGTTTGTGAATAGTGTTCTGGGATCTTAGAGAGCAAAGGCCTTTTGGTTTCATATCTCACCCCAAGACAGCACCTCTGACAGTGCCGCACTGCTTCTGTGCTGGAGTAGGGCTCAAACCCAAGTTCGCCACAGCCAACACCAAGCAAACCTGGAGAGCTTAAAAGTGATGTGGTCGATTGAGAAATGCTCCCTTATCTTTTTATTTCGGATGCTGCTTGATATGCCCAGTGCCATTAGCAATACGAAAGAATCAAAGTGCAGAAAGACACTGGGCAGGATTCTCCATTGGCTGACTCTGAAATCGCGAAACACGATTGGGCAAAGAATAGGTTCCAAGGCTAAATTGGCGGCGGGCGCTGATTTGACGCCAAATCGCCATTCTCCGTCACCTCAACAGCGGTGTCGATGTAGTCCGGAACGCACGGACAGTAACCACCATTTGCATGTCATTAGTGGGCCTGACCCGGTATTCTCCGGGGCCTCTGCGATGTTCGGCCTCCGATGGGCCGAATTGCCACAGGCGCGGTTCACTTGTGCTTTTAATAATCGTGCAACCGTCATCGTGGCGGCTCAGTGGTAGAGGCTGTGGGTTTGGTAAGTGCTTCCCAATCCCTCTATTACATCAGTTGATTTAATCTGATTTAATTTATTTTTCTCCTCTGTGCAATAATATACGGACTGGAATGGGAACTTTATGGTCATTCTCGGGAATTTGGAGCAGATATAAGGAAGAGCTACCTCTCCCACTTTGTCTATTTACCAACCTTCTCTTTATAATCGACCGGGGTGATTTTTTATTAACGGTTCAATTTGTAGCTCTAAGATTTTGGCCCTTGATCGAGGCATTTCAAGACACCAAGGTTCTCAATGGAAGCATTTGGGTTGGACTGAAGAAAGGAATAAGAGACTGGATCCCAGAGTAAAATGATGTAAAGAAGTAGGAATGATCTGAGTCTAAGTGAGGGAGAAAATTGGAAAAGATTGTCACTCAGGGAGAACAAAAGATGCATCACTGAGTCAACCCAAGGAATCTCTCGTCAGGCAAGTAGGGACGTGTTGTTTTTTTATAAGGATGAAAAGGCATCCAATGCTCATAAGGAATTGTGTAAACCCATTATTGTTTAATTTATTTAGACTAGGGACATGGGAACCTTTATACAGAGGTAAAAAAGTGGAAGACATTGAGCTGTGGGGCTGTACATGTGGGCTCTGCTGAAAGCAAAATCGAAACTAAAACTGGACCGCATGACATACTTCCTTTCTAGTTATGTCATGATCCTATCCTTTAAATGCATAGAACAACATCCCCCTTTCTTTTTAAATATACTTTCCTTCCATCCAAAAAAGTGCAACTATTTGCAATAAATGTTCATGTTTAGTTATCATTACAGATGTGTATAAAGCAGGTAAATCTGTGAGTCTCTAAGGTGTAGATGCAATCTGCTGGTACTCCCAGGGCTTGTCATGGTGACGTTGTCTGGAGATACCTTTAGCTGTTTATGGTGATTTCTGGGGTTGTCATTCTTGGATGTTGTACTTGGTTGACCTGAGATCATGTCCTCAATGCAGTAGGTGCTGTACGGTGGTGAAGGAGCTGGGATGGATCTGAATTGTCCTTGGTTATACCTCACCTTTGTGTGCAATGACATCATGGGACCTAGGTTCCAAACAAAATGCTTGTCACATTGACTGGCTGTCATGTAACATCCGTGAGATCCCGGATGCAAAGTTGTTGTCCCAGCTGTAAAGCTGGCAATTGTGGACTTGCATTTTTATCGTGCACGTTGGTCATCTTCTCTTGCAGTTTTAAAAGTTGCTCTCTCATTTCCAGAGAGAGTAGAATAGGTAAGAATAGATAAATTGGTCTGTCAAACATGAGCCCTGCTGTGGTGGAATTGTTGCACCTAAAGATGTAACATTGCACTGAGTAGATCTTGCTTGGTCTGTCTGTCTTCACAGTTTCCCCATGCAAATCATTTGTTCCGCTCGGGTAATGAGAAGAAGTTGTGTGATCAATATTCCACTTCTCACACATATCCTGAAATGGCTTACCAATAAATTGGTGACCATTATCCGTAGTTCTCTCTCTAGGCGCACGAAATACATGGAGTGTGCAACAGTTGTGCTTGACATATTAAAACTGTTGGTAAAGTAGTTGACGATGAAGTTAGTGTCGTGGACATGAAAGAGATCTGTTTTTGTTTTGACCAAGCAACGTCATGTGGAATCAAGTGTTACCTTTGTGCTGACTTGGCATAGGCTCTTGACATACCTCAGACTTCTTAATGGCAACTTCAATGTCATTGTTCATAGCTGGCTGGTGGACTGTTTTTTCGTTGAGTCTTCTCATCCGATTTAAGTCCATGTGTGAGTGATGAAGTGGTCGAAGAATATCAAGTCGCAAAGATTCTGGTACGGTGACCTGCCTGACTCCCCAAGAGGATGACCCCGGTCAGGCCAAAATGGTCTCTCAAGTTCGTGGATATGCCAAATTGAATCAGGCCATCCTACAATGATGGTTTCCCACATTTTCTGTCGTGTGGAATCTTTCTCCTTGTGTCTGCTGGCATGTGTGTTGTGAAAAATGTACCAGATCAATTGACAGACTTGTCTTCTCCTATAACGTTGCAGCTCCCTTGAAGTTGCCAACTTTGCTCAAACATTTAGGGTATTTTGATAGAGTGTGAACCGAGGTGAATCTGTGCGGAGTATAACTATGAGGTTGATCTGCCGCGTGGTGTCTGACAGCCTCCATGTATTGTTACTTATGGGAGGCTAGGTCATTGCATTAGAACTGCAATCCCTCGGTCTTTAGTCTCCACAGTGTAGAACATTTGTGGCCACAGGAGGATTGATTTTTTTTTTTATTCGTTCATGGGACGGGGATGACATGGGCTTGGCCAGTATTTATTGCCCATCCCTAATTGGCGTTTAGGGGGAAGTTAAGAATCAACCACGTTGCTATGAGTCTGGAGTCTGACGGCGCGGTAGCACAGTGGTTAACACTGTTGCTACACAATGCCAGGGACTTGGGTTCGATTCCCGGCTTGGGTCACTTTCTTTGCGGACTCTGCACATTCACCTCGTGTCTGCGTGGGTTTCCTCCGGGCGCACAAGACGTGTTTGTTAAGTGAATTGGACATTCTGAATTCTCCCACTGTGTACCCGAACAGGCGCCGGAGTGTGGCGACTAGGGGCTTTTCACAGTAATTTCACTGCAGTGTTAATGTGAGCCTACTTGTGACTCTAATAAAGATTATTACGTGCACTGCATCAGTGATGGATGGGCAGCACGGTAGCACAGTGGTTATCATAGTTGCTTCACAGCTCCAGGGTCCCAGGTTCGATTCACGGCTTGGGTCACTGTCTGTGCGGAGTCTGCACATCCTCCCCATGTCTGCGTGGGTTTCCTCCGGGTGCTCCGGTTTCCTCCCACAGTCCAAAGATGTGCAGGTTAGGTGGATTGGCCATTCTAAATTGCCCTTTGTGTCCAAACAGGTTAGATGGGGTTACTGAGATACGGGGATAAAGGGGATAGGGTGGGGGCATGAGGCTTGAGTGGGGTGCTCTTTCCAAGGGGCGGTGCAGACTCAATGGGCCGAATGGCCTTCTTCTCCACTGTAAGTTCTATGTAATCTATGTAGGCCAGACCAGGAAAGGGCGGCAGATTTCCTTCCCTAAAGGATATTAGTGAACCTGATGTGTTTGTATGATAATCGACCAATCGCCCATTGGGGCTTTTGTAAACATGTTGTGGGTTAATTTATTGAGACTGGGCACATGGGGACATTAATAGAGAGGCATAAAGCTTTACGGTATCAGAGCTATGTGTGTGTGTGTCTTCTATTGACTAGCAAAAATGAGCCTAAACTGGAACACATGACGCACTTCCTTTCCAGTGATGAACTGCTGCTGTCCCTCAAAAACATAGTTCAAAAGGGGTACGATTATTTGACGCTACTGGAATGTCTTTTTTTTTTTTGCTGTTCATGTGCCAACCCTGGCTACGCGAGCATTGGTTCCGCATCCCTAATTTCCCTTAAGATAGCGATGAGCTGCAATTTGAATCACTGCAATCGATGTGGTGTATGAACACCCACAGTGCTGGCGAGAAGAGAGCTCCAGGGTTTTGACTCAGTGACTGTGAAGGAACGGGCGATTTCCAAATTAGGATGAGACACCGCTTTAGAGCGGTGCTTGCGGGTGGCGGCGTTCCCTAGTATCTGCTGGCGGTGGTAGAGGCTGCAGATTTGAAAGGCGTTGTTGAAGGCACCTTCGCAGGTTTTTGCAGGGGATCTTGTCGATGCTCCCGATCCGCATCAGTGATGGAGGGGAACAACGTTTACGTCACACTGCCCCAAAACACTGACTTCAGAAAGGAATACAGATCTTGGCAGAGTAATGTCCTGTTGAACATTAACCTAATAAAACTCTCAATGACTTTAAGTGGTATGACTCCAAGAGCATCACGACAGAGAGCTATTAAAACGTACCTACGGATGATGCATTTATTATCTTTATCTCCAACAGATGGAAATTATTTTTGCAACTAATGCTGGGCCTGTGCCATCACCTTCCCAGCTTAGGATGCTGCCAAAGCATATATTAGAGGCAAAATTATAACCTCCACAACAGGGGGGGAAAAGCTTCAAAAACTGAGAATATGGAAAGAAGATAATAATGGCAAGATGTTGGAGCCCAAAAGTGGATGAGTTGGGGTCAAGGAAGTTATTAACATTTTAGAGATCTCCATACCAACCCCTCCAACTCGCCTCCACTTCTGGGTCTAACCAAGGCAGATGGGTGGATTGCCAGAAACTGCCCCAACGAGGTGAGTTGATGGTTTAAATATTTCATTGAGGCTGGTAGCTGCTGATTTACTTTTATAAATTTAAAGTACCCAATTCTTTTCTTTTCCAACTAAGAGGTAATTTAGTTTGGCCAATCTGCCTACCCTACATATCTTTGAGTTGTGGGGGTGAGACCCATGTAGACACGGGGAGAATATGCAAACTCCACACGGACTGTGATCCGGGTCCGGGACCGAACTCAGGCCCTCGGTGGCGTGAGGCAGCAGTGCTAACCATTACGCCACCTTGCCACCCCGCAGCCTCTGAGTTAGCCTATTCTACAGGTCGAACAGTCGCCAGCCATTTCCCCCGCGCATTGGGAAACCCAGAGCTGAAGGAAGGCAAGGGCGGCTTCAGAGAGAGGGTCAATAGCTTGCCAGCACTGCTTGTCGGCTAGGAAGAGTAGAAGTGCTTCCCTCCAGCCCCTCAAACTACCCACCCCCTCTGCCCCGCATCGAATCAGACACTCTCAAAAGACACCCAGGGTTGCTGATTGGATCTCCCCTTCCCTCAGGATCAGACCCCACTCGGCCCAAGGGTAGGACCCGATTTGGATTCCCCCGCTCACTTGGGTTCGATGCTATCGACCACCTGCCTCACCCACACCTGGAACTGTCATTGGACCTACCTGGTCCTGTCACCGGCTAACTGGAATCCAAGCCCGGTGATCAGACTGACTACCGAGCGGAAATACTGTTACTGACAAGAGACAAATATCATCAACCCAATGCCATCAGTGCTGGAGGTGAATCCTGACACTTTGAAATTGTCATCTTCAAGAAGATTGGTAAATTATAGATGTTGTCAAACAGTTGGCCGTCAATTCATAGAATTTACAGTGCAGAAGGAGGCCATTCGGCCCATCAAGTCTGCACCGGCCCTTGGAGGAGCACCCTACTGAAGCCCACACTTCCACCCTATCCCCGTAACACCAATAACCCACTTAACCTTTTGGACGCTAAGGGGGCAATTTAGCACGGCCAATCCACCTAACCTGCACAGCTTTGGACTGTGGGAGGAAACCGGAGCACCCGGAGGAAACCCCAATGCAGACACGGGGAGAAAGTGCAAACTCCACACAGTCACCCGAGGCCGGAATTGAACCTGGGACGCTGGAGCTGAGGGGCAGCAGTGCTAACCACGGAACAGAAGCATTGAAGCATGGAGGTTTACGGCAGTGCAAATTGCAGAACTCTCTTCCCGATTTGTCCAGGTCCTTGTCCCGCGCTCCTTTAATTCTGCGCAAAATGCCAAGTTCCGAGCAGGCCAGAAGCCTCCCCCTTCCGTCTCTGATTCATTTTCCCCCTCGAAATCCTAGTTCTAAATCTCACTCCCTCGACGTCTCTCCAGAAGGAACATGTCCAGCTTAAAGATTAAAGGGCGAGGAGAAAGACACACAGCCTGGGAAGAAAATGCCTCCAGCACCCAATATAAATATTAACTGGGCCACCTACAGCTTGAAGGCAGTCGCTGTTTTTTGGGCCTTTTGTGGAGATCATTTGGACTGTGTATTTTGCTGCAAGGATGTCACCTTAACCTGCAGCTAAACAAATATGTGCACCAATTGGTCGGATTCAGTAATGTCCACAGGCGAGCACAGTGAAGCTGGCAGTATCGAGCGGGTGAACTGTGCGCCAGAGAGGAATGTAAAGGATCGGTTTCCTGGCTTCTTATTTCATTTCCCAATACCTACCACTGAAAGCTGGTTAATCGCTGCCCTGATTGACAAAAAAAAAGCAATTGATTGTACTTTCCGCTGCATTTTCTTGAAAGGAAAAATGGAACCTTCTTTATTCAGCATAAATAACGTAACAGGTCACCATGGTCTGCTTCCCCTTTGAGGGGGGAGAGCTGACTGGTGGTGAGTTAACCTGAGGGTCACCACACCTCAGGCGAGGGGAAAGGTTAGGAGGCGGGAACCTTCATGGTTAACCTCAGCCGGTACGGGAATTGAACCCGCTCTGCTGTCAGGCCAAGTGAGCTAAACTAGCCCATGGGTTGCAAAGCGCTATGGGAAATTGCAGAGTGACATTCACTGCCTTGCGCCGCCAGGAGCGGAGTTACGCAGGGGTCGGGGAAACCGAAGAAAACGGGACCAGCACCGGATGCCGAAACGTTCCCGATGCTCCAGCCCCTCTTGAATGTTGGCTAGTGTAGACTTGAGAGATGAACAGACACTTCCAACACTGATGAAGGTTCAACTCAATTGTATTAACTACTTCTAACTAACTAACACATGATGACTTTTGGTCTAAATGGTGCTAACTTAAACTAGAGACCTAAGCCTTGTCCGAACCAGTTGATTCTCTCAGCACGTGGTGTGAGTCTGTGCTGGGCTGGATGAGTTCTTGTTACACTCAGAGGCAGCACCCAGAATGAGCGGGAACCGTGGTGCCCTCTGCCTTTATAGTGTGTGTATTCTAACTGGTGATTGGCTGCGGTGTTTGTACATGCTGATTGGTCCCTGTGTGTGTCCATCAGTGTGTGTCTGCACCATGATATTCTGGTGTATATTATGACACCTCTCTGGCATCGGGATCAAGCTTTGCAGCGGCAAGAGGATGAAATTGAGTCATTGAGACCCATTGTCACCCACTGAGCGGACCAGGCACTGTATTGTCCAGGCCCGCGTGACTCACCGGTCCTCCGGGCCGGGAATCACGTGAGCGGGAATCGCTACAGGCCTTGGCAAGCGTGGCCATGATGCAGTGGACCAAAGGGGGTAGCTCTTCAAGGGAGTTACCCCCAAAGTCTATCCGAGGGTCACCCACTCCACAGTGCGAGACCTGCCCTGCCCAGCCCCACCAGATCCCCCCCTACTGTCCCCCACCAGAGACCCCCTAGATAAAGAGACCCCCACCAGAGACCCCCTAAATAAGGAACCCCCAGATACCCCCTAAATAAAGAGAACACCCAGAGACTCCCTCAATATGGAACCCCCAGAGACCCGCTAAATAAGGAGACCCCCCCCCAGAGACCACCTAATTAAGGAACCCCGCCACCCCCACAGACTCCTTAAATGGTAGACCCCCTATGAACCCCCGAAAAGTGACTCCTGTCAGGAAGCTCCCCCACAAGGGAGACCCTTATCTGGAAGCTGGAGAGCAGTCCAGACAGAGACAATGGAAAAGATCACGGCTTGAACACTCACCTGGGCAATACACCTGCTGGCTCAGACACGGGAAGCAGCACCTGTCAATTCCTGGAAAGAGAAAACCAGGCAGCTGCGTTTAAACCACCTCAGATCTTTGAACTGCAAACTTTTCATTCAGTTCTCTTTGGTATTGATTTTACTAGGCTGTGATTGACAGATTCCATGCAACCATTGTCCCATTTGCGGGTGAGTAACCCTGGAGTGGGCTAACCGAACCGTAAAATGTTTGCAAGCGTCAAGCTTTGCTTGACAGCTCCTGGACCACTTCAAAGGGAAGTAAGTACTTTTCAGTCAGCTCCCTTCACCATTGGGTGATTTTGAAATGGTCAGCTATAAAGTGACAGCACTAATCTTTTTATTTAGGGAGTATCTGTTGGGGGGGGGGGTGGTGAGTCTGGTCACGACCATACTCAGGGGAGTGTGGGGGGCCTGGAGAATCTGGGGGTGTGGGGCTGGATTGTGCTATGGGGGGGAGTTTAAATTGTGTTTGGGGGTGTGTAGTGTGGTCAGCCTGATATCAGGATTCCCTCGGGAATCCCTCGCAATCCACGCCATGCATGAAGTTGCATGGTGAAGGGTTGGGAGAGGAAATCAGGTGCAATTCAGCTCTGGCAGCAGAAGTTTTGGCAGGATTCTCTCTTGGCTGACGCTGAAATCGGAAACACGATTGGGCGGAGAATGGATTCCAACACCAAAATTGCGGCAGGTGTTGATTTGACGCCAAATCACAATTCTCCGTCACTCCGACAGCGGCGTCAATGCGGTCCGGAACGCACATATAGTAAATGCCATCTGCATGTCATTAGTGGGCCCGACCCGGTATCAAACATAAGAACATAAGAACTAGGAGCAGGAGTAGGCCATCTGGCCCCTCGAGCCTGCTCTGCCATTCAATGAGATCATGGCTGATCTTTTGTGGACTCAGCTCCACTTTCCGGCCCGAACACCATAACCCTTAATCCCTTTATTCTTCAAAAAACTATCTATCTTTATCTTAAAAACATTTAATGAAGGAGCCTCAACTGCGTCACTGGGCAAGGAATTCCGTAGATTCACAACCCTTTGGGTGAAGAAGTTCCTCCTAAACTCAGACCTAAATCTACTTCCCCTTATTTTGAGGCTATGCCCCCTAGTTCTGCTTTCACCCGCCAGTGGAAACAACCTGCCCGCATCTATCCTATCTATTCCCTTCATAATTTTATATGTTTCTATAAGATCCCCCCTCATCCTTCTAAATTCCAACGAGTACAGTCCCAGTCTACTCAACCTCTCCTCGTAATCCAACCCCTTCAGCTCTTGGATTAACCTATTGGATTCTCCCGGAACTCCGCGGTGTTCCGCCTGCGATGGGCCGAGTTCTTGACGCCGAGGTTCACATGTGCTTTTAAAAATGGTGAACCCGGCGTCATGGTTGCTGAGGGAGAGTACCAAGAATCCAGCCCCTGGCCTCCCAAATGGAGAACGTCGCCCCTGAAGTGGTGAAACATGTTCTGCTGGATTCTCCGTTTCTGAGACGAAGTGTTGACGCCGGGGTAGGATTCGTGAACTTCCACGACAGCAAACGGGCACCAAATCTATTCAGAGACTGTGGAGGGGCTCGCACCTGCACCACGTGGAACACAATCGATTCCAATGAAAAACGGTGCGGGAATCGCCGGGTCCGTGATTGACACTCGGGAGGCTGACAAGCTGCAGCCACACAAACACATTACACTCCCCACACACACTCATCCCAGCCAACAAGATGGCACTGGTTGTGCTGGAGTGTGCCCATCCGATTGATTGGTCGGCTGGGACCAGAGGTCACCTTGGGAAGTGCCTTGGGGCGGAGGAACACCCATACAACCTGTGGCCCGAAATTCACAGTGGGCTGTCACTGGCATCCGCAGCCCCTTGCAGGTTTCGGAACCCACCGCCCACCTACTGGCCACCACCCGTTGCTCACACCAGCCCTGGCAGAAGCTCCCCGGCCAGCGGCACAACGGTCAGCAAACTATGGCGATGTTGGACACTTTCCGTACCCCCTCTCTCTCCCTCAGCAGCCACAACGCCAGTTTCATGATTTTTGAAAGCATAAGTAAACCGGGAATTCGGACAATCGGAGGCGGAGAATCACAGAGCCCTGGAGAATATGCCAACGGTGTTTACTGCACGGGCGTGCCAGAATGCATTGACACCGCTGTCGAGGACACGGAGGATTGCGATTTGGCGTGAAATTGGCACCCACCACGATTTTGGCGGCGGAACCGATTCTCCGCCCAATCACGTATCCTCGTGGGCTGAGGGTGAATCCCACCCATTATATGGGTCGACGCTCTTTAGATCAAAGAGGAGCTGCAGTTTGTTTTAAAACTTGCCTCAATTTAGTCAGCAGCATCGATCAAATATAGCGTCTTATGGCGCAGTGGGTTACGCTTCTGCCTGAGACAGAAGCTCAGGGTTCGAGTCCCACCCCAGGACTTGACGGCCAACACAGGTCGAGTGAGTCAACCTGCAAAATCCTTCACCGCGCGCCAGTGGCTGGCGGTAAGAGCGGGAGAGAATCCTGGACAGCCACGCTTGACATGGAGTGGCGCCCCCTCAAGCTGTAAGACCCATGGCCACAGACTGGTGACCTGTTTGCCGAAATTACCAGCGATGGAAATGGCCGAACGTCTGCCTTGATGCACCACGAGCTGTGAGAACAGAGTTGGAATTGAACAAGTAAAACCCCGCAGCCTCACCTGACGCCGAGAAACCATTCGACGGAATCGAATGATTGATTTCCTACCCTCGAAAGAGCTGGCTTTACTTCCAAACTCATGATTCAAAAGAACGGCAAGACAGATCCGGCTCCCTAATTAATGGCTACAGCCCTCAGGCATTTGATGTGCAGTGTGTTCTTCGGCAGCGTTGCCCGTCTGCGCATCTTGCACTTGGGTCACGCTTAGCCATGAGAAAAATCTTCACTTGCAAACCCACTCATGAGCAAATTAGATTCCCAACATGGTCGCCATTCCTCACGGCGAAACTTCGAGGAAGCAGAAAAGGTTCTACATCTTACACCCCAAGGGGGTTAGCCTTAAAGCCGCGACAACTGGAAAATAGTCAGGCATGGGCAACATTTGGAGGGAGTTAAATTAACACTCCTGTCGATGCAATGGGGCAGAAAGAACATCTAATCAGATATAGTGCATTTTCCTGTACCACAGCCTGTTTGTCGGCACACATGGGGAGAATCTAACTCTCTACTGTCCAAACGCTGGTTCCAATTTAAATGTCACACGGGTACAAAGAGTCCATTGACATGGGAAATCGTCCCGCATTAATTTTTAAGAGGCCTCAACAACAGGGCCCTCCACTGATCCACAGCCCTCAAGATTACTCCACAAAAGAAATTGCATCTGTCTAGCACCTCTCCCAACCACCAGATGTCTCTCAAAGTGCTTTACGCACAACGATGCACTTATAAAGTGTAATCGCTGCTGAAACATAGGGAACGTCACAACCAACGCGTGCTCAACAAACGCCGACAAAGATCAGTGTGATAATGGCCAGGTCATTTGTTTTGTGTGATGTTGAAAGTGGGATAAATAATGGATTCTCAGGCCAACCCCCCCCCCCCCCCCCACCCCCGCCTGGCCGCGTGTTTCTCTACGGCGTGCCATTTGCTGGCAGCGGGATTCTCTACTCCCGTCTCTTTCCAATGGGATATCACATTGAAGCCACCCGACGCCGCCAGGAAGCCTGTGGGCAGGGGTGCGTTGCTGGCGGGAAAAGTGAATTTCAACGGCCCAATATCCAGGGCACCATGGATAACATAGAACATTCTGTGCAGAAGGCCATTCGGCCCATTGAGTCTGCACCGACCCGAGGGGCACCTCCGAGGGGCAGCACGGTAGCATCGAGCATAGCACAATCGCTTCACAGCTCCATGGTCCCAGGTTCGATTCCGGCTTGGGTCACTGTCTGTGCGGAGTCTACACATCCTCCCCGTGTGTGCGTGGGTTTCCTCCGGGTGCTCCGGTTTCCTCCCACAGTCCAAAGATGTGCAGGTTAGGTGGATTGGCCATGATAAATTGCCCTTAGTGTCCAAAATTGCCCTTAGTGTTGGGTGGGGTTACTGAAAATGAGAAAATATGAAAATCGCTTATTGTCACAAGTAGGCTTCAATGAAGTTACTGTGAAAAGCCCCTAGTCGCCACATTCCGGCGCCTGTCCGGGGAGGCTGGTACTGGGTTATGGGGATAGGGTGGAGGTATTGTCCTTGGGTCGGGTTCTCTTTCCAAGAGCCAGTGCAGACTCGATGGGCCGAATGGCCTCCTTCTGCACTGTAAATTCTATGACGCACTTAAGCCTTCCACCCTAACCCCGCAACCCAAAAACCCCTCTGTAGTACCCTCAATAACGACGTAAGAGAGTAGAATGGTAAAGAAGGCTTTAATAAGCTGAGAACTAGCCTGATGCCGAGACGGGTGCTTACTGGGTGCCGCCTACAGAGTGGCCCCTTATATACGGCTCCCTGGTGGGCGGAGCCAGAGGCGGAATCCCCCAGGGTTCCAAGCCCGGTCTTAAAGGGGACAGCACCTTACATGATGATAAGGGTACAGTAACACAGTAACCATTCATCACACCCTCCTCACCTTTTTGGTCACTAAGGACAATTTAGCATGGCCAGTCCACCTAACCTGCATGTCTTCGGACTCCCTGACCTTTCTCGAAATAGCACCGTGAGATTTTACATGTCCACTCGAGCACACAGACAGGGCCTCGGTTTTACACTGCATCCAAAAGCTGGCACCTCAGACAGTACAGCACACCCTCCGCACTGTAAGCTTAACTTTTGACCTCAGGTCCTGAGGCGGGATTTGAACCCAGGACCTTGCGTCTCAGAGGTGAATCGTGCCAGAACTGGTAATGCACAAGCAAGTTTGATTTGGAAAACTTCCTAAGTAAGTTGTACCGCATAGTTTTTATTACAGCAAAGAAAAAATGCTTGGTTTTGATCCTACGGTGTATAATTGGCCATCGAAGGAGTAGTGCAGGTAAGAATGGTCTCAAAATAATAATAATCTTTATTGTCACAAGTAGGCTTACATTAACACTGCAATGAAGTTGCTGTGAAAAGCCTCCAGTCGCCACACTCCGGCGCCTGTTCGGGTACACAGAGGGAGAATTCAGAATGTCCAATTCACCTAACAAGCACGTCTTTCAGGGCTTGTGGGAGGAAACCGGAGCACCCGGAGGAAACCCACGCAGACACAGTGAGAACGTGCAGACTCCGCACACACAGTGACCCAACCGGGAATCGAACCAGGGACCCTGGCACTGTGAAGCAACAGTGCTAACCACTGCTGCCCACACGGGTAGAATAGGCAGCCCATTTATATGTTCCACTCAATTCCCTTTTACTCCAAGTTCACTGGGCAGGGAAGTGGCAGGGGCATGGTGTGAAGGCGGATTGCAATAAGGGACTCTCAGGGGAAACGGTGGTGTCGTGATATTGTCGTTGGGCTTGTAATCCAGAGGTGAGGTGTAAGTTTTTTTATAAATTTAGAGTGCCTAATTATCTTTTTCCAATAAAGGGGCAATTTAATGTGGCCAATGTACTTCTCCTGCACAGAATCACAGAATTTACAGTGCAGAAGGAGGCCACTCAGCCCATCGAGTCTGCACCAGACCCTGGAAAGAGCACCCCACCCACGCCCACGCCATCACACTATCCCAGTAACCCCATTCAACCTTTTTTGGACACTAAGGGCAATTTAGCATGGCCAATCCACCTGTCCCGCACACCTTTGGATTGTAGGAGGAAACCGGAGCACCCGGAGGAAACCCACACAGACATGGGGAGAACGTGCAGAATCCGCACAGTCACCCAAGCCGGGAATCGAACCTGGGGCGCTGTGAAGCAACGGTGCAACTGTGCTAACCACTATGCTACCGTGCTGCCCATCTTTCGATTGTGGGGGAGAGACCCATGCAAACACGGGGAGAATGTACAAACTCCATTTGGACAGTGACCCGGGGCCGGGATTGAACCCGGGTCCTTGGCGCCGTGAGGCAGCAATGCTAACCACTGCACCACTGTGCCGCCCAGATGTGAGGCAGTGTTGTGGGGATCTGGAACTCGAAGCCCACCAGGATTGATTGGTGAAACCTGAATTCACCAAAACTCTGGTCGTAAACTGTCAAAACTGTTGTCGTAAAAAACCTTGCTGGTTGGCTAATGTCCTTTGGAGAAGGAAATCTGCCACTCTTCTTGGAGGGTCGAAGGGCCTGTTTCGGCGCTGCATTGATCTTTGTTCTTACCTGGTCGGGCCGACATACTGACTCTGAAACAGCCGCCAAGCTACTCAGTTCAAGGGCAACCAGAGATGGCCAATAAATGTTGACCCCAGCCTATGACCCCACATCCCCATGGGTGAATTGAAAAGAAAATACTTTCGAACACTATTTTCAGGAAGAACCTGCCCCTTTAAAAAAAAAGATTAAAAAGAAAAAAAAACAAGAAAAATAAAAACAAAATAAAAAAAAAGAAAAAAAAAAATGTTTTAAAAGTTAGTTGGATTGACCATGCTAAATTGCCCATAGTGTCCAAAAAGGTTAGGAGAGGTTATTGGGTTACGGGGATAGTGAGGGCTTAAGTGGATCGGTGCAGACTCAATGGGCCGAATGGCCTCCTTCTGCACTGTATGTTCTATGTTCTTTAAATACATTTTTGCGCCCTGACAAATTGGGATCATTGAAACACTAAATTGCTGATGCTAAACCATCCAGACTTGAAAATCAATCACTAATGTTCGGTGAGTTAACTGAGCTCACGCCAGGGCAGCGGCTGGGATCTGCATTTAGCCTTGAGGCAAGGGAAGCAAAATTAAAAAATCAAACATGTTTCCTGGTCTTGGTTACTTTATAATGAAGTCGTGTTGGAAAGTGCCCGAGGTCAGACTTCCATTCAGCGGTGCTGCCTCTCACAGTCAAATAGCATACCTTGACTCAGGCTCGAAGATTGGCAATTGGCCTGCGAAACCGGATGAGCCTGTCAATGGAGAAGGTGTGGGGCAAAGTGGAAGGGGGGGGGAAAACGCACTTACATTTCAAAATTGCGAGGCAGGATTTTCCGTTTTCCCGACACCGATATCGTGATCGGCGATCGGGCGGAGAATCCCTCCCCACGGCCAAATCGGGGGCGGTGCCGGGTTGACGCCGTTTTTTGAGTCTCCGCCCCCTCCGTAATGGCGGCATTGCGTCGCCGCGCATGCCGCATGAGCTGAGTTCCGGACTACGCGGTTGACGGTCGAGAAACGGACTGTGTCAGGCACCGCCACACTCGGCCGGGGAGTGGGGGGCTTCCGCGAGGGCTGTGGGGACTGGTGGGGGGGGGGGGGGGGTGTGGCGATGAGGTGGTTACGGGTGACCTGTGGGGCCGTATTTGGCAGGACGGGTCCGCGCACGGCCGACGCCATGTTGTACGGCGCGACCGCTGCAGGTCATCGCCCTGCGCATGCGCGGCCACGGACCCGGCCCTTCTCCGGCTGCTTTTGGTGTGGGAGTTGGGGGTTTACCCAGCTGCTAGCCCCTCACCAGTTCCAGAATCAGTGCCGAATTTGCCGTCGTCACAGGTAGCATCTTAACAACCCGTGGGCTGCAATGATCAGATCGTTAGGCTGACAATTAGCACCCTGATTGGTGGCAGGAGGCAGTAAAATGCATTTTAATTGCACAAAGGCGGCCGACTATTTTTAATCAAATCGCAGCGCTCCCTCTGTCAGGGGACGGCATCAAGCCGAAAGAGCAAACTGGGATTCAATCAGTCAAAAGCCTGGAATTTTTCGAGGTCACTTAGTATTCCCCAGTCCACTGCCTCTACCAGCCTACCTGGCGAAAAAAAAAATGATGTGTTATTCCTTGCTCCACTTCACATGAGAGACTGCAGCATTTCTCACTTAGATACACTGGAGAGAACATACTTCTCCTTGGGGAAATAGCTAAAGTAATTTAAAATCAGAAGGTCACTAATTTTCAGTGACTCTCTCAACTTGAACAAATATTATTCCTTCATTGTGATTTCATCTAAGTTTAGATCTCAGCTTGGGAAAGTCATGTTTCTTTTTTCTCCCTTATCTAACAGAAGGTAGCCAGCTTGGCCAACTCAACTGTGCTGGTTAGAGAGTATCACATGCTCCCAAATACTCTAACACGTATGAGTCAGTTGTCACTGATTGAAATTCAGCGACTCTAAATCTAGCTCCTTGTATTACTCAGACTGGAACACTGGAAGGAATGAACACGGTTCTTGTCCGCTCCACTTCTTCTCTGCTTTGCATCCAGGCTAGGGGGTGGGGGAATCCGGCCCATTCCTGACCCTTCCCCCGGCACAAAACTGGCATCAGGCCTCCCAGTTTGCTCATCGCCAGAGTGTGAGCCATGGCTCTATTGGCAGCACCCCTGCCCTCCGAGTCGCAAGGCTCCCCCTTCCTGGGCTTCAGTGCCAACCCAAGGCCGTCACTGCAGTGCAGCGCTGAGGGACTGCCGCGGTGTCAGAGGTGCCGTCTCCTTTTCAATACATTTATAGAGTACCCAGTTCATTATTTTTCCCAATTAAGGGGCAATTTAGCTTGGCCAGTCCGCCCACCCTGCACATCTTTTTGGATTGTGGAGGTGAGACTCATGCAGACACGGGGCGAATGTGCAAACTCCACACGGACTGCGCCACTGTGGTCGCCCGGAGGTGCCATCTTTTGACGAGTTGCTAAATCGAGGCTCTATCGGCTTGCTAGGGTGGATGGTAAAGATCCCCCCGTGTCACTATTTTGAATAAGAGCAGACTGATTACCCTCAATATCCCGGCAAATATTTCGCCCACGACAAACATCACAAAACAAAAATGATCTGATTGTTGTCAAATTGCCTTTTGTGGGAGTTTGTTGTGGGCAATTTGTCATTTGTGTTTCCCACATTATAACAGCGGCCATACTTCAGAAGTACTTTGTTGGCTGTGAAGACGTCCGATCGTTTTGTAAATTGCGATATAAATGCACTAAACCTGAATTACACCGGAAACTATATTCTCTCCAGTGACGAACAAATATACACGACAAAATATCATTCTGGTTCTATATAATGCTGGACTATAGTCCCCTGCATCATCGGGCAGCGGAGGACTTGTGGAGCAGGGGGTAGTGTCCCTGCCTCTAAGACAGAAGCTCTGGGTTCGAATCCCACCCCAGGACTTGATGACCGATGAAGGTGCGTTCATATCGCGACCAAACAGGTTCAGGATCAACCTGCAAAATCATTCCAAACGCACCGATGGCTGGCGGTAAGAATGGAAGAGACTCCCTGTCAGCCACGCTTGATGTTGAGCGGCGCCCTCAAGCTCTAAGCCCTCTGGCGACAGACTAGCGACCTTTCCTGGGCATTTCCAGCTAGACGAAAGTCTGCCGTCATGCACCACTAGGAGCGGGAAGGGAACAGAAGAGGTATTTTTTACCCCAAGTAAAGAATGTACAATTTTCCTCATCTTCCATCCTCCGCCTCTGAAGACACTACGGTTTCACAAGTGCCAGTAATCTTCAAAGAAGAGGCACAGCAATTGAGACAGAGAGGATGGAGAAGTATCAGACAGGGTTTCTGCTTATGTTTGATAGTTATGCTAGTTCATGCGTCCTATGAGGGGGGCACTGTAGCCTGACTGAGGTATTTGCACAAAACTAGTTCATTTACACTGTGCACAATATGTACAAGATGGGTTAATGAGTCGGCACATCTTTACCGTCCTTCTCATCGTTACAGAGTCCTGAGCACGCAACGGCTGATGTCACAAATGCATCATGGTCTACGTCACTCATAAGCATTTCTATTTGATTAACCCATTACTCTACAATCTGAGCGCTGTCCTCATTCTCCAATACAGGTAAGTGGCCAAGTAAACAGTAGTGTGCATTTAGATAGCGCCTTTAATGTGGCAAACCAAGTCAAGGCTTTTCACAGGGGTATTCCCGAACAAAGCCACCAAACATTTATTGAGAGGCTAGGATGGATGAGCTGAAGCACGGTCAAGTGAGGCGTTATTTAAGGAGTGTCTGATAAGAGAAGAGAGAGGTGGCGAATCGTAGAGGTTTTTGGAGGAAATTCCAGAGGTCAGGCCCGAGGTGGCTGAATGCACAGCCGCCGATCGAAGGCGATTGAAATCAGGATGCACATGTGGGACCAGAGTGGGAGCAGCACGGAGATCTCAGAAGGTAATAGGGTGGCACGGTGGTACAGCGGTTAGCTCCAGGGACCCGGGTTCAATTCCAACCTCAGGTGACTGTCTGTGGGGAGTTTGCACATTCTTGCCGAGTCTGCGTGGATTTCCTCCGGGTGCTCCGGTTTCCTCCCACAGTCCATAGATGTGCAGGTTAGGTGGGTATGCTAAATTGTCCCTCAGTGTCCAAATGTTAGGTGGGGTTATGGGGTTCAGGGATAAGGCGGGGAGGAGTGGGCCTAGGTAGGGTTTTTTCAGAGGGTCAGTGTAGACTTGATGGGTTGAATGGGATGCACTGTCGGGATTCTCTGGTGCTATGAGTAATGCTGGAGGAGGTGGAAGAGATAGAGAGGAATATGGCCTCGAAGTCAGTGGTTTGCAACAAGGACGGTAATTTTATAAAATGAAGCATTGGCGGCCAAGAATCAATGCTGGCCATCAAACAGTGATGAATGGAGCTTGGTCTGAGTGAGAATACAAGGGGAGGCAGAGTTTCGAATGAGTTCAAGATTGTTAGGGTGAAAGATGGGAATGTGGCCAGGCCGGGCTACTCAATTCTGGCAGGGATCAGGAATAAAGCCTGGGGCATTTCTGCTCTGTATAATGTTGTGCACCACTCAACATGTTCGTTATACTCTTCTGATTATATAACGTCAATAAATAAACTAAACAAAGATGACTTGGGGCACTATGACTAAAATAAAACATCAAAAAGAAACTTAGCTAACAGAGCTGGAATGCACTAATGGACGCCACGTGCTCCTTCACGGCATGACAGCACAGTGGTTAGCACTGTTGCTTCACAGCTCCAGGGTCCCGGGTTCAATTCCCAGCTTGGGTCTGCACGTTCTCCCCATGTCTGTGTGGGTTTCCTCCGGGTGCTCAGGTTTCCTCCCACAAGCCCCGAAAGACGTGCTTGTTGGGTGAATTGGACATTCTGAATTCTCCCTCCGTGTACCCGAAAAGGCGCCGGAATGTGGCGACGAGGGGATTTTCACAATAACTTCATTGTAGTGTTAATGTAAACCTACTTGTGACAATAATAAAGATTATTATTATTATTATCCAGGGTCACCCGGCCGCCAATGTACCCACGGCAGAGGGGCAGGCAATCCGGCAAGACGACACCCATGAACCGCCTGCTGCCTTGACCTGTCAATGGCCACCTTGGCCGGGTCCAGTAGCAGTTTCTTTTGGAGGTCCTCCACGCACCTACCCCACCCCTTCCACCTCCGCACTGGGTAAACATGTTCCTGTATCCGGCAATCCTTAGACGGAGCTTTCACAGCGGTTTGAAGGTGTGGTAGTATGACTAGAGGTACTACGGTACCTGGGAGTGTGAGCTACCATTGGTGGAGAAGGCTCGCTGCTCATTGGCCCAAGTGTTTACATTTCATTGGTCGGGATGTAAGGTAGCTCCGCCCAATGAGGCGGGGTATAAGAACCCGTGTTTCCCAGCAGCCAACCTTCTTTCTGTACTCGAACTGCTGGGGAAACATCTTGTTGATTAAAGCCTTCAATTCGGACTACTCCTTCGTTTCAGTAGTTATTGATCGCGCATCAGAAGGCCGCAAAGTGACAAGAAGAAACAACGAAGAAAAATAGAACTAATTTCCCTGCAAAGGGAAGGAGTTAAGAATGACAGAAGAGATCATACTGAACCCTGAAAACAAAAAAATGAAGGGGCAAGTATCAATGTGAATTTGAACGAAGAATGCATCTGTATTTTTTTCCTTAATTCAATTTTCAATCTTAGCCACTCGTCATCTGAATATAACATTGGCCAAATGACGTGATGTGCTATTTAGATAGAGCAGAACGCCTGTGGAGCTGGTGTCCAAAAGAGAGCGTACTTGTGCTGACCACATTGGCCTGCACTGTTAGAAATTAGAAGGCTATAAATTAGTAATGCAGATAGACATGTATTGAATTAATTATGAAACAAGACTGATGACTCAAATGGGAGAGATTCTTCGAGGCTATCCGAATTAAGAAGGTATTTGACAACTTGTTAATACGGAGAGGAGCTCCACGACGGTGATCTTCCTTGAATCACTGGCCCTCAAGCACTCACTGTGAATATACCGGGAGGGACACATCCGAAACAGCTCAAGCGAGAGTTTGACATGAAAAGGACTTATCGCTTTAAGAAACAGAAACGGCAAAAAAAAAAGAAGTGCAACTTTAATTATTGAACTTCAGAAATAGAAATTAACGTCAGCCCACGCCAAAGAGCGAGGAAGGGATTGAAACAGACTTAACAGCTGTGAAAGCTACAGGCTGCAATTAACACGCTCGAATTTAAGGCCTTAACAGGCCAGGAAGTGCGCGAAACCCAGTATGAAAGAATTGTGATTAACTCGAGTTCAAGGATGCGGAACACATTAAGGCGGCTGAAGAGAATACATTCCGGAGTAGGGAAGTATTGATTGGAGAAGCTGAGCCGTCTGCCATTAACATGTGAAGCAGATAAAAAGGTGGATGGCATTGACCAGCACAGATGTTTAATTACACGATTGGGTCAAGGAATGTTGCAAGCCAGAGCTTGGGGAAATCACCAGGAGAAGTGGATGTGTGCGCGTTCTAATTCAGGCGAAAGGATTAAAGGGAGGGGAAGGGTTGGTAATTATAAGGAAGGTGCAGGAACTGAGAGTTCAAGTGGAAAATAGAAAGAAGCAGAAAATCAGTACACTTAATTGTACCTGAATATTTTTAATACACCATTTCAATTTCAGACCCTGATAGCAATACTTAGCTATGGAAATGGTCTATTTGACTTGCTATTGAACCATTTGCTCTTTTATATCCTCAGAATATTGCTTCCACTTGGATATATTAATAAGGTGGAAACCTCTAGAACAAGTCTGTAACTGAATCTATCACAGGGTGGAGGGAAATGGGGCTGGAATAGCTCATTCTGGCACAGAAACAATGGGCCAAATGGCCTCCTGTGCTGCAATCCCTATGATTTCATGGATCTTAGTAGCCTGTTATAAAGCACAACAGAGTTGAGGATTGATGGGCCACCAATTGTGCTCCGATTTCTAATGGTCTTAAGTCTCTCTTCATTTTATACACCCACTGAAAACGTGGTGATGTGTTGCCTCATGCAGTATAAGATGTGCGGATGGCAAATGTGGCAGAGAAAGATTGATCAAGATAGTACTACATTCTATTCGATTCCTTTGATGACCAGGGTTGGTAAAACTACCATCAAATGTAGTAGTGATCAGTGATAAATCTTTGCATTGATATAGTTGGTCCCATCACAGGTGACCAGTTGATGTGTTACAGTTGAAACCAGCACACTGGGCTAAGGAGTTGAAAAGTCAACTAATCATAGATTATCATCGAATTTACAGTGCAGAAGGAGGCCATTCGGCCCATCGAGTCTGCACCGGCTCTTGGAAAGAGCACCCTACCCAAGGTCAACACCTCCACCCTATCCCCATAACCCAGTAACCCCATCCAACACGAAGGGCAATTTTGGACACTAAGGGCAATTTATCATGGCCAATCCACCTAACCTGCACATCCTTGGACTGTGGGAGGAAACCGGAGCACCCGGAGGAAACCCACGCACACACGGGGAGAACGTGCAGACCCCGCACAGTCCCAGGTGGATGGCATTGACCAGCACAGATGTTTAATTACACGATTGGGTCAAGGAATGTTGCAAGCCAGAGCTTGGGGAAATCACCAGGAGAAGTGGATGTGTGCGCGTTCTAATTCAGGCGAAAGGGAATGGAACCTGGGACCCAGGAGCTGTGAAGCATTTGTGCTATCCACAATGCTACCGTGCCGTAATGTTCCCAAACTTAAAGTAAACATAAGAAATATTCTCAGGTGGAGGCCGTATGGAGCACAACTGTTGAATACAATTTTGCTGCTGCTGATGACCCGCAAGCACCTCATGGATACCCAGTTTGAACCCTGTCCTGAGTCTATCCCGTTTAGCATGGTCGTTGATCAACACGGCAAGGTAGAGGGTGTCCTCAATGTGATGATGGGAATTTATCTTCATAAGGACTCACCTCCTAACCCCCCCCCCCCCCCCCCCCCCCATGGCCTGTCAACCATCTACAAGGCACAAGTCAGGAGTGTAATGGAATACTGTCCACTTGCTTGGGTGAGTTCAGCTCCAACAACACTCCAGAAGCACAACACCATCCAGGACAAAGTAGTCCGCTTGATTGCTCCTCCTTCCACAAACATTCAAACCCTCCACCACCGACGAACAGTGGCAGCCGTGTGTACCATCTGCAAGATGCACTACAGGAACTCACCAAGGTTCCTCAGACAGCACCTTCCAAACCCACGACCGCTACCATCTGAAAGGACAAGAGCAGCAGATACCTGGGAACCCCACCACCTGGAGGTTCCCCTCCAAATCACTCACTAGCCTGACTTGGAAATATATCGCCACTCCTTCACTGTTACTGGGGCAACATCTTGGAACTCCCTCCCTCACGGCACAGTGGGTGTGCCTACACCTCAAGGACTGCAGCGGTTCAAGAAGGCAACTCACTATCACCTTCTGAAGGGCATCTAAGGATGGGCAATAAATGCCGGCCTAACTAGTGACCCCCACATCCTGTAAATTAATTTTTAAAAAAGGACAAGCAGTCGTCACTCTTCCCAGTACTGTCAGGGACAGATGCATGTGCCACAGGTAGATTGGTGAGGTTATGGTCAAGCAGGTAACCCCCCCCACACACCTTGTGTGTGTGTCACTCGCTATATGCCGCAAGCCAAGGAGAGCAGGTAGACCCTTCAGGATTCAGCTCGGTTGTTACTGGCCCCACTGAGCCACCCATGGTGATGGGCATCAACTCTCTGACTCTGCTTTCTGTAAGTGATGTTCAACATGGGGGCAGCGCTGATTCATCAGGTCGAGGGAGAGAATTAGATGACAATCAGCAGTAGGTTTTCTTGTCCATGTTTGATCTGATGCCGTGAAATTCCATGCGATTTCAGGGTCAATGCTGAGGACTCTCAGGGCAACTTCCTCTCTCCTCACAGTGCCAGGAACCTGGGTTCGATTCCTGCCTCAGGTGACTGTGTGTGTGGAGTCTGCATGTTCTCCCCGTGTCTGCGTGGGTTTCCTCCGGGTGCTCCGGTTTTCTCCCACAGTCCAAAGATGTGTAGGTTAGGTGGATTGGCCATGCTAAATTTTCCAGGGATGTGCAGCCTAGGCAGATTTGTGGGAATAGCATGAGGGTGTGGGCCTAGGTATGGGCTGAATGGGCCGAATGGCCTCCTTCTACACTGTAGGGGTTCTATTAAATTCTATTACTGTGCACCACTATGCCACCACTTCTAGTGCTCCTGTCCCACCAGTGGGACAGAACAAAGCAAGGAAGGTGACGGAGGAGTCTGGTACATTGACCACATGGTTTGCCTTGATGAGGATGACTATCTGAGGCTGTTGGTTCACTCATCTCTGGAACAGGTTCATCCGATTGGAGCACAAATCCCCCCCCCCCCCTAGACACTAATGAGGAGGATTTTGCAGATTTGACTGGGAAGGGTGCGCCTTTCCTACCCATGGCCTAGGTCAATGCCGGATGGTCTGTTCATTTTCATTCTTCTTCGACTTTGGTTATATATAATTGATTGGCTTGCTGGGTCATTCCAAAGGGCAGTTCAGAGTCAATTACACTGTTGTGGGTCTGGAGTCACATCGAGACCAGACTGGATAAGTACGGCATAAATTATTCCCCTAAAGGGAATTATGGGACCAAATGGACTTGACAACAATCCAGTTTCATGATCATTACTAACGAGACGAGCATTTCACTCCAGACTTAATGATTAATCAATTAAATTTAATCCCCCGGAAGCGGCAACGGAAAAAGTGGCGGTTAACGGTAATGGTCCGAGGCCTAGCCAGGGGATCGGCGCTGGATCCCTAGGCGCAGGTGGATGAGGCAAGATGGGAGTCATGGGCAGGGGCTTCGGAAGCAAAAGCAGAGAGGTGGGTTCCAGCACCCCCAACACCGTCAATGAGCCTAATTGACACCCTGCCTCCCGTAAGCGGGTTTCGCGAGTTGGACCCTTCCTGCCCCCTGACCTCATCGGGCACAATTTTCCCGACACTGGGAATCCGATATGGGCATGCTCTCTTTACTAATTACCCCTCCCTTTCCCGTGATCATGTCTCTCTGGAAGTCTTGATTAAATTCCGCCCAATCATACGGCCATGCCCACCTGCATCATGGCCACTCATTGAAACAAATCCCTCCTCGCAGCTTAGCGGCATGGACGGGAACCGTCTCCGTGACTCAATCTCAACTCAACTCTTCTCCCACAATTATCCATGACTAAATGATCATTAGAATCACTTCAAATATTAGCCTCACTGTTGGACGGTACAATCTGTCTGAAAGCGTCCAGGAGGATTGATAACTAGCTCCAGAGATGGATCAATAGCAAAGTATTTATTAAGGAACCCGTGCATTTAATTCTTCAACTGATGCATTTTAAAAGATGCCTTTTATTCACAGAAGAGTGATTAAAAGCTTTCACACGAGTGATGAATGTTTGCAGCACCCTCATTTACAGAATCATTTACAGTACAGTGCAGAAGGAGGCCATTTGGCCCATCGATTCTGCACCGGCTCTCTGAAAGAGCATTCTACGCCGTCCAACCCCCCACCCCTGCTTTATCCTGGTAACCTTGCGCAGTCTTTCTCTTCGGGTAGCAATCCAGTTGCCCTTTAAATACCTTGATCGAACCTGCCTCCACCATCCTCACAGGAAGTTTGTTCCAGACTCCACCCACCCTCTGGAGAAAAGCTTTTCCCTCGCATCACTTTTGCTCTGTGCCCATTATTGTGTGCCCATTATTGTGCCCATTATTTTGCCCATCTTTGTGCCCATTATTTCAGGGGCTGATTTAGCTCACTGGGCTAAATCGCTGGCTTTTGAAGCAGACCAAGCAGGCCAGCAGCACGGTTCGATTCCCGTACCAGCCTCCCCGGACAGGTGCCGGAATGTGGCGACTAGGGGCTTTTCATAGTAACTTCATTGAAGCCTACTCGTGACAATAAGCCATTTTCATTTCATTTCATCTAAACCCTCTCATTCTTGATGTAATCTTGAGTCGGAACATGTTAGGAACAAGGAGTAGGCCATTCAGCCCATCGAGCCTGCTCTGCCCTATCATTCAATACGATCATGGCTGATTGGACTCTTCAATGCCTTTCATACCCACTACCCCCATAACCCTTTAGAAATCTATCAGCCTCTATCTCAAACATACACGATAACTGAGCTCCGTGGCCCTCTGGGATAGAAAATTCCAAAAATTCACAACATCTTTCACTCTTTACCCTGGCCATAACCCTCACGATCTTGAGTACATCTGTCAAGTCAAACCGGAGCAGCCTTTCTTCCGACAAGGCAAACAGCCCCAATCTTACTTTTTATTTGTTCATGGGACAGTGGCATCTCAGGCTGTGCCAACATTTGTTGTCCGCCCCTAATTGCTCTTGAGGGGCAGTTACAAAACAATCACATCGCTGTGGGTCTGGAATCACATGTCAGCAAGACCAAGCAAGGACAGGCAGATTTCCTTCCCGAAAGGACATTCGTGAGCCAGGTGGGGTTTCATGACAATTGGCAATGGTTCCAGATTTTTATTGAACTCAAATGTCACCATGTGCAGTGACGGGATTTGAACCTGGGACCCCCAGAGCTCTAGAATACTAGTCCAGTGACAGTACCACTACGCCATGGCCTCCCCAATCTATCCTTTCAGCTTTTTAACACTGGAATCATTCTTGTGAATCTCCTCTGTACTCTCTCCAACACCTTCACATCCCTCCTCAAGTTAGAATCATAGAATTATCATAAAATTAATAGAAGTAACAGCGCAGAAGGAGGCCATTCGGCCCATCGAGTCTGCACAGGCCCTTGGAAAAAGCCCATGCTTCCCCTATTCCCGTAACCCAGTACCTCACCTTTTTGGGCACTCGGGGCATTCCACCTAACCTGCACATCTTTGGACTGTGGGAGGAAAGCGGAGAAGCCGGAGGAAACCCACGCAGACACACGGGGAGAACGTGCGGACTCCGCACAGTCACCCCAAGTCGGGAATCGAAGCTTGGGACCCTGGAGCTGTGAAGCAACTGCGCTAACCACTGTGCTACCGTGCCGCCCCAGAAAATGTGGAAATACGTCTGGCGGCACTCGTGGCAAATGGGTTAACGTTTCAGCTCTGTGACCTTTCAAAGAAACCTCGTCAAACCAAAGAAACTAAAACTTTTATCACGGCTGGTGACGGTGGGATCATCCTGTGTGCAAAATGGCTGTCGGGTTTTCTATTGCTGCGGCAGGGAGTGGACTTCCTCCGCTGTACAGCGCTTGGGCAATTCCTGAGTTCCTGAAAGCAGGTATATAAAAGAGAGTCTTCCTTTAGACAGCAAATGTCAGGAGGCTATTTGACTGTGAAAAACACATAACTGAAGTCTGGTCCCGTCCTCCCCTATCAGTCATACATTGCCACTGCGCAGCCCGAATCAGTAACAGGAAATTTGGCTGATTTCTCTCTTTTTTTTAGTGTCCTCCCACCCCACCCCCAGCCCTCGTACCCACTTCCAGCTCTTGAGGAACAACCCTACCTGACATTACGCTGGTTATAATTGGCCGCATAATCAGCATTTCCCCCCCCCACCCCCACACCCCCCCCAGCTCTGCTTGAGACAGGATCCCACACAGTATAGCTCCGAACCGATGCAGCAAGAATGTTCTTCGGATGCTGAGGGGGTGACCGTCGGAGCCTTCATGAGGCACGTGGGGGTGGCGTGGTCGTGTTACGGGGCTAGCGATGGCGGGACTCAGGATGAGATTGGAGGGTGAAGGACAGTGTTCAAGTCCCACAGGCAGTGAAATTTTACTTCAATAAAACCGTGACCGTGAAACCGTTGTCGCTTGTCGTTTTTTAAAAAAAGTCATCCGATTCACTTCAGGGAAAGGAAATCACCCCCCCCTCCCCCCCCCCCCCCCCCCCCCCCTCTCCTCGCCAGGCCTGGTCTACATTGACTCCAGATCCACAGCAATGTGGTTAACTCTTAAATGTTCCCTGAAGTTAGGCATGGGGAATAAATGCTGGGGGGCGCCCACGTCGTGAATTAATAGAATACAAAACGGAATGAAATCTGGGTTAGTTGGTGAATGCCGTAGCCTGAGCCCAAAAAAAATGACCATGTAATAATAATAATCTTTATTAGTTTCACAGGTAGGCTTACATTGACACTGCAACGAAGTTACTGTGAAAATCCGCTAGTCGCCACACTCCGGCGCCTGTTCGGGTGCACAGAGGGAGGATTCAGAATGTCCAATTCACCCAACAAGCGCATCTTTCGGGAGGAAACCGGAGGAAACCCACGCAGACACGGGGAGAACGCGCACAGTGACGCAAGCCGGGAATCGGACCCAGGTCCCCGGCGCTGTGAAGCAAACGGCGCTAACCACTTGTGCTACCGTGTGGAAATACTGAAGAAAGAAAGCTCCTCTGTGATAAGTTGTTGCTGTGCGTCCTGGATCAGGGGATAGGAAGGCGTCGGAGAATTTCCGCAAACCCCATTCTGCAGAAGATGTCAAAGTATTTAGTATTATCATCAGATTCGACTGTAAAATGTCCCATTATCTCGTAGCATCAAATCCCCCTCTACAAGCCCATCAGGGACTCTCGGCATTTGAATTAGTATAATATTTGTACTGTGAACTTTACACACAGGGGACATGACTGACAACGGCATCTCCTCACTTCACCTGTAATCTCTAATAACCATCAGTGAGTGTGGTCCTTTATCACTTACTTTGGAACTGGATTTGAATTCAACTCTCAGGGGTGGAATGCAGCGCAGTTGCTTAATTGGATCGTATTCAATTAACTGTATCTTTTCTTCCCGTCTTCTGACGCTGGGATCTGTCTGAAATCCCTTCTACTGTTGCCAATGCAAATGTGAAAACTGATGGGAGTTTTAAACTATATATCATGCAAGCCCACTGTGTGATTTAATTGCACCAAATCTCATGTGATATATATTATTTCACAATCATTTCTGATCATTTCATTGCCGCGGAAATTGGCATTTCATGCGGGCGCAGAAACAAAGGAGGTTATTATACAAGTGTGGGAAAGGGATCTAGCATTGGGAGAGTGCCATCTATCGGGCTCAGTTGCAATGCGGGTGGACGAGACAGAAATGCTAAACCAGCCCAGAGGTAGCTTAAAACAAATGTTCTCGCATGAAGCTCTGTGAATTTTGCATATTTATCTGTCACCTTTCCAACAACAGAGAAATTATTCTAGCTGTTGCCTGAACCTGGGAACAATCCATAATGTATTAAGTGGCATGGTCAAAGTTAGCGACAGGGAAAATTACCATTGCGCCTGAGAAATGAAAAGGAGGCGTTGGCAATTCGTACGCAAAATGTAGAAGGCAGCCAACGCTACCCCCAGAGTGCGGCGGGCCAGCGAGTAAATTTGAGGAGGAGTTAGACAGATATTTCATTGGGAATGGGTTGAAGGGTCATGGAGAACGGGCAGGACGGTGGAGCCAGGCTGAGATCAGCCATGTTTTTCAGCAGGCCTCAATAAAACATCATTTCTGACGACTGGTGAGGGGGCGAAGGAATTGGGGAGCCGCCGATACACAGGGAAACGTGCGCTGCCTGGGAATTCCTCGCTGCACACCGGAATACCGGAGACAAGCAGTCGGGAAAGGCGTGGAAAAAGGAGAAGGCAAATCAAACCACCGGATTGCAGAATAAGAAATCCACCGGAAGGAACAGTATCATCGATGCACCTTGGGATCGGCTCGGGAAAGGCCGCCACTCACCAATCATGACATAATTGAACAACAAAGATGGGCTGAATGGCGTACTCAGGTTCCTATGAATCAGCCACCGACAGAGAGTGTTCAATACAGGAGTCATGTCCACCCTGGGAGCAGTCCATTGTCTCTTTCTCTCTCTCTCTCTCTCTCTCGGAGGAGGAGGAGACGGATGCCAATAATCTGTAACCAAGATCGATAGTTAGATTATGTCGGAATTACAAATGGTTATCCAGGCTCTGGTGAACTGGAATACACATGCAACTCTTAGAAGAGGTCAAGCTGCAGGAAGCACAGTGATTGGATAGACTAACAATGGGATGTGAAGTATGGGGGAAATATTTGAGAAAAAAATTTAGGGACATGCATTTAAATTGAGGGCCTGATATAAGGGGTGGCACAGTGATGGCCCTGCTCTTTCACAGTGCCAGGGACCCTGGTTCGATTCCCGTCTTGGGTCACTGTCTGTGTGGAGTCTGCACGTTCTCCCCGTGCCTGCGTGGGTTTCCTCCGGGTGCTCCGGTTTCCTCCCACAAGTCCAAAGCTGTGCAGGTGGGATGGATTGGCTGTGCTAAACTGCCCCCTCAGCCTAAAAGGTTAGTTGGAGTTGTCATAATATACATCCATGTATATGATGGAGAGCAGACAGGCAGTGATTGACACACAGGATGACCAGTGAGCACACAGAACACAGCAGCCAATCACCAGACAGGACACGGCCACTATAAAGCCAGAGGGCACCATTTTTCCCGCTCTCTCGGGATCCAGCCTCTGAGACAGTCAGAGCTCGTGAGCAGCAGCCAGTGCAAACACCATGTGGTAGTCAGTTAGTCTGGTCAGGCTAGCATCAGGTCTCCAGTCAAGTCAGCATAGTGCCATCCCACAGTTAAGCATGTAATATTGTTAGGGGCTGCACGGTAGCATTGTGGATAGCACAATCGCTTCACAGCTCCAAGGTCCCAGGTTCAATTCCGGTTTGGGTCACTGTCTGTGTGGAGTCTGCACATCCTCCCCGTGTGTGGAGTCTGCACACCCTCCCCGTGTGTGCGTGGGTTTCCTCCGGGTGTTCCGGTTTCCTCCCACAGTCCAAAGATGTGCAGGTCAGGTGGTTTGGCCATGCTAAATTGCCCTTAGTGTCCAAAATTGCCCTTAGTGTTGGGTGGGGTTACTGGGTTATGGGGATAGGGTGAAGGTGTTAATCTTGGGTAGGGTGCTCTTTCCAAGAGCCGGTGCAGACTCGATGGGCTGAATGGCCTCCTTCTGCACTGTAAATTCTATGAAATTAAATAAAATCGTGTTGCATCTCATCAAATGTTGGAAGCTTGTCTCTCTCTACACTGCATCAAACGCAGTCCACATAGACCCAGCTTACCCAACACATCAGGGATTATGCGGTGACGGGGGTGGGAAAGGGTCATGGGTCTAGATAGGGTGCTCTTTCAGAGGGTCGGTGCAGACTCGATGGGCTGAATGGCCTCCTTCTGGCTGCAGGGATTCTACGATACCGAGGTAACCAAGGCGCAAAGCCCACATTCATGAAACAAGAAACAAACATTTGCCGCAACATTATTGTGGGTGAGGTCAACAGGATGGCCAGGACGTTCCTCGGGAACCCCATTAGAATTCATGCTGCATAATTAAAGATGGGCAAATTGTGGCCGTGTTTGAAGTGAATGGCAGGGCACAGCGCCTGTGTGGAATTTTATCTTGAGAAAATGGTTCGCTTTATTTTAAAGTGAGGAGTATTAAGGGCCCAAAGCATGTTCGCCAGGCTAACTGTGCATATAAGACCCACTTTCAAATAACTGCCCTCCCTGCAAATCAAAAGGCAAGGATGAATCATTCTGTGAGTGAAAGGTGAAGAATTTGAATGAGACACAGGTTCCCCTCAGTGAAACGGATCGCAGCTTCAGAGCGCGAGAGCCTGCCGACTGTTTAAACATGCACGAAGGAACCCCCCCACTGTTGCCAAACACAGATGGGTGACCCTAACGTTGATCATAGGCCACCGCCGTCTCACCATTGACGAAGGCCAGCAGAAGGGACCATCTGGCGATGCAGCGTCTGATTAGAGAGAATCAGCATGGGTTCAGAAGAGCCGATAGACTGCGCTGGTCAAACCCACGGGATTCCATGTGGAGGTTAAGGATGAAGCTCAGGCTTTGAATACTTTCGGCCTGGATTCCAGGGTATTTGTCAGGATCTTACCAGGGCAACATGGTGGAGTGGTGGCTAGCTCTGCTGCCTCACGGCACCGAGGACCCGGGTTCGAACCCGGCTCTGGGTCACTGTCCGTGTGGAGTTTGCACATTCTCCCCGTGTTTGCGTGGGTTTCGCCCCCACAACCCAAAAGATGTGGATTGGCCACGCTAAATTGCCCCTCAATTGGAAAAAAATAATTGGGTATTCTAAATTTATAAGACCATAAGACCATAAGACATAGGAGTGGAAGTAAGGCCATTCGGCCCATCGAGTCCACTCCACCATTCAATCATGGTTGATTTCAACTCCATTTACCCGCTCTCTCACCATAGCCCTTAATTCCTCGAGAAATCAAGAATTTATCAATTTCTGTCTTAAAGACACTCAATGTCCCGGCCTCCACCGCCCTCTGTGGCAATGAATTCCACAGACCTACCACTCTCAGGCTGAAGAAATTTCTCCTCATCTCTGTTCTAAAGTGACTCCCTTTTATTCTAAGGCTGTGCCCCCGCGTCCTAGTCTCCCCTGCTAATGGAAACAACTTCCCCACGTCCATCCTATCCAAGCCATTCATTATCTTGTACGTTTCTATTAGATCTCCCCTCAACCTCCTAAACTCCAATGAATATAATCCCACGATCCTCAGACGTTCATCGTATGTTAGGCCTACCATTCCTGGGATCATCCGTGTGAATCTCCGCTGGACCCGCTCCAGTGCCAGTATGTCCTTCCTGAGGTATGGGGCCCAAAATTGCTCACAGTATTCTAAATGGGGCCTAACTAGTGCTTTATAAAGCCTCAGAAGTACATCCCTGCTTTTATATTCCAAGCCTCTTGAGATAAATGATAAAAGAAAAAGGATCTAACTAACAGTGGGCGGCACGTTAGCACAGTGGTTAGCACTGTCCCTTCACAGCGCCAGTGTCCCAGGTTCGATTCCAGTCTTGGGTCACTGTCTGTGTGGAGTCTGCACGTTCTCCCCGTGTCTGCGTGGGTTTCCTCCGGGTGCTCCGGTTTCCTCCCACAAGTCCCGAAAGACGTGCTCGTTAGTTGAATTGGACATTCTGAATTCTCCCTCAGTGAACCCGAACAGGCGCCGGAGTGTGGCGACTAGGGGATTTTCACAGTAATTTCACTGCAGTGTTAATGTAAGCCTACTTGTGACAATAATTAAGATTATTAGACTGACCGGCAAGGGTTGAACTGTAAGGTATTAGAGTCTGGACTCAAGGTTGGACAATATACGGATGTTGGAATGTAAAGAGCAGTTTGTAATATTTGCCGAAAAGACGAGATTTTGCTGCAGTGACCAGGGTAACTAAAATCCCGAGGGACAGATGTGAGCAATTGGCAGAGAGAGGTGATGGATGAAGTTTAAACAGGCGAGTGGAAATGCAATGTGATTGGGTAGAAGGAGTGTGTATGAACAGTTCTGAGATACCCTCAATCACGACACAGGAGAGAAGATAGATGATTCAAAGGCTTTAATCACCTGAGAACTGTACAGCAGCCAAGAAGTGTGCTCATCACATGCTGCGGAGTGAGCCCCATCCTATATACCATTTCCTGGGGGCGGAGACAGAGGCGGAGTCCCCCAGGGTTCCAAGCCCGGTCTTAAGGGCCAATGCATTAAAGGTAAGGTACCATTATAGCAGCTACTGATAACATTCACCATAAGTACAATGAAAGCTTGAGCGGGCCCTGAGCAGGAGGGACCAGGAAATGAGGAATGACGTGAAGAAAGTTGCACCTGGCTTTGGTGAGGCTAGCCACCATGATCTGAAGGGCATCAAGGGACTGGGCTTGGAACCCTGGGGGACTCTGCCCCTGGCTCCGCCCCCAGGAAACGGTATATAGGATGGGGCTTACTCAGGCAACATGTGATGAGCACACTTCTTGGCTGCTGTACAGTTCTCAGATGATTAAAGCCTTTGAATCATCTATCTTCTCTCCTGTGTCGTGATTGAGGGTATCTCAGTACTGTTCATACACACTCCTTCTACCCAACCACATTGCATTTCCACTCGCCTGTTTGAACTTCATCCATCACCTCTCTCTGCCAATTGCTCACATCTGTCCTCGGGATTTTAGTTACCCTGGTCACTGCAGCAAAATCTCGTCTTTTCGGCAAATATTACAAACTGCTCTTTACATTCCAACATCCGTATATTGTCCAACCTTGAGTCCAGACCCTGGCCAACGACACCCACATCCCGTCAGCGAATTAAATAAAAGCTCACAATCAGCTCCCCCTTGGCCATCTCCTTTGATCAAAGGCGAAGAGCTCACAATCTGAGGGGCAATTCGGACGCAAGCCCACATCCTGTCACAGCACCGCATCCTATCGATGCAGCATGGAAAATCCTCATATCAAACGTAGAATAAATAGTCATCCTAACCAATACAGCTTATCTTGCTGACTTCAGAGACATGTTCATAACTAAAATGTCTATTGACCTTTCTCACTCCAGAGACATCAGCCATATTCAGTGAGGCACACGGTATATAGTAATAACAAGGCGAGTTAATGCTTCAAGTGTGTGACGGTGAAGCATTCTGACACTTTTTTTCAATTTTCATTTTGAGCAAAATAACTATAACTGCACGGAATTATCTGACAGTGATGTAGTACGTATTTTTTTTTAAATCACCTTTTGAATCTGCTTATTTTTTTTCTTAAAGCTCTGACTATATTTCCCTGTAGATGCCGTTCACTCCAACGCAATCACCTTGAGCCAGGAAACCCTGATTATCTAGGCCAAAGGCTTTGACACAATCACTTTGCTCCCTGATCAGTCAGCGGACGTCGAGAAGCAAGCCAGCTGGCTGCGTCAATCGAGGCCTTCCATCTCGCTCCTTGAACAGTTGCTGACAAGCTATTCTAAACAGCAGCAGGTACGCTGTGGTGATCGACAGTCCTGTGTCTCGAATGTCTAAACGCACTAATATCTCTATAAAATAGACCATGCCTGCCCACAATAGAGGTTGGTGTGGAAAAGCCGCGCTCTATATTGAAAATGACCACGTACTTACTGACTGAAAATCGCCGATGTTGCGTTCTGTGTTATACCCGTGGTAATGATGTACAAAGAACGTGTAGTTGTTGAACTAGAAAGATTATTTATCAACAAACACGAAAAAAGATAATTAATGAACTATAATACAGACAATCGTTACTAAATGAATTCAGTGAATTCTCCTGGAGCTGCTCTCAGTGCGACCATTCTCTTGTACGACTTACTACCAACTGGCGGGTGTCTCAAGTCAGATGGTGGACCTCTATTGCCACCTGCTAGTCGGAGGTTGTACCGATAACGACATACATTACTAAACAACTATATACATTGATGTGTACTTGCGTATCCCCACAACTGGCAGCACGGTAGCATTGTGGATAGCACAATGACTTCACAGCTCCAGGGTCCCAGGTTTGATTCCGGCTTGGGTCACTGTCTGTGCGGAGTCTGCACATCCTCCCCGTGTGTGCGTGGGTTTCCTCCGGGTGCTCCGGTTTCCTCCCACAGTCCAAAGATGTGCAGGTTAGGTGGATTGGCCATGAAAAATTGCCCTTAGTGTCCAAAATTGCCCTTAGTGTTGGGTGGGGTTACTGGGTTATTGGGATAGGGGGAGGTGTTGACCTTGGGTAGGGTGCTCTTTCCAAGAGCCGGTGCAGACTCGATGGGCCGAATGGCCTCCTTCTGCACTGTAAATTCTATGAAAAACCGAGCGAGTTTTAAAAGATTAAAACAGCAGCTGCTGAGATGGAAGCCAAGAGTCAGGTGACATTTCTCATTTCACCACAGACTCAGGGTTACCTCAAGCTCCCTGGAACGGGCATGCTGAGACAGCGCCGCTTGTTTTTTTTAAATGTGCACCGATTGGGGTGTACTTTCCCATCATGCCCATGACGGCCACCGTCGTAGCCAGGATTGAAAATTTGGCAGACCATCTAAACTCTCTGCACCGGATCGTAACAATGTACACAGCATAAGATACTCGGCGAAAGGAAACTGCCTTGTCCAACACTAATACAGCTTCCAGGTATCAACTCTTTCCTCGTTAATTGGATGATTGTCATGTTTATTCGCTGTGACCTGTGAACTCACATGAACTATAACGGTCATAGCATTCTTTCCTTAGCTTCTGGTTATTGTAACTGGGCAAGAGATATTATGCGGACGCTAACGGGTTACTTTCTAATGCAATTTTTACTCTCAGATGGTAAGTTATATGAGTATGTAATGAAGTATAGGTTGACAGGGGTCAAGTGGTTCCATGCTTGCCAGAGACCATGCAAAATCTTCCAAATTTCTGTTTCTACTCAAACATTTAATCCGCAGCGGGAATGTTCTACAATTCATGAACCTAAAGGCAATTAAACAAACTCCAATATTGGTCTCATTTTTTTCACCTTCCTTGCCTTCCCTAATCTATATTGATGAGGAATATTTATCTTTCATCTGCGTTACACTAGGGTGGCACAGTAGCAAAGTGGTTAGCACTGTTGCTTCACGGCTCCAGGGTCCCGGGTTCAATTCCCGGCTTGGGTCACTGACTGTGCAGAGTCTGCACATTCTCCCCGTGTCTGCGTGGGTTTCCTCCGGGTGCTCCGCTTTCCTCCCACAAGTCCCGAAAGACGTGCTTGCTTGGTCAATTGGACATTCTGAATTCTCCCTCTGTGTACCGGAACATGCGCCGGAATGTGGCGACTGGGGGATTTTCACAGCAACTTCATTGCAGTGTTAATGTCAGCCTACTTGTGACAATAAAGATTATTATTATCCCCTAAACCATGAGCTTTTATTTGCTGCAATAACCTTTGATGTGGCACCTTGTCAAATGCTTTCTGGAAACCTAAGTATCGTACATCCATCACTTCCCCTATATCCACAATATATACCCCCCCCACCCTTTGCAAAGAAATGGGGAGATGGTGGTGTGGTGGTAACGTCACTGCATTAGTTATACAGAGGCTCAAGCTAATGCTCCGGGTACATGAGTTCAAATCACACGCCAGCAATTGCTGAAAATGTAAAACTTTTCACAGTAGCTTCATTTGAAGCCTACTCGTGACAATAAGTCATTTTCATTTTCATTTCAAATGGCCCAGCGAGCCACTCATTTCAAGGCCAATGAGGGATCTGCAACATGCATGCACACTCCGACAATTACCCCTGCTTTGGGGGATTCTCCCAATTTATAGATGTCGCAATGCTCGGAAACGGCAATGGGAGAAGGACACGAGTGAGTGAATGAGAGAGCCAAGCTGATTTTTGGCTTTCCCAATTTAGATGAACCTTGCGTTGAAAATATTACTGACCCCCATCCCCTCTCTCACCTTAATTATAAAATGAATAGGAGAAACTGATTTTTAATTAGCAAAGCAACACAAGGGATTAGATTCCCTGCTGCAGTCCCATCTAAAATCAATGGCAGAGCCACAGTTAATGAAGGAAAGTTCCAATAGTAAGACCACCAGCCACTTCACTGCTTGACTTATCCTTGGCCTATCCTCCAAGCCAATTGAGACCACGGCAAGTCCTTTGAACACAGCAGGCGGTCCTGACAACCTCTGCCGACTTTGGTTGGCCACCGCCTCCCTGTCACTTCACTTCCCCCGCTACTTTGATTCATTTGATCCCTGTCGTTCACACTGTGAGCTTTTCAGTTCTGATTAAGCTTTGAACCTCCCTCCCTCCACCCCCCCCCCCCCCCCCCCCCCCCACCGTGAAATATCACACTTTTATCAGGCCTCCTTGTGCTTCAGGGAGTTGCATCCAGCAAGTGCGAAGTCTAGCTGTCCGGCGGTGGGCTCTCGAGATGCGCAGACACACAACGTTTGACTTTGTGTAAAGATTGACATCAGCGACGAAACTGTCGCTTCAAATCATAGATCATAGAATTTACAGTGCAGAAGGAGGCCATTGAGCCAGGCGGGTCTGCACCGGCCCATTGGAAAGCGCACCCTACCTCAGCCCACACCTCCACCCTATCCCCGTAACCCCACCTAACCTAAGGGCAATTTATCATGGCCAATCCACCTGACCTGCACATCTTTGGACTGGGGGAGGAAACCGGAGCCCCCGGAGGAAACCAACGCAGACACGGGGAGAACGTGCAGACCCCGCACAGTGACCCAGGCTGGGAATGGAACCTGGGACCCAGGAGCTGTGAAGCAACGGTGCTAACCACTATCCAAGATGATCAGTTTGAACATTGATCTGTAAGGTAGAAAACTTGGACTATCAGGGCAGCATGATGGCGCAGTGGTTCACTCCGCTGCCTCACGGCGCCGAGGACCCGGATTCGATTCCGGCCCTGGGTCACTGTCCGTGTGGTCTTTGCACCATCTCCCCGTGTTTGCGTGGGTCTCACTCGCATAATCCAAAGGAGCGCAGGGATCGACCACGCTAAATTGCCTCTTAACTGGAAAAGAAATTGGGTACTCTAAATTTAAAAAATAATTCGAATAGCAAAGGTTTGACTAGTCAATGTCTGATATGAGTGTGGCAATGTAGGTACACTTGTGGCCCTGCTGAACTCAATGAAATAATTATTTAGTTGACAATCCTGAATTTCAAGCCAATTTTAAATTCATTGGCACCGAGCCCCAAGGGTCTTTGGCAACAAATAACAGTGTAACTTGCTCATCTGATATGGGTATAGCAGCAAAAGGCGAATCAAACCATCCAGTGGCTGGTTCCTTTAGAAATGCCCTCAGATAGTTGGTGCTTGCCAGCTTTGTCTTATTGTTGCTTATGGTCAGATATCCGGAGACCAAAGGCAGCTCAATATTGAATGTGAGTACGGATAGTATCGCCCCTTGGCCCAGCTTCTTGTGCCATTTGTCGTTGATTTATTTTCCTTGGGCAATGCAGCAAAGATCATTCGGTCCATCATGCCTTTGAAAGCACAGTCTGAGTTTTGGTCTGCTTACGTGAGAAAGGACGCACTGGCGCTGGAGGGTGTGCAGAGGAGATTCACTGGGTTAATCCCAGAGCTGAAGGGGTTGGATTACGAGGAGAGGTTGAGTAGACTGGGACTGTACTCGTTGGAATTTAGAAGGATGAGGGGGGATCTTATAGAAACATTTAAAATTATGAAGGGAATAGATAGGATAGATGCGGGCAGGTTGTTTCCACTGGCGGGTGAAAGCAGAATTAGGGGGCATAGCCTCAAAATAAGGGGAAGTAGATTTAGGACTGAGTTCAGGAGGAACACCTTCACCCAAAGGGTTGTGAATCTATGGAATTCCTTGCCCAGTGAAGCAGTTGAGGCTCCTTCATTAAATGTTTTTCAGATAAGGATAGATAGTTTTTTGAAGAATAAAGGGATTAAGGGTTATGGTTTTCAGGCCGGAAAGTGGAGCTGAGTTCACAAAAGATCAGCCATGATCTCATTGAATGGCGGAGCAGGCTCGAGAGGCCATATGGCCTACTCCGGCTCCTAGTTCTTATGATGCCCATTCTCCATTCCCCTTTTCCCTGTGAGTGTCTATCCAATTCTCTTTTGAAAGCTATTGTTGAAACCACTTCCATCAGCCTTTCGACCAAAGCTTTCCGGATGAGGACAATCTATTCTGTAAAGAAGATGTTAAAATATGTAACTGCCCATTAAAAACACGACAGGTAAGTCAATGGAGATTATTGCTGAAAAAGGAGACATGCTGCCGAAGCTTTTTATCTTGCACTCATCAGAACAAATCCAAGTATACCAAATTTTAAACGATCACAACAATTTATACAAGTAAACTCTGACTGGCTGGGGCATCGGGATGGAGGAAGTAACCATGGTACAAGGTGTGAACTTATTCCTTTTGTTTGCAGAGAATGGATCCCTGAGTATGACTACTTCTATCAAGCATAAATGAGCGCCAATATAAGCTCCGTTGATTAACTTAAATTGGTTATTAATGCAGCTAATGGCACACTCAGGATTGTTCAGCAAATGCTGCCCAATCGCATGATCACAGCTAACATTCGATGTTTCGTCTTGCGTTTGGGGCTCTCTTTCCGTGCTAAGATTCATTTTTTGAATTTGTTTTTGCCCTTGAATCCTATGCACAGGGTGCTAATGTACAGAGTTTCTTAATACTGCGATCTAAATGAGGGTTCTTCTGAATTATAAAGGAGACAAGGGCACAACACTGACTTTTTGTGATCTGACTTTTAGCTTTGACTTCATAAAGAACTCAAACGTTTGAAGAGAGGGGTATGCAATTAGCATTAGAGCGAGACACATAAGGGCAAGGTTAGCTTGCGTTCTGAAGCAAAACATTATTTGAATGTGGAACGCATTATCAGAGAAGGTAATTATTGCAACAAAGTCAATCTAAACATGAGTAAATTGGATAAATATTTGGAGGAGAAAATTATTGAAAGTAATGGGGAAAGTTCACACAAAAGCGATTGGAAAATGCAATTCTATTTGCACCACCACAATAGACAAAATCCACCGCAACATAGCTCTTTATTTTCCAAAAAAATATACAAACAGCCCACATGTGAATAAGAGATTCTCTCTCTAGTCTTTATTCAATTTGTTCGAAAATTTGTGCTCCTAAAATGAGCAAGATCCTCTGAAATGGAGAACATATCTGGCGAATTTATGGTGTAATTCCCACGCAATAATAATAATCTTTATTATTGTCACAAGTAGGCTTGAATTAACACTGCAATGAAGTTACTGTGAAAATCCCCTAGTCGCCACTCTCCGGCGCCTGTTCGGGTAGACAGAGGGAGAATTCAGATTGCCCAATTCACCTAACAAGCACGGGACTTGTGGGAGGAAACCGGAGCGCCCGGAGGAAACTCAAGCAGATACGGGGGGATTGTGCAGACTCCGCACAGACAGTGACCCAAGCCGGTATTCAAACCTGGGACCCTGGCGCTGTGAAGCCATCGTGCTAACCACTATGCTACCGTGCTGCCCATATGTCAGGAGCAGGAATAGGCCGTTCCGCCCTTCGAGACTGGTCCGCCAATCATGCAACTCAGTAACCTGTTCCCGCTTTCTCCCCCTGCTCCCCCCCAAATTATTTGACCTCTTTAGCCTCAAGAACATGTCCTTGAAAACATACAGGCCAGAATTATCCAGCCGCTGCCATTCACTTTTCCTGCTGCCAGCTCACCTCCGCCCGTGAATTTCCCGGCAGCGCGGGGTGGTTTCAATGCGAATTCCCATTAACAAGCGGCGGGAAGATAGATTCCCACCACCAGCGAATAGCGCGCCTCCGAGAAACAGGTGCGGGGGAACCCCACCAACAAAGTTTTGGCCTCAGCTGCTTTCTGCGGTAGCGAATTCCACAGGCTCCCCACTCCCTGGGTGAATCAATTTCTCCCCATCCCTGTCCTAATTACTTTACTCTGTATCCCTGTTGGCCAGATCATGCAAGGGTGGCAGATTTCCTCCCCTTTGTTTTGCATTCGTGAACCAGATGGGTTTTTACAACTATCGCCAATGGTTTCATGGTCACCATCAGACTCTTAATTCTGGATTTTTATTGAATTCAGATTTCACCATCTGCCATGGTATGATTCAAACCCCCAGTCCCCAGAACATTACCCATGATCTCAGGAATACCTTGGGAGGCAGTGGCGTTGTGGTATCGTCAATGAACGAGTGACCCAGGGTAGTTCTCCAGAGACCTCGGTTCAAACCCTGCCATGGCAGATGATGAAATTTTGAATTTAATAAAAAAACCCATCTAATGTCCTTTAGAGCAAGAAATCTGCCATCCTTGCCTGCTCTGGCTCATATGTGACTCCAGATGCACAGCTATGTGGTTGAATCTCAAAATGCCCTCAGGGATGGGCAATCACTGCTGGCCCAACCAGTGACGTCCACATCCCATGAAAGAATGTTTTAAAAGTGACTTTGCCACCACATGAGTCAAGGATCTTCCATTTGAGTAGCACACACATGACATGGCCCCTATGTCATTCCTGCACCTTTTATATTCGGAGGTCTGATCAAAGATTTCTTCATAACTGCCTTTTTGATGAAGTTCAGGCTCACTGTATTATATTTCATATGTGTTATACTACACTTTGTGGTAATATGTCGTCATTCTTTGCCTTGTGATCCAGAATGGTCTGACGAGTTGATGATAAAGAAGCCACCAATCTTTAGATTGAAACAAAACTAATGTATTGAATAACGATTAATTGAATAAAGTTCGCACACACTTCTGAGCTTTAACCACTCATAAAGTAAGGTTGAATTTGTTAAATTGTAATCTATAATCTAGTGTTAACTAATGATGACCTTGTGTTAACTCTCTCTCTAATCTAAATTACTCCTCGTGCTGTGATCAGTCTTTGTCCTTTGCTCGCCACCCAGCATTCCCTGAGGTCTGATATTTATACTGGGAACTGGTGGTTCCCTCTAGTGGTTGAATTACACTGAGATGTAGTAATTAACCTTTCACTGGCGTACCGATATACATATAATTACAATATGAATTTAGATAGATAATGTAAATGGTATTGAAAATGATCAATACATTTCCTCGGGCCAAATCGATGACCACTATCATAGAATTTACAGTAAGAAGTCTTACAACACCAGGTTAAAGGCCAACAGGTTTGTTTCAAACACAAGCTTTCAGAGCACTGCTCCTTCCTCAGATGAATGGTAGCATTATGGATAGCACAATTGCTTCATAGAGCTCAGGATTCACCTGAGGAAGGAGCAGTGCTCCGAAAGCTCGTGTTTGAAACAAACCTGTTGGACTTTAACCTGGTGTTGTAAGACTTCTTACTGTGCTCACCCCAGTCCAACGCCGGCATTTCCACATCATAGAATTTACAGTGCAGAAGGAGGCCATTCGGCCCACCGAGTCTGCACCGGCTCTTGGAAAGAGCACCCTACCCAAGGTCAACACCTCCACCCTATCCCATAACCCAGTAACCCCACCCAACACTAAGGGCAATTTTGGACACTAACGGCAATTTATCATGGATAATCCACCTAATTTGCACATCTTTGGACTGTGGGAGGAAACCGGAGCACCCGGAGGAAACCCACACACACACGGGGAGGATGTGCAGACTCCGCGCAGACAATGACCCAGCAGGGAATTGAACCTGGGACCCTGGCTCTATGAAGCAATTGTGCTATCCACAATGCTGCCCACGGTATCATTCACCTGAGGAAGGAGCAGTGCTCCGAAAGCTAGTGTTTGAAACAAACATGTTGGGCTTTAACCTGGTGTTGTAAGACGTCTTACTGTGCTCACCCCAGTCCAACGCCGGCATCTCCACATCATCACTATCATCTAGATTAAGGACAAGGGCAGCAGATGCCTGGGAACCCCACCAGAGAACTCGCCACCGTGTCTTGGAAATATATCGCCGTTCCTTCACTGCCGCTGGGTCAACGTCCCGGAGCTCCCTCCCTGACAGCACCGTGGGTGTACCTACATCTCATGGACTGCAGCGGTTCACAAAGTCAGCTCACCCCCACCTCCTCGAGGGCAATTAGGGGTGGGCAACAAATGCCGACCTAGCCAGCGCTGCCCACAGCCCACAAAAATGAATTTTTTTAAAAATCAGCTCTGGCTGTGGCGACCAAGGTGTTGAATAAGCAGGCTGCGCAGCCAGTGGAAATGGGAGATGTCTGGCGTCATGGATTTTCTTTGTATCAACACTTCTGTTCGGAGATTAATTAAGTCAAAAGTTGCTTAACAGCTAGGACTGGCTGTTTTAAATGTTAATGCAGCTGAGTTGCCAGGCAACCAATGAATTAGATAACACTGAATTCTGATCCATGAAAGCAAGATGTCTTCAGGAAGATGGAGAAGATAGAGGTTGGCACCCCACCTTACAGGTCTCGACAGTTCACTTCAAAAACAAGGAAATCATGACATTAAAACACAGCTCGGGTTCGAGCTTTATTTTGCCTCAACTTTGTTGGTTGGATTTTCATGTCCTGAAGGTAATCAGGGCGTTCAAGGTATTTACAGAAGGACAGGGACAATGTTCAACTTGGGTTGATACGGAGCAATCAATATCCTCGCCACATAAGATGGTCATAGGCAAAGAACGTCTCCAACAAGAGACGGTCCAATCACTCCCCTTGACATTCAGTGGCATTAGCCATGGCTGAAGTACCCAGGGTCGGGTTCTTCGTCGGCTGACTCCGGAATCGGGAAACGCGATTGGGAGGAGAATCGGCTTTGACGCCGAAATCGTGGCGGCCGCCAGTTTCACGCTAAGTCGCAATTCTTCGGTGCTTTGTCAATGCTTTCCAGAACGCACTTGCAGTAAACGCCACTGGCATACCATTAGCGGGCCTGACCCGGTATTCTCCGGGGCCTCCGCGATTCTCCGTCTCCACTGGGGCGAATTCCCGACGGCGAGGTTCACTTGTGCTTTTAAAAAATCGTGGCGCTGTGGCTGCTGAGGGAGCGCGAGGGCGTACGGAAAGTGTCCAACATCGCCATAGTTTGCTGACAGTTGTGCCGCTGGCCGGGGGGGCTTCTGCCAGGGCTGGCGGGGGAGGGGGGGGAGAGCAGCGGGGGTTGGCCTGGAGGTGGGCTGTGGGGTCAGGCTGGATGTGCACAGAGCACCATTGCCGTGGCCGGCAAGGCAGCCATGCAGCTCTGCACGCCTCTGGCTGCCCACTGTGAACTTAGGACCACAGGGCATATGGATCTCGACCTAGGGCACTCCCCTAGGTGCCCTCTGGCCCCGGCTGACCCATCAGTGGGATAGGCGCACTCCAGGGTAACCTGTGGCATCTTGTTGGCTGGGATGGCCAAGAGTAATGTGGGGAGAGTAATGTGTATGCGCGGCTGCGGCTTGTCAGCCTCCCGAGTGTCAATTATGGATCAGGTAAATCCAGCACCGTTTCTCATTGGAATCGATTGTGTTCCACATGGCGCCAGTGCTAGCCCCTTAACGGTCACCGAATCGGTCCACGTGCCGTGCCTGTTTTGCTGTCGTGGACGCCGGTCAACACTCAACAAATGGAATATTCCATTGCCAATCTTTGACCTAGTTATTTTTAGCAACGATTTTGACATGGGTTAGTCCAGTTTAGCTTCTGAGCAATGGTAATTCCACCACGTTGATGATCGATGATGGTGGTGACGGTCAAGGAGGGAATCTCTCTTGTTCGAGGTGGCCACAGCTGCCATTTTCATGGCAGAAGCGGTAGGTAACTTGTCGGTCGAAATCTGTGTGTTCTCAAAATCTAGACTGGCATAAATTCCTTTATTATCAGAGAGGAAGTAGCTGGAGCTGGCAATTTAAGATCGTCAGCAAATAGCCCCGTCTCTCGCCGTATGATGGTCATTTAGAGGCAGTTAAAGATGGCAACGGTGGTGTTACCTTCGGGGGTAGGCAGGAATGTGGGGTTGAAGTTACAAGCAGATCCATTCGATAACTTGATGCCTCTTTCTATAATTCAACCTGTAAATAAATCTGAATAGTGGTTTTACTCTGCGCCCAGTGGTCCTAGAGCACCTCGAAAGAAGTAAGACAATTTGGCAGTCGTCACATTTAATCCGCTAACACTCAATAGTGATTGCAAACTCCGTTTTCCAGATTGAGCCTTGATACAGTCCAACTCCCGTACCGGCCTCCCCGAACAGGCGCCGGAATGTGGCGACTAGGGGATTTTCACAGTAACTTCATTTGAAGCCTACTTGTGACAATAAGTGATTGTTATTTTTTTATTATTAATCTAACCAGGCACGAGCATACATACAAACGGACAAACTAAGAGCGGGAGTAGGTCACTCGAGCCTTGTAACTTCGACCCCTCATTCCCGCCAGTCCCCAATAACCTTTCACCCCTGTGTTAACTCAAGGATCATGAGAGCCTTACATAACTAGGCCGTCATATTGTTTCTGCGATAATAATAAGAATAATCTTTACTGTCACAAGTAGGCTTACATTAACACTGCAATGACGTTACTGTGGAAAGCCCCTAGTCGCCACATTCTGGCGCCTGTTCGAGTACACAGAGGGAGAATTCAGAATGTCCCAATTATCCAGCAGCGCGTCTTTCGGGGCTTGTGGGAGGAAACCAGAGCAAACCCACACAGACACAGGGAGAACGTGCAGACTCCGCACAGACAGTGACCCAAGCCGGGAATCGAACCTGAGACTCTGGAGCTGTGAAGCAACAGTGCTACTGACTGTGCCACCTATGTGCCTTATGGTAGAGTTGAGTCTATTTGCAAGCACTTATTTTGAATTTTAATATGCAGACATATTACTTCTTGGGGTGCTTGTATGTCGCCAGGACTTAATCGGATATTGCATTTTAGTGCAACAATATTCTGCACAATGATGTCTTTGTAAGCTTGAGCTTTGATATTTATTTTATATATTTATTTATGAATTCGAATGAAGTGCAGAGTGGAGGCGATAGAAGCTGAAATCCTTTTGATGTCTGAAAGTGCTGACTGCTCTTTCAGTCCAGCTGAAAAAAAATCATCAAAGGGGGCATTTATCTTTTCTTGCCGGAGCGGACTGAGAGCTTTATTTGCGCTGGAAAGATTCGGGAGCAGAGTGGGAATCTTTGAGGATTCCATTATCAAAGCACCTGCTTCACTTGAATCGAAATTAAATCACACGGCTGTGTGGCTAGCTTTAAAGTCACCCACGGTGGGACGGTGAGGGCGGGGGGGGGGGGGGGGGGGGGGGGTGACACTACAGAGGCCAAGCTTTAAACGCGGGGGGCTTTTTTTTTTCTCCGAGCAAGGAGCCTCGGCACGCAACTTTTTTGCAGTAGACACTTAGCACTTCAGGTTAATTAGAATCAATACCTCTTTGTCACTCTCCTTCCCAGCAACACCTCGTTTCTTTATAGACTGCTGTCTTGGTGCTGAAATGTCTATCATAGCTGGGTTGCTTGTGAGGAAGGCAAGAGTGTGGACAAAAGCTGCACCAAGATTGCCCCTGAAATGAAAGAAGCGTCAGATTTTATTTTTCATAAAGCAGAATTCTACAACCCTCGTTCTGATTTTGGAAAACTGTATCACTTCTGTCCTTTAAGTCATCAAACCTTGACAACTTTTGGAAGAAAATGTATCAGAATTAAGCCATCGAAACCGGGACAGAAGCACTAATTTAATCTATGACAGAACTAATGGTAAATGATTCTGTCCCTCCGAAGCCAGTGTATGTTTTGTGTGGGAGAGGACCAATAAATATTTTTAATTGACCTCCCGAACGCTCTTAAATGAAAGCACATGACATTCGCTAATAATAATAATAATCTTTATCGTCACAAGTAGGCTTACATTAACACTGCAATGAAGTTACTGTGAAAATCCCCTCGTCGCCACAGTCTGGCGCCTGTTCGGGTACACGGAGGGAGAGTTCAGAATGCCCAACTCACCCAACAGCACGTCTTTCGGGACTTGTGGGAGGAAACCGGAGCACCCGGAGGAAACCCACGCAGACACGGGGAGACCGCGCAGACTCCGCACAGACAGTGACCCAAGCCGGGAATCGATCCAGGACCCTGGCGCTGTGAACCAACAGTGCTAACCACTGTGCTATCATGTCGCTAATGACAGGAATGGAATTTTCTTTATGGAGGATAGGGGATGTGTCCACAAAAAAAAGTGTTCAAAAGCCTTTCCCATTTTGCATTCTTCTTCCTGCACTGCACAGTACCCATAGCCAGGAGGGGGAGGCAATCTGCTCTCCAATCACTTACGGTGTCACTATATACTGGATTGTAGCTTGTGAATGTGGGTAGTTCATTTGTAGAGTAACTACAGCACCAAAGGAGGCCATTCAGCCCATCAAATCCATGCCAGCTCACTGTCCAGCAATCCAGTGTTGCCAACAATGGTTGGACATGTTCCAGGAGATGTCATCAAACGTCCTCCTGCCTTCAACTGCCCCACACCCAGACTCTCGCCATTGGTCACCCAACGTGTCAATCGCCATGGAGCACCCCCCCCCCCCCCCCCCACCCCCACCCTTCCAAGGCTTTTCAGTGTGTCCCGGGTAGACTGGTTTCGGCAGCTGAAAATCCGGTCACGCTAGTTCTTTCCCCAATACCTCCAAGCTGCAGTCAAAATTCTTCCTCCTAATCTAAATGATGCCCCTCTTTCTGTTAAAACATTTTATTGAGGTATTTGTGATTTTGTAACAATAACAGAAGAAACAGCGTACATACAGATACAAACATAGTGGAAAGGCCGTCTTCCTCCCTCACAGGTCCCACCTTTCTTACACACTAATCTACACTAAACTAAAACCAGCCCCTCTTTCAGCCACATTGAGAGCAGCCATCCCTCCATCACAACAGTGGCCACATCTCAAGCGACTCCATTGACAGCACAGCATTTGAGAATGTCCTGGGGTCATGAAAGGTGTAACAGAAAGGCAATTTCTATCCTTTCTATTGGAACTGCGAGGTAAATATTTATTTATTTACCCGGATTTGGGCGTCGCTGACTAGACCTAGCGCTCATTGCCCATCCCTAATTGCCCCTTGCGAAGGTGGTGGTGAGCTGCCTTCTTGAAACCCTGCGTTTGGTCTGGTGTAGGAACACGCACAGTGCTGTCAGGGAGAATGTTCCAGGTTATTGATCCCGTGAGAGAACAGCGATATCGTTCAAAGTCAGGAGGGTGCGTGACCGGGAAAGGAACCAGCAAGTGGTGGTGTTCCCATGCGTCTGCTGCCCTTGTCCACCTAGATGGTCGAGGTCGCGGGTTTGGAAGAGGTTGTCGAAGGAGCCTCGGTGAATTGTCGCGCTGTACCTTTCGTACAACACACACGGCTGCCACTGTGTGTCGGTGGTGGAGGACGTAAATGTTTAAGATGGTGGGCGGGGTGCCAATCAAACAGCTACTTAGGCCTAGATGGTGTGGAGCTTTAGAAGTGTTGGAACTGCAGTCAGACAGGCAAGTAGAACGTATTCTACCTGTGCCTAGTAGATGGTGGACAGGTTTTGTCCCAGCTTCAGGCCTGTATCCCCGGAAGTGTAGAAGATTTTAGTTTAGACGGGCAGCATGGTCGGCACAGGCTTGGAGGGCCGAAGGGCCTGTTCCTGTGCTGTACTTTGCTTTGTTCTTTGTATCCGTGCTAGCCGTATCGCTCATCCAGTTCAGATTCTTTTCAATGGTAAAGCCATGGATGTTGAAGGTGGGGAATTTCAGCCATGGTAATGCCATTGAATGTCAAGAGGTAACGGCTTTTCCCTCTTGTTGGAGATGGTCATTGCCTGACACCTAGGTGGCATGGATGTTCCTTGTCACACATCAGCCCAAGCCTTGTTTTCATTCTGGTCTTATGTATACAGGCAGGGCCTGCTTCAGGATCTGAAGGTTTCAGTGGTGCTGAACGTTCTACAATTGTCAGTGAACATCCCCACCTTTGACCTTATGATGGAGGGAAGGTCATTGATGACGCAGCTGAAGATGGTTGAGCCCAGGACACCAGTCCAATCAGGTTCCAAATTCTTCAGGTAAGGTTCTGTTCTGGGACCTCTGCTTTTTGGGGGTTTTATAAATGACTTGGATGAAGAAGTGGAAGGGTGAGTTAGTAAGTTTGCCCATGACTTGCAGGTTGGTGGAGTGTAGATAATGTCAGGAGCTGTTGCAGGTTTCAACAGGACATTGACAGGATGCAGAGCTGGGCTGAGAATTGGCAGATGGAGTTCAACCTAGATAAATGTGAAGTGGTTCATTTTGGATCGTCGAATTTGAATGCTGAATACAGGGTTAAAGGCAGGATTCTTGGAAGTGTGGCGGAACAGAGGGACCTTGGGGTCCATGTACATTGATCCTTCAAAGTTGCCACCCAGGTTGATAGGGTTGTTAAGAAGGCGTACGATGTGTTGGCTTTCATTAACAGGGGATTGAGTTTAAGAGCCGCAAGGTTTTACTGCAGCTTTATAAAAGCCTGGTTAGACCACACTTGGAATATTGTGTCCAGTTCTGGTCGCCTCATTATAGGAAGGATGTGGATGCTTTGGAGAGGGTACAGAGGAGATTTACCAGGATGCTGCCTGGACTGGAGGGCATGTCTTATGAAGAAAGGTTGAGGGAGCTCGGGCTTTTCTCACTGGAGCGAAGAAGGCAGAGATGTGACTTGATAGAGGTGTACAAGGTGATGAGAGGCATGGATAGAGTGGACAGCCAGGGCGGAAATGGCTGTCACAAGGGAACTTAATTTTAAAGAAGGTATGGGGGAGATGTCAGAGGTAGGTTCTTTACACAGAGTGGTGTGTGTGTGGAATGCACTGCCAGCAGAGGTGGTGGAGTCAGAGTCATTAGGGACATATAAGCGACTCTTAGACAGGCACATGGACAGCAGTAAATTGAAGGGGTGTAGGTTAGGTTGATCTTCGATTAGGATAAATGGTCGGCACAACATCGTGGGCTGAAGGGCCTGTAATGTTCTATGTTCTAAATGTGCGGGGAAGAAAAAGAAAATGGTCTCTCTGAACTTGACGGCAAGTGACCATACCATCAGTTTTTTCAGTCTTTACTTTGGGAGCAATGTGGGTCCGTGTGTGAATTTTCTCTACTCAGAGTCCCAGGCTGAAGGTTCAGTCACACACCTCAAACACAGCCGCGTGTATCCACGAGCTAAGGTGCTCCCGATGAGCGGTCGTGAGTTGACAATAAATTTAACTGGTCGGAAGGCAGTGGTGAAACTTCAAATCGCTTTAGGATTATGGGAACAGATGGATGCCATTCAGCCCCTCAAGCCAATTCAGCCATGATGCCACAGCGGTCAGCACTGTGCCAGCGACCTGGGTTCAACTCCGGCCTTGGCAGTCTGTGTGGCATTTGCTCGTTCTCCCCGTGTGTGCGTGGATTTCCTCCGGCTTGTCTGGTTTACCCCTTCCGCAGTCCAGAGATGTGCAGGTCAGGTGGGGTTACGGGGTGAGGGGGATGGGACGGGGGGGAAGAAATAAAAACGGTTTTGGATTCTAATTTGCAATAGAACAGTCTGCACTGAAAATACCCCAAATAACCTCATCTTAAATGCAGGCAGCAAAATCATTTGTGTGAAGTGCAAGACTTGTTTTGTACCGCTGGCTGTTTGTCATGCATAGATCATCCCAGTTATAGCGGAGTGTAAATGTTGCTTTGAGATCAACAGCAGCACAATAGCCGGTCAGCTGATGATCGCAAAGCTATAGCGTTTAAGGAAACTGTAAAGACTAGAGTGAAGGTCACACAGTGTAAATTCTTCAAAAAAAACAACAATGTTGAAAAGATTGCTGCCGACTCGCTTTCTATCACTCGAGGGTATTCTTTAGTCCCTCTTGCTTCCAAGCTGTGTAAAATATTTACAAAGCAGTCTGGTCCTATAAGCTGAACATCACAGAATGAAAACTAAATTCAGCTGAGTTTTGCTTTCTGTGCCTTCCTTGGCTTCCGAAGGTTTGATTTTTGTGCTAATATTTACCAGATTTGAGAGCGCTAAACTTGAGTGTCCTGTCAGAAGCAGTGAAGGAGACTGTCGCAGAACTGTCAAGTGGAATGCACACGAGGAAACACAGCGGGCGAAATTCTCCGCCTCGGGGTGCCAGTAGCGGAGTTCCCGGTGAGGCGGGGAATCCTGTGTTCGTGAAGAAACTGAGATCCGCGCTGTGCTCTGCCCCCCCCCCCCCCCCCCGCTGGCATCGGGATCGAGGTTCATGCCCCACACCAGGGGGAGGATGCAAATAGGTCATTAAGACCCATTCGGATCCACTCAGCGGGCCGGGTACCGTATTTCACAGGCCCGTGTGATCCTCCGGTTCTCTGGGCCTGGAATCACGTGGGCAAGAACTACTACTGCTATTGGCTAGCGTGGGCCTGACAGAGTGAATCGGGCTGTGGGCAAAGGGCGTTACTCTTTAAGGTAGCTGCCCCCAAAGTCCATCCATGGACCACCCTCCCCTCCCTACAATTCAAGACATGCCCACTCCATCCCTACCAGAACCACACCCCCCCCCACCGCCCCCCACAGGGACCCCCTAAATAAAGGGACCCCCATGACAAACCCTAAATAAAGGGACCCCAACAGACAAAATAAATCCTGTGGCTCAGATACAGGAAGCACCACATGTCATTTCCTGGAAGGTGAAAAACAGTCAGCTGGGTTTAACCCCCCTTAACTCATTGAGCTGCAAGCAATTCATTCATTTCTCTTTGATATTGGGGACCACTTCAGATGAGTTAAATGCTTTACAATCACCTCCCTTCATGCCTGAGTGATTTTGAAGTGGTCAGCTGAAAATTGACAGCACTTAACTCTGTTTGAAGTGGTGCAGGAGCTGTCAGTCAAAGATTGATGTTTATAAACATTGCAGTTAGAGCACAGAGTTACTCAACTTGAAGGGAGATGCATAGAACAATGCTGACACCTGGCAGGGATGGAGGTTGTCAATCACAGCCTAGTAAAATCAATATCAAGGAGAAATGAATGAAAGGCTTGCAGATCTGAAGGGGTTTAAACCCAGCTGACTGGCTTCCTCTTTTCAAGAATTGTCACATGGTGCTTCCTGGGCGGGATTCTCCCATCTGACGGCAGAGTGTTGACGCCGTCATAAAAACTGGATACTTTAACGATGGCGTCATCAAACCGCTAAGTGTAGCGATCCTCTGCCCTCTCGGAGACCCACGCCGCTCCAGCTGCCGATACCGGCGTCAAATGGGCACTATGGCTCCGCGCATGCGCACTGTGACCAGCACGAATGCGCGCATGCACGGTAGCTTCTTTCTCCGCGCCAGCCCCAACGCAACATGGCGGAAAGCTACAGGGGCTGGCACGGAGCACAAGAGGCCCCCACCAGGAGAGGCCAGCCCGCTGATCGGTAGACACCGATCGCAGGCCAGGCCACGGTGGAGGGCACCCCCAGGGTTGGCCCCCCCCACCCCCACCAGGCCAACCCCCCCACCTCCCCCCCCCCCCCCCCCGCCCCAACCAGGCCACCCCCAACAGGATGGACGCCGAGGTCCAGCCAGGTAAGTCCAGTTGTGAACAGCAGCAGCGGGATTCTGGCATTTTTGGGCGACCAGTCGGCCCATCCCGGGAGGAGAATCACCAGGGGTGGCACAGCACCGGCGCCAATGGTGCCGATTCGTCTGTCACCGGAGAATCGGCGGACCGGCGTCGGGGCAGCGTCGCGCAAATCATGCCCGGCCCGGCGAATCTCCAAACCGGCATGGGATGAGAATCCCGCCCCTAGTATTTGAGTTCGCAGGTGTATTGCTCAGGTGAGTGTTAAAGCAGTGATCTTTTTCACTGCTACTGTCTTGACTGCTCTCTAATTTCCAGAAGGGAAAATAAAGAGACCCTTTTGTGGGTCTCTCTTCTGGGCTGCTTCCTATCAGGGGGCTCTCTTCTGGGGGGGGCGGCGGGGGGGGGGGGCATCTGTAGTGGGGTCTCTTTATTTAGCGGATCTCGGTGTGGGGTCCTTTTATTCTGTGGGCAGCACGGTAGCACAAGTGATTAGCACTGTGGCTTCACAGCGCCAGGGTCCCAGGTTCGATTCCCGGCTTGGTTCACTGTCTGTGCGGAGTCTGCACGTTCTCCCCGTGTCTGCGTGGGTTTCCTCCGGGTGCTCCGGTTTCCTACCACAGTCCGAAGACCTGCAGATTTGGTGGATTGGCCATGATAAATTGCCCCTTAGTGACCAAAAAAGGCTAGGCAGGGTTAATGGGTCACGGGGATAGGGTGGAAGTGAGGGCTTAAATGAGTGGGTGCAGACTTGATGGGCCGAATGGCCTCCTTCTGCGCTGTACGTTCGATTCAAGGGACCTCGGGGAGGTCTCTTTATTTAGGGGATGGGCGCATAAATCAAGTGCAATTCAGGAGAGGAAGGGCTGGATTCTTCCACCCCGCCCGCCGCAAAACAACGCGACGCATGAGACGGGGACAGTGGAGAAGTCCATTGACCTCGGGTGGACGCGGCTGGAGAATCCCGCCCGAGGTGAGGTACTCGCCACAGAAGTCTGACCTGCTCTTGAAGCCACAGCATTTATATGGCTGGTCCAGATGGTGTGGGGAGACAAGAGGAACTGAGACTGTTCTCCTTGAGAGCAGGAGGCGAGATGTTTACAGGTGGCGAAAATGATGTGGATTTTGATGGAATAAATAGAGAGAAACCCTATCCATTGGCAGGAGGACTGTTACCCAGACGACACAGATTTGAGGTGATTGGGAAAAGAATCAGAGGGAAGATAAGGAGAATTCATTTTTAATGCAGTGAGCTGATATGAACTGGAGTCCACTGATTAAAAGGTGGTGGAAGCAGTTTCAATAGAAACCTTCAGAACGAAATTTGATGAATTTTTGAAGATGTAAAAGAGCAGGGGAGCAGAACTAATTAAATAGCTCTTTCAAAGTGTTGGCGCTGGCGCGAAGGGATGAATGGAGTCTTTCTGTGCTGTATCGTTCAACAATTCTGCCGTGACTGAGTCTGCATTATGAGGACAGACTGGAGAGACTTTGGTCTACAACCTTGAAAGGAGCAATCTGTGAGATGGTCTCAGCTAGCTAACGGTATGCAGAAGGTGAATCCAGAAAATTGCTTTGAATCACAAGACAAGGCACAGCAGGATCCAACTTGCAAGAGAGTGACGTCGGGATATTCTTCTTTATGTAAAGAGGGATCAGCGCACGGAACGGATTAGCAGGGGCGAAAACTCTGAGTTACTTAAGCATCTGTGCTACACCATGGAAGGGTCGTTAGGATTATTCTGGATGGAGGGGGTGGCACGGTGGCACAGTGGTTAGCACTGTCGCTTCACAGCTCCAAGGTCCCAGGTTCGATTCCCGGCTTGGGTCACTGTCTGTGCGGAGTCTGCCCGTCCTCCCCGTGTCTGCGTGGGTTTCCTCCGGGAGCTCCGGTTTCCTCCCACAGTCCAAAGCTGTGCGGGTTAGGTGGATTGGCCATGCTAAATTGCCTCTTAGTGTCCAAAAAAAGGTTAGGTGGGGTTCCTGGGTTACGGGGATTGGGTGGAGGTGTGAGCTTAAGTAGGGTGCTTTTGCCAAGGGCTGGTGCCGACTCGATGGGCCAGATAGCCTCCTTCTGCACTGTAAATTCTATGATTGTATGAGGGGAGGGGAGGAGGGGTGTAGATGGACATTGCCCGGGTCTCGGGAGTATGAGGTGGAGAGGGGTGACAGAGCTGGGACCCCATTCTGGCAACCACATGACACAGGGCTTCAGGCAAATAGCTGCCAAATATGTGCCGTCAGTGGTGAGCATGTCTACTATGCGGATACTGTGTGCCCTCCCATACGCTGCCTATACTGGCAACAACCGATCCTGGCACTGCTGCTGGGTGTGTGCCATTTGGTGATCAATAGCACGAGCGACAGGATTCCGGAAATAATGGTGTTCTGGTAAACCGCAAACATTGTCGGTGGAGTCTGGGGTTTCGTTTTTGCATTATTGTACCAGAGTGCAACGGAGCATTTTCAATAGGTAGTTCACACATCGTAGCTTCCTCTGCCAAAAGGAATTGGTCAGTGTTATCTGGGTGCTTAGCAACTTCACAATTTGTTACCGATGCAATTTTGTGGCAGGAGATGCGTTGGAGTCAGGGTTTCAGCACTGTTGCCTCACAGCATCTCGGACCCGGGTTCGATTCCAACCTTGGGTGACTGAATGTGTGGATTTTGCACAATTTCCCCCGTGAATGCGCTGGTTTCCTCCCACAGTCCAAAGGTGTGCAGGTTAATTCTTTAATTGGAAAACAAACGATTGGGCACTCTCAATTTATTGAAAAAAGCCTTGCAATGGTATGCAGGCACATAATGCAATAACTTGTACCATCTTCGAAGGACAAGGGCAGAAGGTAGATGGGAACGCCATCACCTCGAGACTCCTGTCTGTGTCCAACAAGGCTGGATCACCACTCCATTATCATCACTGGGTCAAAATCATGGAAATGTCTGCCAACCAGCCTGGATTGTCACGGCTCAAGAAGAAGGCCTACCAACTCCACCCCAAGGGCAATGAGAGGCTGGCAATAAAAGTCACCTTGCCGGCAACACCAAAGGCTGAGACGCAATGAAAAACAATGCGCGAGTCATCATGGAATCATAAAACCATAGAATTCCTACAGTGCAGGAGGCCATTTGGTCCACTGACCCTCCGAAAGAGCACCCGACCCAGGACCACTCCCTTGCCTGAGCCCTGTAACCCCACCTAACCTGCACATTTTTGATTGATTGATTTTATTTATTGTCACGTGTACCGAGGTACAATGAAAAGTATTGTTCTGCATACAGTCCACACAGACTGTTCCATACATGAAAAAACATAGGACACGCATAAATACACAATGTAAGTACATAGACGTCAGGTGAAGCATACGGACACTCAGGGGCAATTTAGCGCGGCCAATCCACCTACCCTGCGCATCTTTGGATTTGAGGGGGTGAAACCCACACAGACACAGGGAGAATGTGAAAACTCCACACAGACATTGACCCGGGGCCGGGATCGTACCCGAGTCCGCAGTGCCGTAAGCGACAGTGCTAACCACTGCGCCACCGTTCCGCCCTATACCGTTGCAATGTATGGGTGCAACGTCATTAATGTAGAGTAAACTGTTTTTGGTTAGTCTTTACCGAATTGACTGTGTTAACTACACCCACTGGACTAAAACATGTCACCACAGTCCCAGAGGACTGTTGGCTACTCTCCCCTTTGAGAACTGACCGGTGGTGATTTAACCTGAGGGTCGCCACATCTCAGGTGAGGGGCAACGTTGAGAGGGCCGAGCCTTCACGAATAACCTTGGACCAGTACAGGAACTGAACCCACATCGCTCCGCATCATGAGCCAGCCGTCCAGCCCACTGAGCTAAACGACCTCCTCCAAACCCATCGGACTGTCAATATGGCCACTGATAGCTTCAAAGCAAAATACTGCAGACGCTGAAAATCTGAAATAAAATAAAGAAAATCCTGGATAAAGCTCAGAAACTGTCAGCATCTGTGGAGAGGGAAAGAGGGTTAATGTTCCAAGTCCAGTATGACTTGTTTAGAACTTGAAGAAAAGTCACATTGGACTCAAAATGTTTCTCCCTCCACAGGTGCTGCCAGGCCTGTCGGGTTTTTCTAGAATTTTCTGATCTTCATGTCATTGACAACTTGTTACTTTAAGATCTGGGGCGGGATTCTCCGACCCCCCCCCCCCCCCCCCCCCCCCCGGGGGTCGCGATCAGGGCCCACCGATCTGCGGGCGAGCCTGTGCCGTGGGGGCACTCTTTCCCTCTGCGCCGGCCTGCGTAAGGCTCCGTGATGGCCGGCGTGGAGAAGAAACCCCCTGAGCATGCGCAGGAATCACGGCAGCGGTTCTGCGCATGCGCCAGAACACGCTGGTGCGCCTGCGCATGCTCCAACTCGTGCCGGCCAGCGGAGGCCCTTCGCCGCCAGCTGGCGTGGTGCCAACCACTCCAGCGCCGGCCTAGCCCCTGGAAGTGTGGAGGATTCCACACCTTCCGGGTGGCCCGACGCCGGAGTGGTTCACGCCATTCTTTGGCGCCGGTATGGCCCGCCCGCCGGATGCCGGAGAATCCCGGCCCTGGTCTCTCTTATTGAGGCATCAGAACTGCACCAATATATGTTGAAGAGGGAACCTGAGAATTTTCGAAATATTAACAATGCATCATGATTTTATCTTTGAGAGAGATTTGGGAGAAAGAACTCAGAATGAGAGATCAACTTCTTTAACCAGAGATTGTGGAACTTGTGCGAACTCATGAAGGCAAAGAACATAGATCCCTTGGGAAAGTTAGATATGTACATGAGGGAGAAAGGAACAGAAGGATTCATTGTCAGAACAGAACAAAGTAGGAGAGAATACTGATATGGAGCATAAACTCAGCATGGACCATGAAGGGACTTAGTTGTCCTCGTTCAAAATTCTCTTAAGGCGAACGTGCAGGTTCAGTCAGCAGTTAGGAAGACAAAGGCAATATTAGCATTCATGTCAAGAGGGCTACTAGAATACGAGAAGGGATGTACTTTGGAGGCTGTACAAGGCTCTGGTCAGACCCCATTTGGAGTATTGTGAGCAGTTTTGGGCCCTGTATCTAAGGAAGGATGTGCTGAGCCTTGGAAGGAGTCCAGAGGAGATTCACAAGAAAGATCCCTGGAATGAAGAACTTGTCGTATGAGGAGTGGTTGAGGACTCTGGGTCTGTACTCGTTGGAGTTTAGAAGGATGAGGGGGGGGATCATATTGAAACTTACAGGATACTGCGAGGCCTGGATAGAGTGGACGTGGAGAGGATGTTTTCACTTGTAGGAAAAACTAGAACCAGAGGGCACAATCTCAGACTGAAGGGATGATCCTTTAAAACAGGAGGAGGAGGAATTTCTTCAACCAGAGGGTGGCGAATCTGTGGAACTCTTTGCCGCAGAAGGCTGTGGAGGCCAAATCACTGAGTGTCTTTAAGACAGAGGTGGATAGGTTCTTGATTAATAAGAGGAGCAGGGGATATGGGGAGAAGACAGGAGAATGGGGATGAGAAACATATCAGCCATGATTGAAGGCGGAGCAGACTCGATGGGCTGAATGGCCGAATTCTTATCCAATCTCATATAGTCTTATGGTCTTAATGTCCCTGGAATAATAATCCAGATTCCCAGGCTAATGCTTTGAGGAGATGGGTTCAAATCCCACCAAGATGACTGATGGTTTTTAAATTCAAGGAACAAAATCTGGAATTGCAAGTTAAATACAGGAACAATGACCATGAAACTATCACCGATTGTTGTAAAAACCCACCTGGTTCACTAATTCCCTTTAGGGAAGGAAATCTGCCGTCCTTACCTGGTGTGGCCTACATGTGACTTCAGACCCTCAGCAGGATGGTTGACTCTTAACTGCCCTCTGAAATGGTCGAGCAAACCTCTCAGTACAAGGGTAATTAGGGATGGACAACAAAGGCCGACCTTTCCCAGCAACGCCCGCACTCAATAGCAAACAATAGCAAAATACAGTGGGTGGGTTTTGCCAGTCAGCAACTGGAAATTCCCACCTGAGGTGGTCTTGCGACGGGCGGGGCGGAAGAATCCGACCCAGAGGATGCTGGGAATGTGAAATGGAAACAAAGAATGCTGGGAGTGCAATGCAGTCTCCTTTACATTGGGCAGATCAAACATAGACTGGGCTGCCTCATGTCACTGCACGAGCACCACGTCGAGCTTCCAATTGCTGGTCATTAATCCTCCACCTGTGCCCACTCTGACCTCTCTGTCCTTTGCCTGCTACGGTGCTCCAGTAATGCTCAACACAGGCTTAAGGAACAGCACCTCACCTTTTGGCTGGGCATTCTACAGCCTTCTAGACGCGACATTGAGTTCAAAAACTTTAGATCATAACCTTTGCCTCCACCTTGTTCTGGTCTGTGTTTTCTTTGTGGGGGTAGTTTTTGTGTTTGTCTTGTTTTTTGTCCTTCATCCCTTCATGTTGCCGTGAGATGTAACCATCTGGACATCTTTTGCTGCTTCACCAAACCCAGCAGCAGGCGGCACGGCAGCACAGTGGTTAGCACTGCTGCCTCACAGCTCCAGGGTCCCGGGTTCGATTCCCGGCTTGGTCACTGTCTGTGTGGAGTTTGCACGTCCTCCCCGTGTCTGCGTGGGTTTCCTCCGGGTGCTCCGGTTTCCTCCCACAGTCCAAAGACGTGCCGGGTAGGTGGATTGGCCGTGCTCAATTGCCCCTTCGCGCCCAAAAGTTTGGATGGGGTTACTGGGTTACGGAGATAGGGTGGAGGCATGGGCTTAAGTAGACTGCTCTTTCCAAGGGCCAGTGCAAACTCGATGGGGCGAATGGCCAGTACAAAAGTCTATTGGCTTTTAGCTGCACTGGAAAGTCCCTGCGTCAGACGGATCTGGAAAATCCCGGCCGTGAACTTCATGACCAAGGGCAGCACGGCAGCACAGTGGTTAGCACTGTTGCTTCACAGCTCCAGGGTCCTAGGTTTGACTCTCGACTTGGGTCACTGTATGTGCACATTCTTCCCCGTGTCCGAGTGGGTTTCCTCCGGGTGCTTGGGTTTCCTCCCACAAGCCCCGAAAGACGTGCTCGTTAGGTGGATCGGCCATGCTAAATTGCCCTTTGTGACCAAAAAGGTTATGCGGGGTTACTGGGGGGGGGGGGGGTCGTTGGAAGTGTGGGCTTAAATGGGGCGCTCTTTCAAAGGGCCAGCGCTGACTCGATGGGCCGAATGGCCTGCTTCTGCACCGTAAATTCTATGATTCGATGATCCTGTTTCTGTCCACAGATGCTGCCTGCCCAGCCCGAAAAGCCTTGCCTTGCTCTGAAAATTCTAAGCATCAGATCCTGTCGGGGGATGGTGGGCCCTGGACCAGGAGGAATGATGGGCTGAGCCTTTCCTCATTCCGGACTGCCCGCCGTCCTTCAAAGACCGACCTGTCACTCACTTTCGATCTCAGACTGACATTTTGTACATCTTCCACTGCAGGTTTTAGATGCCCAGCGTTATTTTTTTTCCCCCTGCCGACACGTCTGGTTAGATGAAGGCCCCTGCCCTGCCGGAACCGCACACTCTCACGAAGGCGAGGAAATCCGTCTGCTGGCTTAAAGAAAATCACCCATCGTAAGAAGCTTTAATTAATGAATCCTTGTGTAATCCAATAAGAGTGGCATTGTTTCCTCTCTTTAGGGGCTGTAGCCTTTGTGTGAGCCAGCCTCCCCCTCCCCCCGCCCCTCGAATGAAGAAAACATTTGTTTTTAAATAGAATTTGAAGGTGTAGATTAATAGTCGGCCCAAGGGCTCCTGCTTTCGAAGATAAACAGACTCCTAATGATTGAGATCCCAGAATCCCTTGTCCCTGGATCGATACCCAGCCAGATTTTCACCTCTTGCCTTAATTGTAAAGATTTCCTCTAAGAAAGACTGAAGAAATATGTCCAAAACATAGCAATACATTGTAATCTGGCACCGTGCATTTTGCACTGTGTTTTACTGCCTGTTTTGTGTTCTTTACTGCCTTCCAATTACAAGTAAATGGCACTGCCCCACTCCAAGATCAATAGAGATCATTCAAAAGATGGGCGGGCAGAGGGTGAGAGAAAACACTGTGTAACAACACAGGCCGGCCCTGCTGACATGAATCCTATCACCACTGCCAGTCACAGCGATGAGGGAATGGGTTTAGGATTCAAAGAACTGCTTCTATAAATAATTTCGGCCTCACACATATCCTTCTATTTTCCCTGCACCAAATCAATACAAGAGAGGGGGAAAAAAGAAATCACAACCATTTCTTTCTCTCGCCTGATCTGCTCTCTGTTCCTCCTGGTGCTGCCCTGAAGCTGTGGGGCCTCGACGGTGGCTCGCACGCTCACTGCCGAGTCAGAACGTTGTGGGTTTGGAGTCCTGAGCCGTGAATGCAGGCCCCCGCCACCGAGTGGGGCGCTGCACCGTCAGAGGTGCGCCTTTGTGAGCCGTCACACTGAGGCTCCATCCGCCCTCTGAGGCATGCGGATGTGAAAGATCCCGTGGCATGATTTTGGCGGGAGTTTCCTCGGTAACACAGCCAGAGACCCAGGGTTAAGCTCTGGGGACCTGGGTTCGAATCCCATCGTGGCTGTGTGGTGGTATGGATTTGAGCACTGCCATTGGTGAAGAGCACTGGCTCCCCATTGGCTCTGGCTGGTCATGTGCCTCTCGTCCGATTGGTTGGGACTAGTCATGTGACTGCTCTCCAATTGGTCGCGAGGCAAGTAGGCCCCGCCTCCGAGGCGGGGTATAAGTACCCAGAGTTCCCGGCGGTCGGCCATTCTCTGTAGTCGACCACCGGGCTAACAACTAACTGATTAAAGCCACAGTTCGGATCCTAATTGAGTCTTGAGTCGAATTGATGGTACATCAGGCTGATGGTGAAATTTGTACTAAATCAAGATTTGGAGGTAACAGCACAACGATGAGCAGGATACCATTGTCAATTGCAGTAAATGCCATCTGGTTCATTAATGCCCTTTGGGGAAGGGAATCTTCCGTCTTTACCTGGCCTGGCCTACATGTGGGGCGGGATTCTCTCAGCCCGGAGCCGGGCCGGAGAATACCCGGGACCGGTGCGAATCGCGCCACGCCGCCCCAGCACGCTATTCTTCACAGGGCGGGGGCGGTCTGTGGGGAGGGGGTGGGGCCACCCCCTTGAGGGGGGCCTCCGATGTGGCCTGGCCCACGATCAGTGTCCACCGATCGGCGGGCCGGCCTCTCTGGCTGGGGGCCTCCTTTCTTCCGCGCCGGCCTCTGTAGCCCTGCGCCATGTTGCGTCAGGGCCGAGGCGTTGAAGGAAGCCACTGCGCATGCGTGTGCTGGCGCTGGTGCCACTGCGCATGCGCGGATCCCGCGGCGCCCAGTTGACGCCGGGATCAGCAGTTGGAGCGGCGTGAACCACTCCAGCGCCTTGCAGGCCCCCTGTAGGGGCCCGAATTGCTGATCCTGAGGCCGTGTTGATGCCGACGAGAAACGCGACGGCATTTCTGACGGCGTCAACACTTAGCCTCAGGATCACAGAATCCCGCCCGAGATTCCAGATTCACAGCAATATGGTTGACTCAGGTGGCACGGTGATTAGCACTGCTGCCTCACAGCGCCAGGGACCCAGGTTCAATTCCGGCCTTGGATGACTGTCAGTGCGGAGTTTACAGTTTTCCCCGTGTCTGCCTGGGTTTCCTCTGGTTGCTCTGGTTTCCTCCCACAGTCTAATAATGTGCAGGGTATTTTTAGAGTATGGTAGGTAAATTGGCCATGTTAATATTGCTCAAAGGTTAGGTTGTGTTACGGGGTTAGGAGCGGGGCATTGAGCCTTGGTAGGGTGCTCTATCGGAACAAGGGCCAGTGCAGACTTGATGGGCCGAATGGCCTCCATCTGCACTTTAGGGATTTTATGATAATACAACAAAGAACAATACAGCACAGGAACAGGCCCTTCGGCCCTCCAAGCCTGTACCAGTCATGATACCAACCTTGGCCAAAACCCTCAGCACTTCCTAGTGCCTTATCCCTCTATATCCATCCGATCCATGTATTTGTCAAGATGCCTTTTGAACGCCGTTAATGTATCTGCTTCCACAACCTCCCCTGGCATCGCGTTCCAGGAACTCACCACCCTCTGTGTAAAATATTTGCCTCGCTCATCTCCTCTAAACGTTACCTCACTGACCTTAAACCTATGCCCCCTGGTGACTGACCCCCCTACCCTGGGAAAGAGTGCCTGCCCATCCACTCTATCCATGCCCCCTTAATTCTGTAGCCCTCTATCAGTTCACCCCTCAAACTCTGTCTTTCTAATGAAAACAGTCCGAGTCTATTCCGCCTCTCCGCATTGTTAACACCCTCCAGACCAGGCAACATCCTGGTAAACCTCCTCTGCACCCTCTCCGAAGCCTCCACATCCTTCTGCTAGTCTGGCGACCAGAATTGTGCGCACTATTCCAAGCGGGGCCTTACCAAGGTTCAATACAACTGTAGCATGACTTGCCAGTTTTTATACTCGATCTGTGATTCTATGAAATGGCCGGGCAAGCCCCCCAGTTCAAGGGCAATTAGAAGAAAAGAAAAAGAAAAATCGCTTATTGTCACGGGTAGGCTTCAAATGAAGTTACTGTGAAAAGCCCCTAGTCGCCACATTCTGGTGCCTATTCGGGGAGGCTGGTGCAGGAATTGAACCGTGCTGCTGGCCTGCCTTGGTCTGCTTTAAAAGCCAGCGATTTAGCCGAGTGTGCTAAACAAGCCCCTGGTTTAGGAATTAGCATTAGGAATGGGCAACCAATGCTGGCCCAGCTTGCGACGCCCACACCCCATGAATAAATAAAACAAACACATTTATCGCTCAACAGACCCCAAAAATTCCCCAGAATATTTGGTCTTTATCTCACTCTGCTTGTGGGAATGTGTTACGCACCGATCAGCTGCCACGTTTCCCACATCACCATCGCAACTGCATTTCAGAAGGTATTTAATTGGCTGCAAAGCGCTCTGTGGTATCCCAAGGTTGTGAAAGGTGCTATATAAATGCAAGTCTTTCAAGTGGCTCCCCTGCATCTATTCGTCTATTGTTGGAGGAGCAGCGTTTTGTTCGATTGTGAATGGTGCCATTGAGGAGCCCAATCCTTTCGGCCGACCTGTACTTTTGCGGGATCCTTACACAGCAATCTCGGTTCTCCGAGGCAATCCGATAAGCTAATCGTGGCGCCTCGCTTGAGGTAAGCTGATTGAGCACAGAGCAGGAAACAAACCTGGGACAGCCTCACACTGGTCAGAACCCAACCCGTTCTGGGTAATTTCACCCGTTGGTGCCAACGTAAAACGGATATTGCTCCCTCAATGCCTCCTCCAATTATCCTTGCCAATCATTTCAGAGGAGACATAAATATTGATGTGGCCTGTTTTACACCAAACGTTAAAATGAGTCCCATCAAGCCATCAGTGGAAGCCTCGTGCTTTCCAATGTGGGGTGAATGTGTTCGCTGACCATGTATATGATGCTTTTCTTTAGTTGTTTTGGGGAAGTGGGCATCGCTGGATGGGCCAGCATTTATTGCCCATCCCTAATTTCCCTTGAACTGAGGGGGTTTGCGAAGCCATTTCTTTTTTTTTTAAATATAAATTTAGAGTACCCAATTCTTATTTCCCATTTTAGGGGCAATTTAGCGAAGCCAATGCACCCATCCTGCGCATCTTTTTTTGGGGAGTTGTAGGGGTGAGATTCACGCAGACACGGGGCGAATGTGCACATTCCACAGGGACGATGACCTGGGGCCGGGTCCTTGGTGCCATGAGGCAGCAGTGCTAACCACTACACCACCGTGATGTCTCAGCGTGGCCATTTGAGAGTCAGCCACGTTGCTGTGGGTCTGGAGTCACATGCAGGTCAGACCGGGCAAGGACGGCAGATTTCCTTCTTGACAGGACATTAGTGAACCAGATGGGTGTTTATTTACGACAATGGACAATGGTTTCATGGTCATCATTAGACTTTCAATGTCAGATTTCACCATCTGCCAGGGTGGGATTTGAACAGCTTACCCTGGGTCTCTGGGTTACCAATACAGTGTCAATAGCACTACACCACCACCTCCCCACTGACTCACTGACGTGGGTCAAGCCCCCATGACCCATGTCGTGATCTGACTCCCTGTTTTCACCAAAGAGGAAAATAATTTGAATTTTATCGCTTATTAATTGTTGTTTTGAAGTACAATCTGCATCATGCTGGTTCGCTTCCGAGTGCCGTGTTGTTCCAGAGAGAACCCCCTGTGTAATAACTACTTTCTCTTTAAGCACGCAGAGTCCTGTGCAATGCACCGCAAGCCTTGTCAGTTGCATCTTGCGAAAGAGTAATTAAATGGAAATGATGAATGCCCACTTTGACAGCCTCTCTGTGGAAACGTCCTTCAGCATCTGAAAGCAGTGCCGATTATTGAAGAGTTAATAACTCGTTTGCTTTGGCTTTGCGCGGGGTGACGTTCAGATCTGATGTGAGGATCGAAACCTTGCCTCCTCGCACTGAGATGCCGGGCTAATGCGAAAGCAAAGCTGGAGGAAGCAAAAAACAAGGACGAAAGTCAAGAATCGCCTTTTTAGGTATTAAATTGTAGAATTAACGACAGAAGGTAAGCGGTTCACAGTGTTGGCCTCTTGCTGAAGAATAAGATATGGATAATATATTATTATTAATAAACATTCCTATGATTCTTGGAGATAAACCCATCAATAGCAGAGGGAGCTGTGTTTGAAGGCAATACTAGTTTGAAATTCGCTGGCAGAGTGTTGTGGTCCGATCCGGCATGCTCTTGTCTTGGAGTGAGCTGGGGACCTTGGGATTGTCACCTTTACACTTGCATTTCCACACTGGGAGTGTGGAGAAGCCAGATCCATGACAGTACCTACAGTAATCTGCACCCATTTCTACAACTCTGCCCATAGATTTCAGGCTACCTTGCTGAAAAGCGACACCTGTTGCCAAAGCTTTCCGCCTTGCAATTAGGACAAAGGCAGGCATCACAACAAACCACCACAATAATTTATTCCACAGGAGAAAAGGGTTCAGATTACCTGGGAACTTGGGGAACCCATAGTTCACCAACGATTTTTCCATAGCAACACTTCGGCCAATCAGAGTCGACTTGCTTCCTTCTCTCCTGTAGTGTAATAATCTTTTTTTTTTATAATCTTTATTAGTGTCACAAGTAGGCTTACATTAACACTGCAATGAAGTTACTGTGAAAATCCCCGAGTCGCCACATTCCGGCACCTGTTCAAGGACACAGAGCGAGGATTCAAAATGTCCAGTTCACCGAACAAATACGTCTTTCGGGACTTGTGGGAGGAAACCGGAGCGCCTGGAGGACACCCACGAAGAAACAGGGAGAACGTACAGACAGTGACCCAAGCCGGGAATCAAACCTGGGCACTGGCACTGTGAAGCAACAGTGCTAACTTCTGTGCTACCGTGCCGCTCTATAAATCGTTGCAGTTCTTCTATTATCTTTACACTCCTGGTAACATGTTATATTATGATTTTGTAATATTACCCTTTTTGTCTAGCCGAGTTGTTGAAATATAAATGTAGTCTTCCAGTGATGATAAAGTAATTTGATGAGTAATATAAAATAAACTAGTTCTTTTTACTTCAATACTAAACCAGAAAACAAACAAATAACTATAGATTAAACTATTAAATAAGATAATGGAGTTTTCTAAGATCTGTTAACTTTCTCTCTCTAGCTGTTTCCTTTCTGTACTCTCCAGACTCCTAACTCCTTGAGGCAAGAGCGGGAAAATCTTTTTATAGGTCTTGGTAGCGTGGCCATCTAGTGATCATTTGCCCGTACTTGCTTAACATTACTTGATCATCTATTACTACAGCGGTAGTTTGATATTTGGTATACTTGCACTTGTCCTGATGAGTGCGAGATGAAAAGCTTCAGCAACCTGTCTCCCCTTTCAGCAACATTCCAGTTCTGTCTAAACCAAGTGACTGTTTGCAGGATTCCCCATGGCTCTAGTAGCTGTTCACTGTGTTCCAACAGGCGTAGATAAGCCCTATCTTGCCGAGCAATGGGATCTCCTGCAAGCGTGGGAAAACAGTCTCCACAAACCAGAA